>NW_017729032.1:97876916-97880193 GCF_001723915.1 Gavialis gangeticus
ACCTTCCTTTGGGCTTGGAGGATTGTCTTCTTAAGGAGCGACCACTCTCCTTGGACACCTGGCTCCCCTCCCTTCTGGGACCTCAGCGCTTCCCCAACTATCCTTCTTAGCTCGTTGAAGTCTGCCCTCCTGAAATCTAGGGCTCCTGCCTTACTACAGGCCTTTGCCACCTTGCACTGGATGGTGAATTCCAGCAGGCGATGGTCACTGTCACCCAGGTGGTCGAGCACCCGCAGCCCCCTCACCAGGTCATCACCCGTGGCCAGCACTAGGTCCAACAAGGCGTTGCCCCGGTGGGGCTGTGCACCTCCTGGGTTAGATGGAGGTCCTGCACTCTGTCTAAGAACCTACGTGAGCGGTCAGACCTGGCTGACTGCTCTTCCCAGCAGATGTCCGGGAAGTTCAGGTCCCCGTGACTACCACATCCTTAGACTTCACTACCTCTGTGAGCTGACCTAAGAATTCTTGGTCAAGCTCTTCTCCCTGGTTGGGAGGTCTGTAGTAGACCCCCACCATCAAGTCTCTTTCCCGTCGACTGCCTTGTACTCTAACCCAAAGCACTTATATATTAAGTCATGTGTGTAAATTCATGGTGCATTAAGGTCATTAGTAGTGTTTGTAAATAAATATCCAATAGCTTATGTTGTAAATATTAAGCAATTTATTTATTAATGTTTCAACATCTAATTGTTGTTTATGCTTCTCTTTTAACCTATATCCCACCTGACAGGTTATCAGTTTGTGAACCCCGTAGGTACCCAAGTGATTATCCCCATACCACCAGTTCCCCTTTTATGTAAAGTGCTAGCTTATTGCCCATCAAGAATGACAGGGGGGTGGGCAGAGACAGAGTGGGGGTGGAATTTTGCTAACCCTAATCCTAACCACCTCCCCCAATGCTACTGCCACTCCCCAGGAGTGGGGGGGGGAGCTTGCCTCACCATTCCCTCTGTCCCCCTCTGCCAGCACCCCATGCTGCTGTTGCCTCCTAGGAGCAGGGCTGGGTCGCCCCCCACCACCCTGTCTGCTCCATCCTCTCCATCCCCACCATCATGGCGGCGCTCTGCCACCTCCAGAAAGCAGAGCTGGGGGTGTAGGGGGCAATGCAGGCCTAGCTCCCCCCGGCTCCATACCCTCCATCCACAGCATCATGGCAGCCAGCACTCTGCTGCGCTGCTGCTACCGCCTCCTGTCCATAACACTCTTGCAACACTCTGATTGGTTGTTTCAGTAACCAATCAGAGTGCTCCAAGAGCATTACTGACAGAGAGACAGACTAAGCCCTTTATTATATTAGAATATAGAGATGTTTTGGTAGCAACTTGTAATTTTTATCTGCTTTAGTTATACCTTATTCTGTATATAATTAAATTATACATAATTAAATATTTTTAAATAATTATATCTGTGGTTGCAAAGGGTTTGTAAGGATAAAAGAGGCCCTCCCTGCTGGAAAGCCCCATATCAGCTCCTAGGAGAGTCAAGTCAGGCTTATGCTACTGGGCATCCCAGGATTCCAACAATCAGATGTGGCATGCGGGTAGCGCCATGTGCCAGGGTTACATAAGCATCTAACAGATGGAATAGGATCTGCTCTCTTATGGACTTGCTTATAATTAGAAAAGTCTTCTAGGGCAGTAATGCTTTATTTTCCCATGAACAACATGCATTTTTATTTCTCCAAAAAGCAGGTGAGGAAAGTGAGGAAATATGCTAAGCAGCAGTTTCTGCCGGATGAAAGTAAAAGTAACTCTGTATATGATCCACAGAGAGCAGAACAATGAGCAGGTCTGGCTCACTAGCTGCTGCTACTGAGTTATTTCCTACAGGAAAAGAGCTTTTTTTCTTCGTTCTACCTTTCAAGACCAAGGTGCATATCTTATGCTGCATCATAATACAAGTGAGAAATACAGTGTATGTGGGAGTCCCTCATTTCTGGTGGAGTCATAGAACAGCTAGTGATATAGCCTATTTTTTATGCTCTGCTGCATACAACATAATACTTCCATCTTGAAGCATCAGAGAACACTGAGAACAGTGTTGACACTTGTTGGTGAACAGAGACAAGGCCAGAGCTGCTTGACAATGCCAGATGGACAAAGGATGCACAGGTGAGGGAGTTCTCTGTTAGCATCTGTAGGTGAGTAAGGGGAATGACTGAATGGACCAAGCACCATTAGCACTTGAACCAATGGTTAGATTTTGAGCTGGGGGTTAAAAGGCATCATTTTCCTTGTCAGACAACAAAAGAGCTACACCTAGTGGCTAAGTACAGATGTTCAAAAAGCCTGAGTCTCAATCAATCTATGTTGAATGGTTTTCTGTAAGTCGCGCAGTTTAGATTGGTATGAACAGAACACACATTTGCCCCTTTGGTGGGAGGCAAAAACCTTAGTCTGGGTTCTGCCATTTTTAAAGAGGTCCATGAGTGCCAAGCTTCTGTTCTGTTACAGATATAGACTGGTATCTGATCACTTATACTGGTAAAAGTGTAATGTCTGTACCTGACCAATATGACTGCAGTTAGGGATCACCAAAACCTAACCACAGGGCATTTGTACACATGCTTGTGCCACAGCACCGGACACTTTTAAAAGCATCCAGCGCTGCAGCGCATGCATTTGTATAAACAGTGAAACGTGTATCTGCGCTGAGAAAATTGGCAGCAGCATGCTTTTGAACTAAAACATATTGAAAGTGTTTTAATTCAAAAGTGCACTGCTGCCATTTCTCAGCGCAGATGCACATTTCACCATTTATACAAATGTATACAATGCAGTGCCAGGTGTGTCAGCTTGTGTTTGGAGCAGACTCGATCGAGTTTGCTCCAACATGCTGGATCTTTGGCATGTCGGAGCAGACAAATGAATGCCTATAAATGCCTACAGTCTATAGCAGCTGGGTTAGGAAGCCTGGAGAAGACAAAATAAGCCATCTCTTGGAGGTAAGGCCTCACTATCCTGTTGGTTCATCTCTAAAGATTCAGTACAGTTCATAGAGAGTGAGATGGTGCAGAGGCCATTTCAAGCTTGCAGAGGCAGCTGATGCAGTATGGGAGGAAGTTTTACAAGTTTAGACAGACCTGAAACAGTTAATGGCAGCTTCAGAGTTGAGATGGCACTGAGGTAGCTCTAAAGGGGGAAGTCAGAGCTGTGGCAGGATTGAGGGTGTTCTGAGAAAGTGGGTAGTGCTGTGAAATGCTTGGGCTGAAGCTGCAAAGATCAGGAGTCCCCCTACCTGAGAGATTTCTTGTAAGGATCTCCTTACCAAACACTGA
>NW_017729032.1:97885193-97894455 GCF_001723915.1 Gavialis gangeticus
GCTTCAGAGTTGAGATGGCACTGAGGTAGCTCTAAAGGGGGAAGTCAGAGCTGTGGCAGGATTGAGGGTGTTCTGAGAAAGTGGGTAGTGCTGTGAAATGCTTGGGCTGAAGCTGCAAAGATCAGGAGTCCCCCTACCTGAGAGATTTCTTGTAAGGATCTCCTTACCAAACACCGAATTTTGGACTCTCTTCACCCTGGAGAGCAAGTTATGAGTGTGGGGAAGTAGAGGAAGGAAGTAGCTAACACTAGATTAACCACTCAAAAATGTAAGAGGAGCACTATTGCCAAGACAACCTGGGACACGATGGGGTCTTATCGAATAAGTATTGATGAATTATTGATTGCTTTCTTTCCTATATTTATTCTGTGTTGCCCTTTTCCTCCTGACCCACCAGTAAAATTCTCTTTGCTTTAGACTTTTAGACTTTCTACTTACAAGTAGAGTAATATTAAGACCACCTAGATGAGGTAGTCTTGTTGCACTGGCTCAGGCTTCTAAGTGGGGGGCCTTAGCCAGTGCTGTTAAACTTTTCAAAAGAAACCCTGGGTAATGGGGCCTGGTACTTTTTGTTCCCAACAGCACCTGGCATAGAAGTTACAGTAAAAAGTACACAATGGTAAAAACCAGTCACGCTGTACCTAGTGTGGGGAGCGAGTCATGAAGAAGCACAACAGGGACTGCAACAACAGGCTGCTAGTATGAAAAATATTGGACTACTTGTGGATTTCCAAAAAAAACCCTCCACAATTAAAATATGTCAGTTGCTAAATGCCATTTAAAGGAAGGTATCTGATTATGCAAAAGCCCACACACTAAAAAATATGGAAATCATTGACTAAGTTACCTAAACATTCTGACAATCAACTTTCCTATCATATTTATATGCACAGATTCTTAATTAGAAATATTAGCACTAACAAACAGCCAGTACTTAACTCTGCTTTTAGCAGAACATTTACAATAACCACATAATGACATTGAATTTTGTCCCTTCTTCACAGAGCAAGCAACCAAAGAACCTCACAACCCCAGCTCCAGTTTCTAACCTCCCCCGCTTCTTGGCTCCCTCTATATCCTGTCCCGTACACTCTCTATTCTCTGTTAAACTCTTCAGGAAAGAAGCCCTTTAAAATGCTTTGCTGCATTTTAACAGCTCTGCCAGCTACCAAGAGAACTCACAGATCAGAGTTCAATGTATTAGACAGTATCCCTGCCAAAACTATTATAACTTCATTCTGGTCATTTTTTAAAAGAAAAAGTAATTATCTAAAATGGTTCCACCCCAAATTCAAGCCAATTGAATGAGTTGTATTGTCTGGCAAATACAACCAAATCTGAGACCAAACCGTGCAGGAACAGATGATTTCTTATTTAATGAGACATTTTACTTGCTGTAAAAATCTTGAGCCTTATTCTGATTTCACATACAGTACTTCCACTGTGCACTTACTCTATTAACTGAATTGTTTTTTATTTATGTTCTTACACGTGAGATGAGAATCAGGCACCATTTTTTACAGATGCTTCAGCGCCTGACTCTTATGTATGGTAAGGCCAGTTCGTTCTGTTCTTCCTGTACAAAAGGGATTCAAAACAGGAATGCCATTTTAAGGCTCCTTTGTACCGCCAAAATGATGTAAATTGTCCTTAGTTTCAATATCATATTGCTCTCAACAAGGAATGTTTAGTTTATATATTCAGCCTTTTGAAAGTCCATGGCAAGCTTCTTCTTGCAGATAACACTAAATCAATACACAACATTATGCTGGAATTTCCCACTGGGTAGTTTTTACTGGTCACACTGGCAGGCAGGAAGCTGTCGGTAGCTTAAGGGGACGCTAGAACTCAATCAGATGCCAAATGAAGTCAGACTGCAGGCTGGTTTTCAATAGTCTCTTCTTCTAACAAGTCTCAGCGATCTGACTATTAATGTGAAACTATTTTTATCCGGTCGGCCTCTCTCACAAAAGTGATCATACTGAGCTATTTTCTTCCTTGAATTACAGCATTAGAGAAGATACAGAGGAGGGTTGATTTCTAACAGTTCTTCTTTCCTAGCCTTTTTCTTCTTCTTTCTTTACACCAGTACATTGGCCTGGAACAGAGGAAAAATTGCCCCCACAGTTTTGTATTTCATTTATGTTATCAGCTTTTCAGGAAATCGTTAGAGCCAAGTGGAACGACAAAAAATGGTATCTGTGCTCTTCTGGGTCTGACAAGCTGAACTGTGTCTGGCCACGATTGTTCTGTCCACATGCAATCAGCGTCACACTTGAACAGATGAACGGCCCATCATTACCAGAATTGCCCATCATTTTCCACTTCCCCACTCAACTCTGTCCTCCATGCCTTGACACTTGATTCACATTTATCACTAGGGCTGAAGTAACATCCCTATGTGGTAGGGAGGCAGACTTGCCCATTTAAAATACCGGTCACAGAAGCAGCAGCATCAACTTGCTGAAATGAGCTTCCCTTCACAGCATTTTCATTTGCTTGTTTTGTTTGGTAAGGATATTTTCTTCAAGTTGTATGGCCCCCTTCTCTGCTCCAGAACAGATTTGCCACATGGGAAGGCCTTCCTGTCATTCAACTGTGCCCTCTTAAAATTACCGTTTATTAGACTGATGCTGCATTAAGAGATGTCCAAGATCCTGATCCTCTGTTTTTATGTGGAGAGGTGGCTCCCACATATAACCCCACTGACTTCAGTTTTAGGCTTGGCACTGGTGAAGCAGTTCACATTTCAGCAGCCGGCACAAGACCAAAGCCTAATAAGAGGTACTTTCTTCGTTGAACTGGGAGCAGTCTCCATTGCTGCATACTGTTAGTGAACCTGAGAGCTAGCACTGCAAATGTTGTAATGAAAGCTAATACTGTTGGCTGAAATGGGATTTAATGCAGCTTTTAGATAGTATGATATGCTTCTCCTTTAGCCAAAGAATTCAGAATTTCCTCCCGCCGTCTTCCAGCCTGCTAAAATAATTTAGTTAAAAACTGTTCTGCATGGAAATGTAATAGCAATACTAAATCATGTTAGTTAATTAGGTAAAAATACCTATTAAAATATTATTTTAAAGGGCACTTTTTGCCTGATGCACTGGAAAAAGGCAGCATAGTCAATTATAAAAAATCATGTCTGCTAACCACTTTATGGATCCCTTAAGCCTCAGTAACCCACAAGGAACAGCTTAAATCTATGACTCTCAATAGAAACAGTGGACCTACATTATAAAAATCATAACCAAGTTTTGCTCTGGATGGGGCAAAATAAAGACTAATACATTTAAACTGACTCCAGCTATATTACATCATTCTGATCAGAAGCCTGCACTATTTTAATTCAAGATGACAAAACTCTAATGACACATAAATTATCGTCAAAAGTCATTTCTTTCCTATTTTTTCCTTTTTTCATCCTATTTGTTTTAATCTTATTATTAAATATTTGATTTGTTTTCATATCTCAATATAATTTTGAAAAAGCACGTATCTTCTTCTTGGGCTGATGCTGTCTATTGAAAAACCTAGGAAGAAAAATATGAGGCAACTTTACTTTTATTTTCGCTTATTGAAGGTGAATGTGATATAAGTATGCAAGGTAGGACCTGGTATTTTTAATTCAGGTGAAGTGTTTGGGGCTATATCCAAAAAAATGAACATAGGCACTTCAGTGCTGGACATTGCAACACCTAGTTTTAAGGCCCATGACACTCATGGTATAATTCAGAACTCTGTATTAGTCACCAAGGCTTCCAAAATAAAGCATGGGGAGAATTAGGCATCTCAAAATGCGTTTCACAAAAGCCAGCATGATGAGCTGGAAGCCTTCTACATCTAACTACATAAAATACTGGATAAAGTGCATAAACATTACTTTGAGCAAGGATCAAAACCCAGGCCTCCCAGGTGAGAGTCCTAACCATGGGTCTACATAATCATACTTATCATACATAATCATACTTATTCTTACGCACATACTCGCTTTACTTCTTTCATGCATGATGGCACAGTTTTGACAAGATGGGTGTAAAGCAGTCCCATCCTAGAGTGTAATTTCCTGGTGGTCAGGGCAGGAATTCTCCTGAGATGTGGAAGATTTGAATCCACTCAGGCTGAGGAGGAAACTGAACTTGTATTTTCCTTCATCCTGGATGTTGATTGTATAAATGGCACTGGCAATAGTGGCACCACCATTTAAGAAAAGAAAAACAGCAGCCATCACTGCATTTTGTAAGGAGAACAATCTGGTAAATATTCCTTCAGTTTTCCTTCTGATAGTTTTCCTTCAGTCATACCATCCTGATTCAACCTCCCAAATGACCTTGGCAGAAGAACATCTAATTTGCTAGATCCCAAATGACTCATTTTAAACTAAGTACTAAGTTTGTCTGCCCAGGGGCAGATCCAGAGGGGGTGCAGTGGTACGGTCACACCCTGTTTCAGACCACACCATGCAAGCAGCAGCTAAGGCCTATTTTTTAATCCCTGAATCAGGGAATCCCCCCCTCTCCCTTCTGTGCTCAATGGTGTTCCTATTCACTCCCCTGCTCACCACTGTCACTGTCCCCAACTGAGGAGGAGCTCCAAGGCTGTTCCTGCCCCACTCCAGCTGGGCAGCGTGGGGAGCTGGGCTTACCCTGGCACAGCAACAGTGGAAGCAGTAGCTGGGTTTCCCCTCTCTGCCTAGTCCCCTCAGGTGTTCCCCATCAGGCCAGGAGCAGGCTCGGGGCAGGGAAACCCACCCACTACAATAGCTGCTGCTGTCGTCTCCATCTGAGCCTAGCTTCCTGTGCAGTCCATCTAGAGCAGGGCAAGAGTGGCACTGGAGCTCCTGTGTCCCTGGGTCAGCTGGGGACAGCAGCAGCAGTGGACAGGACAGAGAGAGGTGGAAGGGGAGGAGGTACCAAAAGCAGGTGGAGGGGAGATTCTTGCCTGTTTAAATAATCTCTGGCTCCTGCTCCCATGGTGTGGGCTGCCCGCCCTGGTGAGGTGAGGGGAAGATAAGAGAGATAAAGACACCCATGCAGTGCTGGGAACTGCTTCTACACCCCACTTAACAAACCTTGGATCTACCCATGGCTTTGCCCTACCCAAACAGTGGAACTTCAGTGTGTCGGCAGAAACAGCAGTTTAGGTGCTTTAAGAACTTCAGTGTTGAAAACTAGTTTCTACAGAGCTTAGATAGCTCCAGAGTTAGGCGGAACTGAGTGGGGTTTTGAAGACTATCTTGACACTTCATTAGTGATGATACAATATTTAAAGCAGCCTTATTCATGAATGGCTCCAAATAAAGGAGTTAAGAACTTCTTGAACTGAGCTATGGAACAGGAATCTGATTGTACATAGCTGTCTTACACTCTTTGATTTACAGCCTCTGAAAAAATGGGAATCTGAGTCTAGATTTTGGTCTTCAGTAATTTACACATGTTCTATGTAGTCATTATTTTCTCTAATACATTTGTGGACTTTCATCACAAGTAGATTTTTGGATATATGCTCAAACATTTGTGGCAGTGTGGGAATTGTCTTTTGTACTACATACATATGAAATAATATATTTTCTTCACACTGAATAGGATCTAGTTATATTCAGTGTTGCATATCCAAATCACCATGTCACACTGAAAATTTACTCCAATTTATCTTCAGAAGACTAAAAAAGATGGAATATATTTGTATTTGACTTCATTCTGAAAATTCACACAACAGCAGTACACAATTGCCCAATTTTTTACATTATTTTGTATCCTAAAATATATTTACATTTAAATAAAGGCTATACAGGTAGCAGATTGCTAAGAAAGCTTACTCTTGTATTCCTGAAAGATCTGAAATAGTACATTACTATAGGACCTGAAAGTTGAAGAAATAACTCTAGTCAAGTTAAAAAAACAGAAGAGCATTAAGTACAATGACTATACCATAATAACATGTTTTTTGGAAAAAGCTGTATGTTGCTATAACAATTTAAATGGGTGGAACTTTAAAGAATGTTCAGGAAAGTACGAGCTATACAAAAACCATCGACAAAAATAATTAGTAAATCATAAGCATTTCACTTGTGGGCAAATATAAATCTATAGTCCCAAAGTAGGAAAAAAAATTCATTGTAAAGACAGAAAGAAAATAATACAATAAAATCCAATTCAAATTTAATGCACACAGCATACAACCTAAAATTATTATATAAAATGTACCATTGTTTGTACTGTGTTCTTTTCTGTGACACATTTGTATTTATCATGTTGAATATGCTATGCATTTGACTAGTAGTTGCACAGAATAGAGCATAAAGATGAGAATGCTATTGACTGATCTGTTCCCAGTGGACTTCAGTCAAATGCAAATTAGATCAGAATATAATCCTGTGCAGCATGCCCCACAAGCACACACATGCATTTCCCCAGGGACGAACATAGTTATGCCACTGCTACTTGTCCCCAGGGAATGCCCCTGCACGTGTGCTCTGGAATGAGGCAAATTGCCCTGGTTGGGGTAGGGGAATCTGGGACCAGCACCTTATTAGAAGCCCTCCTAGGGCTACAGTGGCAGGGATCTGGGCACACAAAGCCTGGCCAGCAGCCACAGCCTGGCTCTAGCCAGCCAGGCTCCAGTTTCAGTTGGCGTGCACTTCAGCCACGTGCGCCACCCCACTTTTTTTGGTGCATTCTTTTTTAGCTACCAGGGTTTCTTGATATCTAATTTTGGCTCTGTGCTGTGAATACATAGCTTGGAGAACCTTTTGACATGTGCTGCATGTGTTTTGCAGAGTCTCAAAAGCCTTTGAGGTGCTATGAAGTGCATATTCCTGCTCATCTGGACATGCCTGCATTGTTTGGTACATAATACCACTCCTGCCAACATACAGGCCCAGGTGAGGAGTCCAAGGAGTCATACTTGCTATAGTGACTTACAGCTGACCCCAAGTCTTCTGACTGAAGCTCCCAGTTTACCTCTAACTGCCATAGTAATGAGAACCCCCTCCTGAAAAAAATGGCCTAGAGAGGATAAGAAGGTCATAAAAGCTTTTCAGAAACTATCAAAATGCCAGGTATTTCTCCTGAAAGGGAAAAAAATGAAGAAAGGCAGATCCGAAGTTAGTGAGATGGCCTGGGGACACCAAGGAAATCAGAAGAGCAACAAGGCAAACAAGGTTCTTTAGGTAAATGTGGTATCTTTTATTAGACCAACTAAACAGTTGGAAAAATTGTTCTTTGCAAGCTTTTGGGCACAAACCCTCTTCTTCAAGCACAGGGTGAGTCTGCTGGTGTTGTGTGTTCTCCTGGATTGAACAAAAGTCAATATGCAAAATTCAGGGCTGTGAAAATGCAAATACGTGGCAGAGAGGATCAGAGGCCATGGGAGACAATAGGTGTGAGACAGGTGGGGTGGGGGGCAGGGGAGAATGTTGACCTGGTGCTAGAATGTATCTGGTAAAACGTAGAGAGGTTACCAGGGGTTATCATATGGCAGGCAGGTTATAATGTGCCATAAATCCAATGTCTATATTTAGTCCATGATTTTTTGTATCCAGTACATCTATGAAGTGAAGTTTGTAGGCTCATCAATGAAAGGCATTTTGTAAATTCCCTTTGAGTATTAGAACTGAGAGACTGGAGAGAAAACGGTTGTCTTGTGAGAAGTGTGCACCCATGGGTAATTGGCTATTTTTGTCTTTGATAGATTTTTGGTGTGCATTCATTCTGGAGCAACAAGAGCACCTAAAATCATCCTTTGTAGGACGTAATCCAGGTGATTTTTACAGGTGTAATGTCAGCTGAAACTTCACTAGCCAGGGATCCAGGGACACCTCAGAGATGTATGAGCTAAAGAGTTCAACTCTTTGGGAGAATCAGGTTTTTATCTCAGCCCAAACCAGGGAAATACTGAGCGACCTAATTAAGAGCTGACAACTAAATACACTCCAAAGGCTCAACCTGTGCAGAGACTCCAGAGGAATTTCTAACAGTTTTGTTTTTGTTCTCCTTTGTCCATGCCTGTCCAGTTTACTGTGATTTCTGTGCCATCACCAGGCTTCCTTATTCACAGCAAATGGACCTTAGTCATGCACTGTTCCTTCACTTACGATTGAGGAAGTGAGTATTCAGTGTTCTTGGTTAACCCTTAAGGTGCATAGACAGCATTTCTATCTGTGACATCTCACCGGAGTGGCATATGTTAGAATTTTATAGCGTTACAAACAGATGAAGCGACCCTGTCTTGCATGTCTGAGTGGACTGAACTGCTGGAGTCCCCCATGCCCTTTAAGCCACCTGAGCCAATACAGGTTTGAAGAGGCTTGGGGGACAGTTCCAAGCTCTGAGCCTACGAAGCCTGCTCTCAGGTGCAGAGCTCATGTCTGCCACTCTTCCTTGGCATGCTTAACCTCCAGAATCACTTTCTCAGCTCTTACAAGCTGCATAACTTCTGTTTTGGGGTTTAAGTAATTACTGAGTTAGCAAATGTGACAGTTTAGAGTGATGCAACAATTCCTGTGCAGTGCTAAGCAATAATACCACAGAAGTAATAAAATAAGGGTCCTGACAGATGAGCTTTTTGGAGACATTAAACTTTTTCTCCATCAAAAATTCTTTAGCAGCAAATTATTTAAGAAACTTAACTGCAGTTTTTCTATCAGTTTGGCTACTATAAGTAAGAAATAATAATCAGTAAGAAACAATAATTTTAGTCAAATAAAAGTACTGGTTATGTTTTTAAGCATATCAGGTAATCCAAAGATCTCAAGTATAGCTGCATTAGTATTTATAGTTTCATAGTTTCTAGGGTCGGAAGGGACCTGAGCAGATCATCAAGGCCGCCCCCCTGCCATGGCAGGAAAGAGTACTGGGGTCAAACGACCCCAGCAAGGTGTTCATCCAGCCTCCTCTTAAAAACCCCCAGGGTAGGAGCCAGCACCACTTCTCTTGGAAGTTGGTTCCAGATCCTAGCCGCCCTGACAGTGAAGTAGCGCCTCCTGATGTCTAATCTGAATTTACCCTCTGCCAGCTTGTAACTGTTATTCCTGGTCACTCCTGACAGTGCTTGGGGGAACAGGAACTCCCCCAGTGCCTGCTGGTCCCTTCTGACTAGTTTGTATCAGGCCACTAGATCCCCCCTCAGCCTTCTCTTATGGAGGCTGAACAGGTTCAGGTCCCTGACCCTCTCCTCATAGGGCCTGTCCTGCTGCCCCCTGATCATGCTAGTGGCCTTCCTCTGGACCCTCTCCATGTTGTCCACATCCCTCTTGAAGTGCGGC
>NW_017729032.1:97895679-97895949 GCF_001723915.1 Gavialis gangeticus
CTTTTAGCTAGGAGACATTCCCGGATGCTTTTGGTGAGCCATGGGGGCTTTTGCGCCCTCCTGCTCCCTTTGATCCATGTTGGGATTACCTCCCTTGGTGCTTGGAAGATCGTCTCCTTAAGGTGTGACCACTTTTCTTGGACACCTGGCTCCCCTCCCCTCCAGGACCTCAGTGCTTCGCTGCCTATTCTCCTTATTCTTGTCCACTGTCAGGATTAGGAAAAGTTCAGCTGTTGTTTCTACCATGCATGTAGAATATATTTCCTGAAC
>NW_017729032.1:97900949-97901536 GCF_001723915.1 Gavialis gangeticus
TACCATGCATGTAGAATATATTTCTTGAACTGGTGAGTAGTTTGAGTAAAATCAAAAATCAAATGCCCTATGAGCATGCCAACCTCCAGCCAAATTCCCTCTGGTTATAAAACCTTTATTACATAGTCCTTCTACAGTCGAAAGTGAAAATGGATCTCTAATTAAACTGATTCCTACATACCCCTTATCCATACCTAACGTTTATTATGGATGTCCCTGACTTCTAAAAAAATGTCTTTTTATACTTTCATCCTAACTCTGCATGTTCCTTGAACAAGTGAGGCCAGATCCTTGGCAAAGCCACATGACTTTCGAACCAACTATATGCTTAACATAGGTAATTCAACCCCCAGGCCTTGCATGCCAGTCTGTAGCACAACTCCTAGCAATTTCAGGGCCGTTCTAAATTGCACCAGCAGATAACGCACAAAGTGCCTGCACATTAGGGCTGTGTGAAGCTTCAGTCCCTGATTCAATTTGGCAGAGATTTGGCCCAATTCGGTGGCCGAATCTCCAAATCCGAATCAAATCAGGAGACACTTTAATCTCTCTGAATCAAATTGGAACCCTCCAAATAGATTTGGAGA
>NW_017729032.1:97906536-97919604 GCF_001723915.1 Gavialis gangeticus
TCTGAATTGAATTGGAACCCTCCAAATAGATTTGGAGAGATTCGGAAAGAGTCAGTGATTGGGACGTAGACACAGCTTTAAATGTTTTTTCTACTTACCTCTAGGTAGCAGGTGGCTTGTGAATGCTGTGATGCTGGGGCACAAGGAGCATCCCACAGGAGCACAGGGGGCTCTCCAGCATGCTCGCAGGAGATCCAAAAGTGGACCAGAAGCACTTCTGGTCCACTTCTGGGTCCACTGGGGAGCGCACTGGGGGGCCTCCCTGTACCCCCCAGCTCAGTGACTGGTGCCTCCTTGGTCTGGGGGGGGCACCTGGCTTCCCCCCCACAACCAATTGCCAAGCCGGTCCACTTCTGCGTTCGCTGCCAAACATGTGGAGGGCCCCCCATACTCCTGTGAGATGCTCCATGTGCCCCAGCATCACAGTGTTCACAAGCCCCGCTGGTACCTTGAGGAACATAGAAAAAACTTTAAAAGCTGTGTCTATGGCCAAATCGACATTGAACCTTCAGATTTGGATTCAGCCAAAACAAATCAGGGACAGTGATCTGAATCAACAAATTGAATCATTGTCCCTGATTCAGGCTAAATCCGAATCCAAATCAAATAGGGCTCACTTCGCACACTCCTGCACGTATCTTCACTGAATGGGATGCTCAAGCTTTAGACACACAAGCTCAGACCTTTCTAGGTAGCAGCATCTAAGGTGTGGTGTACACATACAAGGCTATGTGAAAAAAAAAAGAAGAAAAAGAGTCCTAAGTACCATTCAGTCCCTTCTACTAACTCCAGAACTTGTAAGAGTGAAAGAAGAAGTAAGGAAGGGGAGTTGGTAAGGATCTGTGCCTCCAGAGACCTGGTTGCCAGAGTAAAGAGCTGTTCTTCCTGTGTGGACAACAGGAAGGTTTCTTGACCACTGCTTCTTCACATTCACCGTGTGGGCTTGTGATGATGCTTCAACATTTGGAGGGGAGGGAGAGGCTTGTTTTGTTTTGCTTTTTACTTTCAGCAGTGTATGAAGCTTACTACCTGGTGCAGGATATAGAAGACTGCATTCATGATAAGAGGATTTTAAACAAACTATTTTCCAATTTACAGCATGTGTTGAAGTGTGTACAATAAGCAAGAATCTTTTATAACACTCTCTCAGGAGTTTAAATAGATAATATTTCCCAACTAAGTGCTAAAACAGTGTTAAAATTAGGGTAAACTAATGCACCGTGGAGGAGGAAAGACACATGGAGACTGCAGTCCTACTCAGGCAAAACTTTTTTGACTCCAGGGGGAGTTCTGCTTAACTGTCAAGTTAGGCCCACCATGTCAGTGCAAGTGTTTTGATATTCACTGCTTCCTTGTAGTCTTGCCACCAGATATCAAAAGATGGTTCTGTAAGAGGTTATTTTAAAGTGAAGAAAAGGTTACAGAGTAAATAGATACAAAATGAATTTATGTAAAGTGTTTCAATGGCAAATTGGGTTGTGAAGTGGTGATCTGGTGGGGGGAAAGAATGAAATCCTGCATCATGAAGCACAAGAACAAAATCAGGGTATCACAGATAGCGTTTCTAAATATTACCAAAAATACTGAAAAAGGATTATGTGTAAGTAATTAGCTAATTACAGTTCACCATCCAGTCAATGTTACTCTGGTAGGGTAGGAGTTATTTTGGTGGTTATTGTTTTTATTGAGATGTATCTTTTTTCTAGAAATAATTCCTAGAATTCTTGTAAGAATGAACATTTTGGCTGAGGCTCTTACAGCATTACCATTTGTATTACAGTGACATGTTTAGGCCCTAAATAAGATGAATATATTGTTATGCAAGGTACTACATATATATGGTAGGAAACAGTCCCCGCCTCAAAGATCCTACCATCTGTCCGGACCAAATTTTGAATGTATGCTGGCAACACAGGAGTTAAGTTTGATCATGCACAGACAAGCAGACAAGGCCTATGGAAAATTCCACAGCATGCCCAGCATGTGCCCCCTGCGTGACCCTTGGCTTGTCAATCAAAGCTGACCTAGTTTTGTAAGAACACTCATGCTCAGTTCTGCTCAGCAGAAGAAGTAATCTGAGCAGACGCATGCTCAGTCCGTGGACTGCATGACATAATCGGACTAGAAATTTCTTTAGAGAAGACAACCTGATTGGCTGCCCGGTTGTCATAGAGAGCTTGTGGGTCTTGAGTTAGTTAGCAAAAAAAAGTTAAGAGAGAGAGTTTTGGGGGGTTCTGACAGCGGTGCTGACGGGGAAGATTCGTCTTGAGAGCAGAGACTGGCCTGACAGAAACTGCTCCTCAGGAGGGCTTTAAGCCCACTGGTCTCCTGTCCGAACCCTGAGAGCAGAGGCTGCTAATGCAGGGACTGCTCCTCAGGAGGGAGACCACGCTCGACCTGCGAACAGATACTGCCTTAGCAGAGACTGTCTCACAGGGAGAGATTCGACCCTGAGAGCAGAGGCTGCTAATGCAGGGACTGCTCCTCAGGGGGGAGACCACACTTGACCTGTTCAACAGATACTGCCTTAGCAGAGACTGTCTCACAGGAAGAGATCAAACCGATCCTGAGAGCAGAGGGTGCTGCTGCAGGGACTGCTCCTCAGGAGAGCTTCGGGCCCACTGGTCTCCTCACAGCTATGATTTTGCGATTTAGTCTATTTGTCTTGATCTGATTGTTCCGTATTGATCTCTGGTTAACGAACTAATTTCTGGCTTCGACCTTGACCACAATCCCGCATCTCTTATTACTATTATTTATCTGTCCTCCCACAGTATGACTACTTAAATATTGTTGCAAATACACTGGCCTTGTTCCCTTGCTGTCAAGAATTGTTCTTTACATTTTATAACTTTTAAACTATTCAAAAAAAGGTAAGGCACAGAAAATAAGCAGAGCTCACTTAATCTTGTTAAATATGTCAGCAAATCACAGTTAATGTCATGGAGGTGCAATGAAAAATGATATATCCCAAAAAGTTCCAGTAAATCTACTATCCAATTATCTTGACACAATAAATCAAATTTAATGCCAATACAGTATGTCTGTGTGCCAAGGAACAGATTGGTTAAGAAAACAAGGAACCTGTGTATCAAATGGTTCGAGTCATATTTGAACAAAAACACTTAAAGTTTTGGTTAAAACAAAGTCATCCTCAAGGTTTTGTTCTCATAAAACTAATTTTAAAAGGAGTTGGAGATACCAGCATTAAAAGAAATCATTAATATTATTGGAGGGTTCCAATGGAAGTGGTGGAAGTGCACAAAGCATTTTTAATTAGACTGTATGAACCACTAGAAAACAAACTGGACAGCATGACACCCAAGAGACCTAGTAAAAGATCAATCTCCATTTTTGTTCCCTGTCACAAGGCATGTGCTGCAGTTCCAAAAGATCTATTTTATTTTTAGCATATGGCACAAACAAATATCCACTGACTCAAGGCTTTGTTGTTGCCCATGCATTTTATTTTTAAATCAAATTCAAGGAAAACATAATGCCAATCAAACTCACCTCCACTGCTAAATAATAAAATACACATTAAGGGAAACATCTGGAATGGAGGCCAGAATACTGGGCAACTATCCAATATCATTTCTGAATCTCATTAGCTTCCTGAAAACACGACCTGCCAATTTCCTCACATCAATGTCTTTGGAAAGAGGAATATGCAGCCTCCAAATGGGAACATTTAGACTCCATGATCAGCTATGTGGAGCTGATGGCTGCTGTTATCTTTTCTGCCAGTGATCAAGAGGGCATGTATTACCTTTGTCAGAATAAGATTGTATTAATCCATTCTGGGGATGCTCAATAAAAAAAAAAATGCCTTGCTTGGCTTTTATGAGATGTCTTGAGTTCCTCTTGTAGGACCAGTTCTGAGACATGGTTATGAATCATTTGTCCAAAATTAAAAAAAAACACCACTCTCTCTATATATATAGAGGGCAAGCGGGGCGGCCCGAGCCCCCGAACACCTTTGTCCCCCTAAGGTCAATCACAATGCCCTGGAGCGCCCGCTTCGGGGAACTCGTCCCGCTCCCAGGGTGCCAGGGGGAGCCGGGCCTGCCCTGTGAGGCTGTCTGTGGTGACACAGTTGCCCGCAGGGGGCCTCGGGCCCACGCTCCTACCCCCCAGGAATGACACGTGCCCGTGGGTGCATGGGGGCCTTGACGAGAGGCACGGCAAGGAAGGGAGCACGTGGCAGTGGGAAGGTCGGACACACAGCTGGCGGGCAGGCAAGTGCGGCGGGCAGGTGGCGGGCAGGCGCGGGTGGCCGGGGCCTTCGGGCTCTGGGCGCCTGGCACCGTCCACCTCTGCCTCCGTCTCTGCCCATCTGGTGACTGGGGCCATCCGCACCCACCACCTCTGCTGCCTTCCCTCTGTCAGGCCCCTCCCGCCCCGCACATCCTGGGCCTCTGCACTGAGGGCACCGTACACAGCCACTCCTCCCTCAGGGCCACTCTCCCCAGCTGCCTTCCACTGGGCCTCCTCTGGGGCTGACATGCTTGCCCACGGCTGTGGTGGGCAGGGCTGGCGCACGCGTGCAATGCGCCAAGAGGCCGGGCCAGCCCCATCCAGTCCCCATGCCTCTCGGCTGCCCCTCCCGGCAGCCCTGCCCCATGCCTGGGTGCCCTCCCATCCAACTGTGACATCAGATCAGACGTGGTGACCCACTGAATTTAAGCATATTAGTTAGTGGAGGAAAAGAAACTAACCAGGATTCCCTCAGTAACAGCAAGCGAACATGGAAGGGCCCATCGCCGAATCCCTGTCCCACGGTGGAGCGTGGGAAATGTGGTGTACAGAAGACCCACTCCCTGGTGCTGCTTTCAGGGGGCCCAAGTCCTTCTGATCGAGGCACAGCCAGTGGACGGTGTGAGGCCGGTAGCGGCCCCCGGTGCGCCAGGACCAGGTCTTCTCGGAATCAGGTTTTTGGGAATGCAGACCAAAGCGGGTGGTAAACTCTATCTAAGGCTAAATACCAGCACGAGACCGATAGTCAACAAGTACCATAAGGGAAATTTGAAAAGAACTTTGAAGAGAGAGTTCAAGAGGGCGTATCTATATATAGAGAGACAGAGAGACAGAGAGAGAGAGAGAGTGGTGTTTCGTTTAAATCACAGAAAATGTGGATTTGGGGTTACTTTTTTTAACCAAAAATTGGGGATTGTTATAAAATAGAGAAAACCAGGATCCCTGGTTATGATATGTGACACTGGTGGAGACCTATTACCATGCCAGGTCATAATGCCCTTTCTATTAGAGATTTAACACACTTTCTTTGTAAATTATTTTTCAGTTCAGTATCCTAATATACATATCCTGATATATGTAATCACATCAAGGCTATTTTCCCTAAGCTCAAGCAACATGACAGAATTTGGCACCAAAATGTTCAGATCACAAGCTTCCTGTTAATTGTAAAACTGTCTCTGATTGCAGACTTTCCAGTTTGTGAGCAGTTCATTTCTATCTGACTTCTCAACCAACAGAGGTATCAGCTTGTTATTATTTATATACATTTGGCACTGAAAATGTGTTAGATATTTTTATTACTATCCAGCTAAACAAACATGGCTTTTTAATCCATATCATTCCTATCCTGTATCGTTTTCATCTCCAAACCTGTCAGTTTGTTCCTTCTCGAAACTGCCCAAAAAAATCATCACGTGAAGAAACTAAAGTGCATGCTAGTAAGAAAAGAAACCTGTTCACATGGTTATCTGAACAGATAATGACAAATTCAGCATGGTTCTCAGTTGCAGTAAGTTTGTGGATGTTTGCACTACAAATTACACAGTGGGCATCTCTAATATCTTTTTTTTTACAGGATGCCAGGGGTTGGCCAGTGTTACACGTAGCCACAGGTAACCCCTGTCACAATGTTCCATTATTCATATGATCCTTTCTTCTCCAATTTTGTTGTTAACCATTCTTGGTAATGTCTCTTACAGCCCCGCAGACTTTTTTAGCTCTAACTAATAACCTTAACTCACGTGTGCTAATATTAACTGAGGAGTAGAAATGACTGACAGGGAAGTACTGGAGACACTGTCAAAATGCTCAAGAGGGCTAGATTTTGTTTTATGAATCTGAATACGAGATGTACATTTAACTATAATGACTACAGGCCTAGTGACTTAATATCATTTGACTATTTTTGCCTAGTTTGTTGTGGTTTTTTAACTTAATATAATTTCATGGTTTCATAGTTTCTAGGGTCGGAAGGGACCTGAACAGATCATCAAGTCTGACCTCCTGCCCTGAGCAGGAATGAGTGCTGAGATCATAATACCCCAGCCAGGTATTTATCCAACCTCCTCTTGAAGACCCCCAAAGTAAGGGAGAGCACCACCTCCCTTGGGAGCCTGTTCCAGAGCCTGGCAACCCTAACTGTAAAGTGATGCCTCCTGGTATCAAGCCTGAACCTGCTCTCAATCAATTTCTGGCCATTATTCCTTGTCATCCCAGGTGGTGCCCAGGGTAACAGACCCTCACCTATATTCTGCTGGTCCCCCCTGATGAGTTTATAGATGGCCACCAGATCCCCTCTCAGTCTTTTCTTGTGGAGACTGAATAGATTCAGGCCCTTTAGTCTATCTTCGCAGGGCCTGGCCTGCTGCCTTCTGACCATGCAAGTGACTCTCCTCTGGACCCTCTCATGGTTAGCCACATCCCTCTAGAAGTGCAGTGCCCAGAACTGGATGCAGTACTCCAACTCTGGCCTGACCAGTGTTGCATAGAGGTGAAGGGTCACCTCCATGGACCTGTTTGTGATGCATCTGTAGATGCACAACGAGGTGTGGTTAGCCTTACTGATGGCTTCCTTGCATTGGTGGCTCATGTCCATCCTGGAGTCAACAATGACTCCAAGATCCCTTTCAGCCACTGTGTTGTTGAGAAGGGGGTTCCCCAGCCGATAGTTATGTTGCAGGTTCCTTCTCCCTAGATGCAGCACCTTGCACTTGTCTTCATTGAATTCCATGCTATTCTCATCTGTCTACCTCTGTAACCTGTCTACATCTAGCTGGATTCTGTCCCTCCCCTCCAGTATGACCACTTCTCCCCACATCCTTGTGTCATCGAATTTGGACAGTGTGCTTTCCATGCCCACCTCCAAGTCGCCCACCTCCAAGATATATAATCTAGCAAATATAGCACTAGCCCCCTAGCATATCAGTAAAGCTTCTAGTTTATCTCTAACTGGAGAAAAATATGTGTTGTATTGTATGTGATCATTATTGCACCATCAGCATGCTCCTTTTCAAAATCCTAGATCTGCCCATGACAATGTGGTACATGCTTCTTTTTAGTGTTGCAAAATCCAAGCATCCATGCCAGAGCACCACAGGACAATCCTGATGGAAGAAGCTGGTCTCCTGAGACAGGAAAGGGGAAAGTAGGATGTGGTGTATAGAAAGGAGTGGAGGGTGAGTTTGCAGTGAATTACAGGACAAGAAAGCTCATTACCAGGGATACCAGGGTTTTCTTTGATTTAAAAAAAAAAAACAAATCCCTAATTTTCAGATTTAAAAAAAGTAACCCAAATTTTTTCTATGACTAAAATGAAATGCCACTAATATATATCTATATCTACATATAGGTGTGTTTCATGTAATCACAGGAAAATGTGGATTTGGGGTTATTTTTTTAATTCAAACATTGGGGATTGTATTTTATTAAAGCAAAGCAGGATTCCTGCTCATTACCTTATAATCTAGGCACAGACAGTACATAGAGCATACTTTATTTTCTTTAATTTCCCTCACCATACTGCTTGCAAATTATTTCAGCATAATAGGTATCCAACACACTGAAGTGCTGGCACTGTGCCTAGACACCCCATATTATTACTTTTAACATCTATTTTTCTAGGGCAACACCCTGCAACCTACTGGAGAATGTACACTTCGTCATTACTTGTATTATTAGAGTCAAGCATGATTAGGCCCCCATTGTTAGGGACCTACCTAAATCATGGTTTTGCAGATTTCATGGAAACCACAAAATCTGGGTTGCCTGAGAAATCCATGGTGAAAAAAAACTTAATACAAATTTTTTTTATTAAGTCTTCCCCTCCCGGGTGGGCCTCAGAACCCACCCCGGAGAGAAAGGTGCCAGGTGGCAGAGCAGCACAAAGGGTGCAGCAGACAAGATGGTGGATACCCTTCCTCCCCTCTCCTTCCCAAAGGGCCTCTCCATCAATCAGTGCTGAGGAGCAGGTCCAGAACGAAGGCAGCAATCAAGATGGCAGCCACACCCTTGTCCTCCCTTCCCCCAGGGCCTCTCCATCAATCAGTGCTAAGGGGTGGTGCCTCCCAAATCAGCACTGAGGGGTGGAGCCACCGTGAAATGCCCGTGAAATGGGTTCTTCATGCCAGAACAAAGCCGTGACAATTGCTTTGTCTTGCTGTGAGTTAAGTAGGTCCCTCTCCATTGTGCTTGGCATGGTATGCATATAACAGACTGAGTAATTGCAAACACAACAGTGAGGGAACTTAGGAACTGGAAACAGTCTATCCCAGTAAAGTGTAGCTCTACACTTGCTAATTTACCTGGCTTCTCAGCTAGATTGCTTCAGCAGCTATCAACTTCTATTACTGTGATTTCTGGCTGGCTACTCCTGAGAGTTTAAATTTGCTCCCTTTCTTTACCATCTGCAAACTCCTTTTCCGTATTTAATATATTGAATGCAGTTGTCTGGCAGCTGCCTTCTACCACCTGTTTATTAGATTCCTGGCATGCATGGTAGTTAAAATGTTGTATAAATAATTTAGGACCTTTCATTAGAGAGGGTATCAACCTGTCACTCACACAGGGTCAGTTTTCATTTAGTGTGAAGATGGTTTCAATTATTTTTGCACTTTTGTCTGGGAAGTTGTCAAACAAAAGCAGTTTGCTGGACAGAAAATGTTAACTTTCTGCAAAGAAGTAAAGAGTGGGAGTTTGCAAGAGTTTTCCCTGGGCTCACCATTACTTACAGTTTGCATAGGATTTGGATGAGATTATGATCAGGGATCCTGGTTTTCTCTGGAAAAAAATCCCAATTATTGGATTAAAAAAAGTAACCCAGGACACACATTTTTCCTTGATTAAAATGAAATGCCACTAATATATAGCTAGTGGTGTTTCATTTTAATCATGGAGAAATGTGGCTTTTGGGTTACTTCTTTTAATCCGAAAATTGGAGATTGTTTTTTATCAGAAAAAAAAAAGGATTCTGCTTCATGAAATTAGGCACCCAACTCCCACTGACAACATTAGGCATATTTACACATGCTTCAGAGGTGGGGTGGCATTAAAGTAACTCCAAGAGCCACTCTAGTTAAGGTATCCACCGCATCTTGTGTATTTAGCATCCTGCACTTCAAAATGGCAGCTGGGGGACTTTAACTAAAGCTTGCTTGACGAGCTTTAATGTAAGCGCCCCTGCCACCATTTTGAAGTGCAGGGACACTGAATACATGAGACGTGGAGACTGCTGGAGTGTGCTAATTAGATCCGACACAGTCTAATTACAGAATGACAGAGCAGTGTCCTCACATGTGTACAGGCACCCATTGAGCCCAACCAATATGGCATCACTTCTGGGCATGAGCAGTAGGAGAACTAGGACCTTATCAACTCCACTTTCCTTCCTATTACAGTCTCCAGTGGAGTACTATACAAACTGACTGACATCAAACACCTCCCAGAATTGGGGCTTAACATAGCTAGACACCAACAATTGCAGTTCAGTGTACATAAGTATAAAATAAATAGCCTGAGGCCAAACTCATTATAGTGCAGCTGTATTAAGAAGTACATATTTCATATAACTAACTGAATATGCAACCAAATGTGGTTTATGATTGTGGAGGATGGAGGTTTAATTCCAGGCCATAGAGGAATAAAACATCATAAAAGCTGTAATATTGTTGTTGCACCTGATGGGTTGTGTGTGTGTGTGTACACAGGCCCCCAAATAATATTTTCTCCTTCTGCCTATGGATGTTCTCCCCTAGGATACCACACCACTACAGTGAAATAGCTGCTAAAAATAACCATGTGCCATGTGTATAGTGCAGTACGAATTGTTAATGCACCATGATTTAGTACTTCCAATAAGTACTAATCACAACATAGTAACAACATTGCCATAACAACACATCTAGACATGCCCTGATAGTCTTATTTTTCAGTACTGATTGTTAAATTTGATCCTATACTTGGAAGGGATCAGTACAGACATATCAATCAGAGCGTATTTGTGTTGTCATGTTCCAGCCCTACAACAGTAATTGTCATCATGACCAGTTCTCATGCTAAATCCTTGTAATCATTTGTGGGCATGCCTGCATATAATACAGAAGCAGCAGTTACTCCTAAGAAGCCATTTCAGTCACAGATTTGTGAGCAGTTTCCTAGTGACGTGTTCCACGTCACAGCTCACACTGAGCCTTTCTCCAATGCAAACAGCTGCTACGTTGAGTTAAACAGAATTTGCAATACGCTCTATAAGAGTAAACCTCAGTAATGTTATGGCACTGATCCTTAAAAGCAATGCCTGCAGTTCGATGGTCATGCAAATGCACCTGCCCAGATCAGACATATAAAACTACAGAAGTATCCTAGTATCAAGTATTCTACTTCAGATGAGATGGAAAATGGACACAGCTACCTTGTGTTGCATCTGTCCAGAGAGAGTAAAGACTCTATGGCACTTGTAGGAACAAAATAGTGGGGTATAACACTGCCAGTGTAATCAATGTTTCACCTTTTATCAAAAGCCCTTATTGTCCAAATCTCTGGGCACATTTAATGGTAAGTTTCCAGCCCCCACTAGTAGTACCCTCAAGCAGACTGAGCCACTCTAGGCAGACTGCTGCCTAAACCAGAAGCATTCTTGTCTGCATGGTGCCATAGGTGGAGTTTTTAGCCTGGGGACAGGTTAATTGGCTCTGTCAGTCAGCAGTGCTAATTATCCCATCCAGAGATGAAGCTACGTTGTTTCCAGTTAAGGCCACAGCCCACCTGGAGCAGGAGGGTGTGCTTGTGGTCGCAGAACATTTACCATTTAAACAGGACTTTTGACAACTCTGTTTCCAAGTGATTGCCCCCTACTGTAATTAATTGCTTTTTCAAGAGTTTTCAGATTATTGTTATGTAAATTATGTTACATATGAGTCGTAGTCAGCTCCTGACATACAAGTTTTTTAGATTTTATATATCAACTAAAGTGAAGATGTGATCTACAAGACTTGCATGCTATCTTTCCTGCTTTATGGTTCAGAAACTTGGGCTACGTATGCTAGGCGTACCGGGAGACTGAACAGCATCCACATGAGAAGCCTGCATAAGATCCTGAAAATAAAGTGGGAAGACAAAATGCTAAACACAGTGATGCTGGAGTATGCAGGACTGACAATTATAAACCACTATCAAGGAGAGGAGGTTGTGATGGTTCGGCTATGTCAGGAGAATAGGCGGAGACTGTATCCCCAAAAATATTTTATACAGCAAGATTCAAGATGGCTCTAGAAAATGGAATGAAATGGAGCCCTCTATGGCAGTACCACAACATGTAAAAAAATAATATGAAATCATTCAACATCAGTATAAAAAGTTGGGAGGAGCATGCAGAATCCTGTCCAGTCTGCGATGGCTAGAAAATGGTATTTAGAGGTTTGCTTTTGGGAAGTGGCTTGTAAGTAAAGTAGATATGCATTAGAATAAAGGCCATGGGGCACAGCAAGAGTTTATTGATTTCTAAAAGACTGTTCGTGATAGTTTCCTTCAAGACCCACAGTGTCTGAAGCCAGCAAACACACAGGCTGGGAAATTGAAGACATGAACACTGTTTCATAACAGCAATAAGGAATTCTGCAGAATTGGTGCCAGGTCATAGTGCCTACTGCAGAGCCCTTGGAATTTCCAGTTTTGGTAAACAGACCAAATTAGGAGGACACCAGAGAGAACCACATTAGGATGTGTGTATGGGATGGATTTGTGAAACAAAGGAAATTGTGACAAGACAGAACGTGGACAGTGTGACAACCACAGAGAGCAATCAATAATGGCCAGAGATAAAGAGTCACTAGCAGAGATAAATTATCTGGATTCAGGTGTTAAAAGTAGACTAGCTCAGTTCACAGGCAACACCAAATTATGGGAAAGTGTGGTCATGCTAGAGGATAGGCTGGCAATTCAGGCCGACCTGGACGGGCTTGCTAGGTGGGTGGATCGAATCATGATAACATTGAACACGGAGAAATGCAAGGTGCTCCACCTCAGGAGAAAAAAACCACATTGTATTGATAAGCTTGGCAATGCTACACTCACTAGCACCACAACTGAAAGAGACTTGGGGGTCATGATTGACCACAAGATGAACATGAGCCACCAATGCAATGCCTCAGCTAGTGAAGCAAAAAAACTCTGGCTTGCATCTACCAATGCATGTTAACCAAGACCCAAAAAGTCATGCTCCCACATTACTCGGCCTTGGTGAGGCCACAGCTAGAATACTGCATCCAGTTCTGAGCTCCACACTTTAGAAAGGATGTGAAGAAGCTTGAGAGAGTCCAGAGGAGAGCCACACACATGATCAGAGCTCAAGAGAACAGGCCTTATGAGGAGAGGCTGAGAGGCATGGGACTCTTCAGCCTGGAGAAGTCAAGACTCAGGGGTGACTTGGTGGCAGCCTATAAGTATATAAGGGATGTGCATCAGGATCTAGGAGAACATCTGTTCACCAGGACACCCTAATGGAAGACAAGGTCTAATGGTCACAGACTGCTGGAAGACTGTTTTAGTCTGGAATAAATTCTCCCCAGAAGTGGTGCAGTCACCTATTCTGGATACCTTTAAGATTTCATAGACATTAGGGCTGGAAGGGACCTCAGAAGATCATCAACTCCAGCCCCCCGCCCGAAGGGCAGGAAGTCAGCTGGGGTCTTAGAACCCCAGCAAGATAAGCATCCAATCTACTCTTGAAGGTGTTCAATGTAGATGTTTGAACCACCCCTCATGGCAGGCTGTTCCAGACCTTGGGGGCTCAGACAGTAAAGAAATTCTTCCTTATGT
>NW_017729032.1:97920129-97941913 GCF_001723915.1 Gavialis gangeticus
TCTTCTCCCTTGTCTAGGTGATAGGTCACCTGGTCATAGAAGGAAATGAGATTGGTCAAGAAGACCTACCTGTAACAAACCTATGCTGGCTACCCCTCAGGATGTTGGCATCGGCCAGTCCACTATGGATGGCCTCTTTAATAAACTTTTCTAAGATCTTCCCCAGGATAGAAGTCAGGCTAATGAGCCTATAGTTTGCCAGATCCACTTTCCTTCCTTTCTTGAAGATAGGCACCGCATTGGCCTTCTTCCAGTCTTTGGGCACTACACCAGACCTCCAGGAGTT
Source organism: Gavialis gangeticus (assembly GCF_001723915.1). Lineage (NCBI taxonomy): Eukaryota > Metazoa > Chordata > Crocodylia > Gavialidae > Gavialis > Gavialis gangeticus. The sequence continues at coordinate 97,920,416 of NW_017729032.1, forward strand.
CTCAAAGATGCGTGACAGGGGCTGAGCTATAAAGCTCGCCAGCTCCTTGAGTACCCTGGTGTGTAGATTGTCAAGGCCGGCTGACTTGAAGGTATCCAGCCTCTTAAGGTGTTCCTTCACAAGGTCAGCATTTATGGAGGGCAGGGGATCTCCCTCACCCAGACCTCCCTGTCCCATAGTGGGCATGGGCGTCCCATGGGACTGATGAAAGACTGACGCAAAGTACCCATTTAATAGGTTGGCTTTTTCCTGGGCATCAGTTGTCAGTTGTCCTGTCTGGTTCAGCAGGGGTCCAATGTTGCCCTTGCTTTTCCTCCGGCTCCCCACATATCTGAAAAAGGACTTTTTATTGTCCTTGCTGCTCGAAGCTAGTTGGAGTTCAGTTGCAGGCTTGGCTTTCCTGGTTTGCTCCCTGCAGGACTGGAGCAGTGCAGAATATTCCTCCTTGGAGGTGAATCCCATCCTCCATCCTTTTTAGGCCTAAGAAATGCTTGGATGCTTATCTTGCTGGAGTTATCTGACCCCAGCTGACTTCCTGCCCCTTGGTCAGAGGGCTGGACACAATGATCTTGCGAAGTCCCTTCCAGCCCTAATGTATATGAAATCTATGGATCCTGGTTTTCCCTGATAAAAAAATCCCCTATTTTCAGATTTAAAAAAGTAACCCAAATCCACATTTTTCCCTGTTCCATTTTAATTGGGAAAAATGTCAATTATGGATTACATTTTATATCTGAAATTTGGGGATTTTTTATCAGAGAAAACAGAATCCCTGGTCATCATCACACATATACTGAAGGTAAAAAATATACCAGGAAGGAGGGAAAATATGAAATGAAATGAGAGAGAGAGACTTCACTTAGCAAGAAAGTAACTGATTGATAACTGGGAACAAAATTTTAATGTCCCATGGAAGTCATGTCTCTGGATCATTTCTCCCTAGGCTACTCCTCACTGCTTTGGGCTTGAAGTGTCAGCAGTGATACAGGAATGATGATGAGCCAAACTACTATAATTCATTTCATGAGCTGTGAAATATGCCTTGACCTCCCTGTCCTTAATTGTATTCTGTGTTGCATTATAGCATGTCAAAGTGTGGTAAAAAGAGAAATTGTCTTTTTTGAACATTCTAGAGATACATATATAAACTTCCTGCAAAGAGGTGAACTCCACAGCAAGCATTTAAATAGAATGAAATGTCAGAAATATTTTTTGAAATTTTGAGGCCACTGGATGTTTTGCTAAAATGATCAGCAATGAAATAATAGTAGTAAACTACTGTACCATTTTCAGTTGTGATCCTTAGTTATACCCAACAATCCTGGTTTTCTCTGATGAAAAAAAAATCTCCAATTTTTTAATTAAAAAAACCCCAAATCCACATTTTTTTATTAAAATGAAACAGCACTCTCTATATATCTATCTATATATAGATATATCCCATGGAGGTCATGTCGCTGGATCATTTCTCCCTAGGCTACTCCTCACTGCTTTGGTGAGAAATAGCCTATTCTCCAAGGTGGGTGGGCTCCAATCCACCTGCCCCACCCTCCAGCACAGACTGGGAAAAAACCCAGATTGAGCTCCCTCCATGCATTTCTTCTCCTCCCATTATGAAGATAGCACCAGAGCTATGGGAGAGTGACTGCAGACATGCAGCCACTCCAAACTGGAGCTCAATCCCCCAACCCCCAGACCCAACAGTGAACATCTGTTTGGTTGGAGGACTGCTGTAACTCATGGCACTTCCTGAGAAGCACCATGAGTTACAGCAGGGAGTGCACATCTGTCAGCACCCCATGTGAATAGCTATGAATTTCATAGCTAGGAAATTACAGAATTTAGCTGTCCCACATAGAGACTAAGAAACCCTCCCTAACATAGATTAATTTACCCCATTTATCTGGCAAAACTTTTGGGTAAACAGATATCACTTATGGGCTGTAATCTCCATTTTAAAGCTGGCGAAAACCGAGTTAATATATTGAGTCATTTGTTACAGAAGAGCCAAATCTCAAAACCCCATGGCTTCTGGCAATTGGACAATATTGCTTATCTACACAAGAAGAATGTGTCCTTCACCTTTCCTGGTTTTGTTTCATTATTAGAATTCATGAAAAAGGAAAGGCAAAAACTCGAATTAACTTCTTGGCTGCAAATTAACATAAAAATGTAGAATTAAAACGGGAAGATATTTGAAATCTCACTACCTAGTTATAAAAATATTTGCTAGGGGTGTTGCTAGGGAAGAAAAAATCTAGGGAAAATAAAAAAGAACATAACCCATCCATCCTGAAAGAGCTGTAGCAAGGGATAATAAAGCTAAACCCAGTATTAGAGGGAGTACAGTGTATTAAGGTAGTTTAAGCATTGAGCTAAAACATGTAAGGACAAAATAAAAATAGTCCCTATTTAAAAATAAATTCCAGGTGTGAGGAAATAATGAGAATAATGCAATTCATAAAACTTTTAGCAGATCATCAGTAGCATAACTAGTGGTGGGCAAAGGGGGCAGGAGCCCCAGGTACCTTCTAGCTGGTATGCCAGAACAGAGGCAAGAGGACCCTTGAACAAAGGAAGCAGAGCTCAAAACTTCAGCAGTCATAGCCTCCAGCAGCACAAGGAAAGTAAACATGGCCAGGAACCAGCAAGCTGGGGCTCTTGAGGTTCTGGAGCAGACAAGGGTGTATGGGTGGGAGAGGGAGCCTGCATCCAGCAGGTTAATCCTGCTGTCAAATTAACTGTTTTATATTGTTGTATGGTTGTCAAGAGCATCCTTGAGTCCCCCAGTCTGTCTCCTATGGCTGCAAGATCCTAGCTGCTGGAGTCCTCCTGCAAGCCTCAGGCATGCTGGGTCCTAGCTACACCCTGGCATTCCATGCCAGCCAGAGACCACAGCTTCTTCGGTCAGAGCTGAAGGCCTCCTGCTAGGCACTTCTCTTCTTCCCAGGGAGCCAAAAATACTAGTTATGCCTCTGCAGGTTAGATCCATGTTTAAAAATACTACTGACTAACTATGAATGTCTTCTCAACATGTCTGCTCTGCAATAAAGTGAGATTATCAGCACATGTGGACATATCCAGATTTGCTAGCTAGGATGTTGATAGCAAAATAGTCACAACAGCATGTGCTTCAGTGCAAGCTACTCTGTCCCACCTGGGACCATGGTTCTTACTCAGTGGTTAAATCCCACAGGCAGATTACAGCTATTGGGTTATGTCCATGCCTGTTACGATCACACCTCTGGCTGCTGTGTAGACATGTAGGTTAGGGACAGAAGTTACACATAAACTGGTTTAAGTGATCAAAAACTGGTCTAAAGCTGTAACAGAGCAGAAGCTGTACACGTAAACCAGTTTCAAAATGTCTGTAACTGGCTTAAGATAACCTGGTTAAATGTAGTATCAGACTTAACTGATTTGAGTCAAACTGGTTTATGAAACTTCTGTCCCAGACCCCTTCCTGGTTCAAGTTAAATTATGGTCCCCCAGTATCCCAGCATGCTTTCCAGCCATGGACTAAGCAGTGCTGTTTGCTTCAGAGAGCAGGGCTGGCTCCACCCCCCTGCTCCCTAGCTGGACCAGTGAGGGCTGTTTGACAATGCAGGATGCAGGGGGAACAAGCCCAGCTGGGGATGCATCCCAGTCTACAGTGGGGGGCTGCCCCCCCAGCAAACCCCAGCTGGGGCCAGGGAGGGAGGGTTAAATACCCCTTCCATGGCTCAAATTTACTGCTGGCTGCAACTGTGGACTGCAAATCCCAGAGGCACCTGGAAGCAGGAAAAGGAAGTGATGAGCAACCTGCAGAGTCCTGCTACTGTAATTCTGGACCACAAATACCAGCGACCTCAGGGCAGCAGGAAGTGAACACACAGCCAGAGAGCCATGATCTAGCACCCCCTGGCTTCTAGCCTGAATCAAAGGTAAATGTCTGTTCACTTCTGCTTCAATGTAATCCATGCAATTTAAACTAACCTGTAAAGACTGAATCAATTCAGCCTTGGGCTTTTTGACTGTTTGTACCCAGCCCTTGTTGACTGCTTGCATTCCTCAGTCACTTTATGACTAAATCCATATGCCAGTGTGTGCCTGCTCAGGGCTGCATATAATCTGTTCAAAGGACTCTAGTTGAACATGGAAAGCCATTGAAGCCTGGTCCCTGGCCTGGCATATAGGTCCTAGGCTCTCATGAAATTTCCCTCTTTAATTCCATTATGTAAAGTTCCCTGAAAAAAAAAAGTGAGATGCTGATGAGTATGAGCTAAAGTAACTGGGCACCAAAAACAGATGCCTTTTTTCTGACCTTCTAATTTATTTGGAAAAATACAATGCATTTCACAATGAAATTAGGTATTTAAAACACCTCAAAATGGGTGTCGGTCTCACACCTAGTAAGGTGGTAAGAGAGTTTTGCTATGCACACAAAAATAAATCACAGTCTCTCATTTTAATATGAACTGGTTGATTTCCTTTATTTCTTACCTGCCACGACTTTGATGGAATAAGGTAGGGAAATAAACACAGCCCTGAGAGATGAAGAAGATATCGCATCTGCAGTTCAGTAAAACAACAGTTCTGCACACTTATTATGTCTGTCTTAGACAACCACCATCTTGGATATACTTAGTTCCCTCTGTCTTTGGGAATTCTCACTTTCTTGGTTGCTTGCTCTGATCTTCTCCACACAGGTCCCAAGCAAATGGCAATCCTATGCCACCTTGTATTTTCTACTGATATCTAAATTTGGGGTTCACTTCCTTTGGTTAATCTTCATCTACTCTTGTTTCTTTCTCTTTTAGGTCCCCAGGAAGGTACCTGACATCCCCAGGTATCGGATTCACCAATTCAGAAGTCTCCGTCATCACCTCACTTCAGCTTCCCAGGTGAGTATCTCTCCAGGACTGTTCTTCCATTCCCTTCTCTCTGCCATCTGTCATCACTCTCTTGTAGTCTCTCCGTACTTCTGTGTTTCTTTCTTCTTCTGTCAGGAACTGATTCCAGGCTCCATTCCCCTTTAAATCCTTCTGGCCATCTCCTGCATCTCTCACAGCTGGCACTCTCCCCTTGCTCTCTCCACCCATGCAGGTCTTTGTTTTTGTTTTTGTTTTCATCCAAGTCCTGCTCCATCTGAGGGTATCTCTGCCCCTTTCTCTCCTCAGGCTCTTTACCAAGGTAAGTTCTCTGTTTTGTGTTGCTCTCCCGGAGTTCTGTGATGGGGCAAACTTGTTGCCCTGTCACAGGCAGCTATCTCTAGTTTGCACTTTTAGGTCTTTGGTTCACAATAGCATCTCGAAACATCAAGCCAAGACTGTTGTAGCCTCTAATAGGCTACCTTTTTAAATACTTTTGTTTGCAACTGTAGCTGTTTGAGCCTAATCTCCCCAGACATTTTTGCATTACACTTTCATTTTTTTTTTCTTCCTTTTAGTCGTTACCATTGACAAGGCCTGATCCTGATCTCTCACCAGTGTAAATGAGGAGTTACTTCCTTTGATTTCAATAGAATTAAACTAAATCAGAATCTGTCTTAATGGTAAGGGACAGAAATTAAACATAAACCTGTATAAGTAATCAGAAACCAGTTCAAATCTGTAACACAACAGAAATTTAGTGCACAGAAACTGCTTTCAAAATCGCTGAAAACAATTTACGATAAACCTGGATGGATGTAGTATCAGACTTAACTGATTTGGGTTACATCAGTTTATTGAACTTGTGTCCCAGAAATGCAGCCAAATGCCTGCAGTGGCCCAGGCAAGAAGCTGGGGGGCATTAGAGCACACCTCCTTGCTTGGCTGGAGTAGATAGCCTGTGCCAAGTCTAGTCTGGAAGATTCAAACTCACTCAGTCACCAGCATCCTATGCTTTGCACCTCCACCACAAACTCCCCCTCACAGGTTGGGCAGGCTAGACTTGGCCCAGGCTATCTACTCCAGCCAAGCAGGGAGGTGTGCTCTAATGCCCCCCAGCTTCTTGCCTGGGCCACTGCAGGCATTTGGCTGCATTTGTGGAATCAAAAGTGAAAGTCTGTTCACTTGATTATAGGTTCAGTCTACACCAGCAGTTCCCAAACTGTGGGTCGTGACCCCAAATGGGGTTGCAACATCAGTGGTTAGGGTTGTGAGATTTTTGTGCCCACAGCAGGGTGCAGGGCTGCAACAGGGCTGGAGCAGCCCCAAGCAGAAGAAACCTCTGCAGCCCAGTGGGCAGGACCCAAAACAGGAGGGAGCACCACACTGTTATGGCCACTAAGGTGAGGTGTGACAGTGGTGGTGGCATGGAGTTGTGCTCCCACTGTTGCTAGGTGGGAAGGGGGCACCTCAGCTTAGTCATGGCAGTACAGCACTCCCTCCCATGCCAGGTCCTGCCCACAGGGCCATGGAGCCCCCAGGTGGAGGGCAATAGGGCAGAGAGCCCCAAGCCCATAGCAGGCAGCCTGCATCCTCCCCTTTGCCCCCACCATGGGCTCTGCTCCAGCCATGCCACCCACAGGGGAACAGACAGGGAGGAAATTGGGCAGGAGCCAGGCTCCACATTCTGCTCCAGCCACAGCTGCAGCTTGAGTGCTGCTGTGGGGGCAGGGAGCTGTGGGCCCTGGCTCTGGGGCACCTCTGAGGTGGGAGGCTACAGGTTGTGATTGAAAGGCACCAGCAGGGCCAGGAGGCTGTGGGTTTGGAGTGAGGGCCCATGCTGAGGAAATGGGATCATAAATGGGGTCATGCTGAGGAAAAGTTTGGGAAGCACTATACTACACAGCTTAGACTAACCTGCAAAGAGTGCATTGATTCAGCCTTGGGCTTTTTGACTGTCTGTACTTAGCCCCAGTGCATCATGCTTTGAGACTGAAGTGTCTTACCAGTGGCGATTAACAAAACCAAGTGATTTTAAAGGAGCTGTTTGTTGATCATACAGAGTATAGAATAAAGCTAGCCTTGATTTGAGCTATTGGTAGCTGATTTGTTTTTGCAGTTTGGTTTTAATAACACTTCTTGCTCCAACCCACATTGTTTCCAGGGGGCGGTGCAGGTTTATATGGTGCACAGATAGAGTCAAGGGATAAATTCTTCTTATTTGCCTTTTTTTAAGTAGTTGGATTCAAAACATCGATCAGTGTACAATAGGTAATCATCTTCCATTGGCAGAGTCTGGGATGTATTCTTCAGTTGAAAAATATCCTTCAGCACAGAATTAGGTGCTGAAATCCCTTAGAGGGCTTAAGCCCAACTCCATGCCTCAACATTTTTTACTGGCTAGTTTAGCTAATTGCTTGATCAGCATGCTTGTTTTTGTACGTCCCATTCTTGTACTCTCCCATGCATAGACATAGGGAGGCTAGGCATCTTTGGTTCCACTGGTAAGTTATACTAGTCTCCAAATAAGGTACCTGAAAGTTAGGCATCACAGTATTGAGTGTTGCATTAGCAAAGTCCTTTTCTGGATCAAGCTTTAAACACCCAGAAACTGTGTAATAGTAAGTATCCTTATTGCTACTATGATGGCACATTGTTCATTCGGTTTGGATCTGGCTTTTTCAGTTACCTGTGGTATGAGAACAAGCCCACAGCCACATAGCCTAGCTTCAACATGGCGTTCCTCAAACAGGAGCATGGGGTGAGATTTAAATGTAGATCTCACCCCAGCTTTCAGCAGTGTTGGGTGAGATTTAAACATAGATCACAAAAAAAAGTGAAATGGGTAATATGTTAAATCAAAACTGTGCAAACAGTGTCACAAACTTTAAACAGAATGCTGTGACTTATGGTCTAGCTGGCGTCTCTTATTTACTCCTCTGCAGATCTTTAGTTTTAGTGTTCTATTTAAAAATAAAAGAAAAATGAAAAGTACAACTAAAATTTAGTTTAAATCTATGACTCAGATGACAAAAGCATCAAATCCAAAGCCAAGTCTGGCACCCTAACCTTAACTCCTCCTGCTGTGCCTAGGTTTTAGAAGGAATTAAGATGAGCGATTGTCAGGCCTTTATGTTACAAATCATTTATACAGTGAGGCTCAACTATAACAATACATTAAGATTAGAGTTTCATGCAAATAGACAAAGTAGGAGGATGGGGTGTTTATAATCCTCACCCAAAAGACATCAGATTACATGAAAATCAAATTTGAACTGTGAAACCACCATCTGGAAAATAACACGGCAGGAACAGTGAAGTACAGTGCTAAGTGCAGCTGAAAAGATCATATAAACTAAAGCCTGTTACAGAGGATGTTATGTACTATAAGTCACACCAATATGTGTATATGTGTTATGACTGTCAATAGCCACATCAAAAATAAGTCCAATGATGGGGAAAAAACATTAAATATTTACCATCTGCTATACAGCTGGATCACTGAACTATATCCCTCCTGGGTATGCATAATAATAAATTAATAGACCTAGATCCCTAGCAGAAAATAAGAAAGGTCACTTTAAAGACAGAAATCAGTAAAAATAGTCTGATATTTCACCAGATAAAAAAGAGGGAGAAGGGAGACATATAGGAGCTACTCTCATTTAAAGAAAATACACATTCTAGACATGTTTTACTTTTTAATTTAAATGTGTCTGTAAATGTCTAAAATGAGCATGAAAATCTGATGAGAGGTATTTACTGTGAATTATGACTAATCCTATAATCATTTCTCTTATAAAAGCTTCATCTCTCTCAAAATAACACAGACCTAGACACATGGCAAGTAAACACCAGTCACACCAGTATCCAGAGTGGACAGCAAACACCAGTTCTCAAGAAAGCTGGTAATAATCTATTTGCATTGAGGAAATGGCTACCCCCACAGTAGAAGCAGGCACACCATACCTACGTTTGTGCAAGTTACACCAGTGCAGTTTAGGTAAGTGCAGTTATTTTTTTTCCCTGAGTAACACTACAGCAATAAGATATACCATGGTACAGCTGTATTGCATGCTCACTCCTTGTTTGCATCAATGTAAGAGCTGAGTACACTGGTATAAACTTGTCGTATGTCCAAGGCCAATGAAAAGCTGGACTTTTAGACCATAATTTTCAAAACTAGAATCCTAAAATTAGATTGCTGTATTCATATATAGGCACCTGCCCATCTTCAAAATTGCTGAGTGCTAAACAACTTCCAGTTGAGCTCAACTGTACAACTGCCAGCACCTGGCACTACAGTCAATTGAGGTCAATGGGAACTAGTTGTTGCTCAGTGCTCTTGATTATCAGCTGGATGCCTAAAATTAAGCCTGAAATCCAGTGCTTTCCTGGATCAAGTGTTTTAATAATGATCTGTCCATACAAGTAGCTGGGTATTTTTCTGATGCCCCTTCACAGGTCACCATGGCCTCTGAAGACATGGCAAAACACATAGGAGAGGATGGTCTGAGGCCAACTGCTTACAGCTTAAAGTAGGTTTAAATTCTGCCCATGGATTTCATAGTTTCTAGGTTTCATAGTTTCTAGAGTTGGAAGGGACCTGAGGAGATCATCTAGTCCGACCCCCAGATCATCTAGTCCGACCCCCTTTAGATAAAGAAGTAGAGATTTTTCCCCCCTTTCACAATAATGGCTGCAAATATTGGCCCAGCTACACCACTCCATGGGCAGAGAGCCTGAGTGGACCCAAGCTGCCAATACCTAGCAGCAGCATCTGCTCCTTGTCATGACAAGCTGTCTCATTTTTCCTCATCAAGATTGCTTGAATTATCTATAAATTAGTTGTTCTTTTTTGGTCATGTCTATCCTGGTAGAAACAAATGTCACATCAGTTCCGGTTGAGTTCTGACCAGATTTTTTCAAAGATTTAGGAGGGCCTGGTAGGAACTTCAGACTGCTTTTTCCACTGTGGATCTATACTTCTCAACTGCTGAAATTAAGCAGAAAGGTATTGTTTCCATTGTAGGCAGAGGTAATTAACAACTCCTGCAAGAAGGGCAGGATGCCAGCTTCAAGCAAACAAGCAATCATTCAATTCAGCCTTGCTCAAGTAACTCTCTTTGTACAGTGAGCTTGTGGTTCTCTCTGTCTTATTCTTCCTAGTATCACGCAGTAAGTGGTAGAAAGGCAAAACCTTGCCATTCTGTGTAATCCTCAGCATTTTGGTTTTTGTCTTGTTACTCCCTCTGTCAACTTGTTTGTAGCAGTAGTATAGTTAGGATGGCTTGAGGGGGACACCCGCTCCAGGCACTGTCCCCAGATTGGAAACAAACCAATCAGAGAGAGGGGGTGTTAGTTTTCCTCGCAGGTCCAGCTCTCCGCCTCACCCCAGAGTAAGGGTGGGGAAAGGCTGTCCCCTGCCTTCACCTTATTGGTGGGGCAGAAAGGGAAATACCCCACCAATCATTTCAAACTTTTCCAAAGCTGGTGTGCTGGGCTGCTGCCAGAAAGCCTACCACATACACCTAACAGTGCTAATATTGTGTGGTACCCTTTGGCACTTTTGAAAAAACTGCAAGGCACTTCAGATGCTGTGGCACCCTGGTGGAGAATCACTGCTGTAGACCAGTAGTGCTTAAGCTCCAGCCCATGGGTCAGATCCAACCTGTGGAGATATGTCATTTGGCCTCTCAGGCTCCATGTAGATCCAGAAGTTTGGTGCCAGGGGTGCACTACCAGCATGAATTGCAGATCTGGCATGCGGGTTTGTGCTAGCACATGGCATCACGTCACAACCAGATCTGGTACACAGAGTTATACCAGTGTGCAGGAACACACCCATGTGCCAAACCTCCTCTGGATCAAGCCCACAGATTGACCCTGCATGCTGGGCCTGGCCAGTGGACCGGCCCTGTGCCACTCATTTAGCCTACAGAGCTGGAGAGATTGAGTACCACTGCTCTTGACTGTCCCATGAGATACATAATGAAATATGGTATCTGTAACAGGGACTCAAGCAGGAGCCCTGTTACTTGGGCTAACCCTGGGAGGAGTGACCTCTGAATGCACCCTGTCAGGTGGAGAGAACTGCACACCTCAAAAGAAGTTGGATGATAAGCCCACAAAAACCAGGGATAAAACTGGCAGTGGGACATTTACAGATTGCCTTCGGGCACCAGAAGAGGAACAAGGGGGTAATCAAGACCCTAGGGAGAGACAAATGGAAAGAAGCCTAACCTGTGGCTGGGAAGGACATCAGGAGCTCCGGACTACCTGAAGATTCAACAGGTCGTATCCCAACAGACACTGATACAACAGATTGTGCTGCTGTGGTGAGTCTGGAGGGACACTGAGGTGGCAGGAACAGGCTTGGCAGACAGCTGAATAAAAGACGGAATCTTTGGGACAATGCACGGGGAAACAGTGCTTCAGATAAGTCCCTGGCCCCACTGGGATTACAACTGTTTAGAAAATAACCAGAAGAGTTGTTTGGGAGCTGCAGGGAACCACTCCCGACACTAACCATGGACGAACAGTGAAAGACACGGGGATCAAATTACACTAATGAGGCAATTAGCAGTTTAGATTAGTTTAAACAAAATATCATTAAAAGTTTCATTTCAGGGTTTTTCTCCCTTTCAAATCAACTGCCTTTGCCAATGGAGTAATTGGCAAGGCTACTGTTACTATATCTTCTACTTTAAAAAATAAATCTATAATTTGAGTGTGTAACATCTGGGTGCTATTCATTGATCCCAGGCTTTAACAACTTACTGATGTCCTTCCTTTTCTTCTTAAATCCTAGTCGTGGCAGGCGAGTACAGGAAGAACAAGGATATCACCCAACATGTTCACAGTATCTATAAGAAAACTGTCATGTGGGTAGAATTAATGGTCCATGTCTTCCTCAGATAGTACACATTAGTAAAGCTGCACTGATTTTAAGTAAAGTCCTGGTTCATGACTTCTTGGAAGTCTTTGCCTGGGTGGATTAAAATTTCCACCATAATATTCTAATAACTCTTTTTCCATCCAGAAAATAATGTTTAAAATCCAGCAGTGAAGGAAAAGCAAGAGTTATAATTCTGAGTTCATCTTCAGCAGAATTTCTGCCTCCAAACCTTCTGAGGTAGGATAGGGTTAGTATATGGAGGAGAAGAATTTAGCTCATCCATAAAAGATGAGTATAAGATACTCAGTTGCATATATGGTGGGAGAAGGACCCTCTTCAGCACCACTCAGGAAAGGAGATTCTACCCCCTTAGGATCATAGGATCACAGGAAAGTAGGGCTAGATGGGATCTCATGAGGCCATCCAGTCCAGCTCCCTGTTCCAGGCAGAATCATCCCTGACTAAACATCCCAGCCAAGTGTCTGTCCAACCCTTTCCCATAAAATGCTCTGAAAACTTGTTTGGCATTTGGCCATGTCTATACATAGGCTGAGGGTAAAACTAGGGGCTGCCTCTGAAGTAAAGGTAATTATATAACAAAGCTGGTTATCTTGTGTTTGGTTCTTGAACTGTCTGGAGGAAAAAAATTAATTTTGCAAGACTTGTACAAGCAATCTCGTAGCACTTTCTTAGAATCATAGAATCATAGAAGTAGGGTTGGAAGGGACCTTGTAGATCTTCAAGTCTGACCCCCTGCCAGGGCAGGAGAAAAACTGGGCTCAAATGACTCCAGCCAGGTAGGCATCAAGCCTCTTCTTAAAGACCCCCAGGTCCTTATAGTGTGATTACTGAACAAAATGTGTACAGTACTTGTACAGTGAGATGGAAGTGATAAAAATAGTGCCCACACACAGTCTGCTTGTCCACTTTAAAAAAAAGAAGCAGCAGCAGCAGCAAGAGCCCAGGCTGTCAAACAGGCAAGACCAAATTAATAGGGCAGCATGCAAAATAGAGAAAAGGTTTCAGCATGGGGCTTCCTTTGTATCTTACTTTTAAGTTCATGCTGTTATCAAATTCCTCCAGTGAGATAAGGCTTCAGAAATGTAAGATCCTCCAGAGTGTTTTGGTCTCACAAATTGTAAGCTCCTTACCTTCTCTATCCTTTTCTACTTTTACCTCATAATACTTGAGCCTTCAGTTCACTAAGAACATCATTACACAAGGGTCTGTGCGAAAGCAAATGTTTGTCAAAACAGTAATAAATCAAACTACTTTCACATACCAAAACTGAGGAGCTTGAACAGCCTATCAAAGAGACTATGCAAGATGGCTGGTGGCGGTCCCTTCCAATCCCGTGTTTCTAAAGAGATTGGCTCAAGACTCACAGCTAGTATAATTCAACACTTGCATCCTGGAGCTATGTTCATTCACACTAACAAAGAACCTGCCCTGATATTTTCATAATAGACTGACTAAAGGAGTACAAGGAAATAGCTCTCCTTTTTTTCAAGGACTTGGTATGTAAAAGGAATTGAGATTTTTCTGACAGTTTTATCCTGCTACACAAAGACTTTGTGTTAAACTTACATTCAACAATGAGTTTAAACAGACCAGAAAATTGATTAAGTCTGCACTTGCTTCCACCAGTAAAAGGTCTACTGAAATTGATGGGATTACACCATTTGTAAGCTAAATATAATCAAGAGTTGAATTCAACCAAATCTTTTCAGACCTAAATTAAACCTCAGGGAAATCCTAAAGAGTTTCACTGGGGGGAAAGGTGTACCACACCATTGCATAAATGAGGTGAGGGAGGGACCCTGGGGCATTTGTTTGCCTGCTTGTGCCGCAACACCGGGAGCTTTCAAAAGCACCCAGCACTGCAGCGCATGCATTTGTATAAATGGCAAAATGCACATCGGCGCTGAGAAAATGGTGGCAGCACACTTTTGAACTAAAACACATCGAAGGTGTAAAACACATCAGCTCACATGCAGAGCAGACTCAGTTAATCGAGTCTGTTCCGATGCACTAGATCTCCAGCATGCTGGGGCAGACAAATGTATGTGTACAAATGCGCCTGTTTGCATCTGAGGCTGAACCAGTCAGCTCATTATCAGGTTACTAAGAGCAATTAAGTATCATCTTTATACTGTAACAAATTGCATTTAGAAGAAGTACTTTCTTCAATATAATAATTACTGAACTATTTATCTGTATAAATGGATCCCAAAATTAGTTGCAATGTGTTTTGGATGAAACAGATGCAACTGATCGTGCTGGAAAATGTGTTTTTGTTAACCCATAGAGCTATTAAATAGGTCTGACCTATACCTTGAAATTAGTTTAGCATTTTACCAGCAATCCACTCTACATCTCTGATTCAGTTAGTCTATACAGTGCACCTCTACCCTGCCTTCTGCCTGACTTCAGAGCAACACAGATAACAATCTCTTAGAACATACTTGAAAGGGACTGAAGTTGAAAGGAAATTTGATTCTGCACTCCCTCTTTCCCCTACTAATAGCAAGGGATTTTTCTTAGGTGACATAAGAGGCCTGCAGTGGTTAAAGTGGGATTTTGACAAGTAGGAACCATGGTTATCATCAAGCCAATTTATTTCTCCTTCTTCCCAAACAGGATTTTCAGTAAAAAGGCTGTTGGCCAACGGTCCCCTCTCACTACCAGCAAAATATCCTGGCAAGCCCTAGGAGTCCGGTTCTAATTCTCTTATCAGCCATACTCCTTCTGAAGGGGTCCACAAACACAAAAAAGAATAAAAACCTTCACAGTAGGAGCTCCTTTCTCTGGTTAGCTGAGACAGTTTTGTCTTAATTATCTGTATGCTTTCCAGGCAAGGATACCTGTCTGTTACAGAAATTAACACGCTATCAGCACTTGCATGAATAATAATAAACAGCAATCCTGATGATTACAGGTCTAGCTACTCTCCCTTCAGCTATCACTGGGAAGAAGCATTCCCTGTTCCCTCTCCATGTCATCCTCCCTTTTACTTTGCCTCCTATTACAGCAACATGACGAATATTTGTAAGTGTGTCTCCAGACATGTCATATATGCCTTACAAGCCCTGCTCTAAGGTGCTGGATCATATACTGTTCAGATACATTCTGCAGCATTGCAAAGCTGTCTGCTACCCCATGTGTCTGGCCATCTGCTCTTGCCTATAGTGAAGATGATATAAAGCCTGAGGGCACCTATACACATGTAACCCTTCTGTTGGGCACCCGTCAACAGCAACAAGGGCCAGGTTCAATTTTAGGGTACTAAATATATTTGACCTTGGCTCAAGCCCCCACCCTGGTTGTGGTTGGAGGCACACCTGGGAAACGCTAAATGAATTACTAGCATGTCCCACAAACAAACCCCACTCCTCGCAAGCAGTATAAATACAAACACCCACATTTATTACAGAGAATAAAACAAAACAAAGAAAGGTTAAATAAAACACCATTACTACAAAGCAAAGTTTTTAAGTGGCACTTTTTGGGGGGAAGCTTCACCCATACCCAGGCAGAACGGGTAGTTCTGGGGGCCTGCACCCCTACACATGCCCTTCAGCAATGGGCTGGAGAAGTGGGGCCACACTGGATAGTACTAAGAGCTGCTTCTTGGGTTCCCTGCACCGCAGGGAGCTGCTCTAGAGCATGGGTCCTTCTGCCTTACAAGGGGCTCCATTGCTCCTAGAGAAGTGGTAGAGCACTGACCTCGACTTCTGCACGGTGGCTTTGAGGGGTTAACTGTGATTTTTGTCAGCATACCACACCCCAAAATTCCTAGTCCTAATCCTAGCTCTGCTGGGCAGAAATTTGCAAAAGAACTCAAAGTAAAGTTCAGGAGGTCTATCTCGGCTTGGGACTAAACTACAACTAGTGCCCAAACACACAGCTTGGTTGGAACAAACTACAAAAAGAGACAAACCCCTTGCCCAAATCTGCCAGCCACCTGTGGTTTGCTCTAGGGATTAATACCCCCATGGCATTAACCCACTTAGGGAGAAAAGAAAGGTGGGGGGGAAGGAAGAGGGAGGAAATAGGAGTCTCAAACTCTGAGACACTCTCTCCCTGTACCTGAGGCTTTCCCATCCCATAGGTTTTGCTTGCCTCTCCAGTGAAGAGTGGGGGAGACTCCCCATAGGGAGCTGGTTTTCTGGCTCCCAGCTCAGCTGCACAGCTCTCAGCAGACCCAGGAGAGAAAGCTAAAAACCTTAGCTGAGTTGTTCTTATATACCTGGTGTGATATCACCAGGGATCCTGGTTTTCTTTGATAAAAAGAAATCCCTAATTTTTGGTTTTAAAAAAGTAACCCAAAATCCACCTTTTTCCATGATTAAAATGAAACACCAGTAATCTGTATATTAGCCAAAACAACAGGGGCCATCTTGCCCACACAAAACACACACACACAAAAAACCAGACACACACACAGACACACAATATACAATCCAATGTGTGTGTGTGGATATTACACACATGACTGGAGCTCTCCTCCAATGCGTGCTAATTAGCATGCATTGGAGCAGACTCAGTTAATCAAGTCTACTGCAGGTCTGCTGGAGAGTGCTAAATATCATCCTCCAGCAGCTTCCACATCACATGTATCAACATCCCCATGTTTCAAAATGGTGGTGGAGGAGCTTTAACTAAAACTCATTGAACACGCTGTAGTCAATGCACCCCTGCTGCCATTTTGAAACACAGAACGCTAAAAACGTGACACTGCCGGCGCTTGGGCAGTGTCTGGCTACTGGTCAGCTGGGTTCTTATAAGAGAAAGGGGAACCAAGAGGATTTTGCAGCTGAAGTGGTCCAGGGTTTTGGTTACCAGAAGAAAAGATATGCCAAGGAAATTTGAGCTGCTTTTAATAAGGAGAGCCATAGTGTTTGACAGCAGAGAGGCTGCAATGAAACTCTTATCATGGGGTGGGGACTACCTGTCAGCTGGGATAACTAAGCCATTTGCCTGCCTCTTGAGCCATGTTCCTGAATGTCATCTCAAACACTGAAATTATATGACAGAAACAATTTAGCTGGTGGGAGCATTGGCATCTGTCTAGGCTACAGCATCTGCACAAAAAACAAAGAAAGAATTGCAAGAAGCTTTGAAAGCAAAAGTAATCAGAAACTTTAAAAGCTTCCAGCAAAGTAATTTCCATACTGTCATACCATGACTGCATGTCTATTGTGTATCATTTGGATTCACTGAAATAAAATGCCAAGCCTTTGGTCCATACTTTTTTGAGACAAGAACTGAAATTGATTTTTTAGTCATGGTGTTCTTTGCTGGATTTGGTTTAATAAAGGAGATCCCAGAGGGGCTATATGATGGGTTTTTAAACACACACAGTGAAGTGTAGCTTAACCTCAACAGCCTTTTACGTTATGTTTATGCATGATGCTAGAATAGATAATTACAGCCAATGTCTTGCTCACCTCTCCAGAGCTGTACACATTGAATTTTCTTTTTATTAAAAAGCATTCTTCAGAGGAATTGCTGGGTTATGTTTTCAGCGGAATCACATATTTTAATCTGAATTATATTGGAAACTCTGATTTTTAAGGCCAACTAGAGTAAAGGTCCTTCATTAAAACTTAATTTCCACTTAGTTATATTCTAGTGCCTATGACTGGGCAAGACTAGTACATGCATAAAAGGTACAGAAGGCGATGTCAAAAGTGGAAGGTGTGTGTCAGAATCAGGAAAAGCTACAATTGCCTAGCAACCTAAGAAAAAAAATGAGCCTGGCAACTGAAATAAAAGACCTAACCACAAAGGGAGGGTTTGACAGAAGAGAGAAACAAACATTTACAATGCTCAAACCAAAGAAATGGAAGAAATGTGTGCTGCTAGTCTACAAGCCATGACAAGAAAGCACTGGAAATAAATACCATTTTTAAATGATTGAACTCAATGTAGATGCACAGTATTCCTAGGAACTGGGAAACAATACTACCAGTCATAGTTGGATATTACCAAATGTATTTATTTTAACTTTATACCATAGTGAGAGAAAACAGGATATTTTTACAAAGCCATGACCACTATCATTATGAGCATGCATGCTGAACACAACTATCCCTGTTCTAATAATACAGCTCTAATAGCTGAATTAAAGGGAAATCTCCACTGACTGCTATTTATTAATACAATTATTTCTGTATACTCATAACAAAATGAAAGAGTTTATATCCTAAGCCATAGGCAACTAAATTTTTTCATTTTAAATATTATAATTATATTAATGACAAATTTATGGATATAACTACCTTGCAGTCACAGAAGTGACTGCTCGATAGTGTAGAAACACCCAATGTGACTTGAAATTAGCTAGCCTGGATACCAATAGCAGTTTAGCCATAATTCATTGCAGGTTAATTTATCCTGCCAAGAAGATATAACTACCAAACAAAGGTCAAGGGCTAATCAGAAAAAAGGGAAAAAAGCCTCTATGCTTAATGGCTTCCCTCTTACTGAAAAGAAAGGGAAGCAACAGTCATTTTGATTAGTCCATAAGAGGGTGCGTTGTGACAGTCCCATGTTGCCAAGTAGGGAGCCCTTTCAGTTACAAATTAATCATCTTGCAAAAAGGCAAAGTAACTTCTCTCTCTCTCTCAGTGAATTTTTATGTTGTACCTGTTGGAAATTGTTGTACACTTGTGTACAATTTACTGTTTTGTTGCTGCTGCCTCAGCAAAAGTACTACCAAGGTCGATTTGGTTACATTTTGTATTTAAACTTCTCTTTTTATGACAAAAATTTAACAGGTGTCTTTTGCTCAAGTTCTCATTTGGCACCCAATACTTTGAATTCTCCTGTTATGTTCAATGGCCCATTGCCCAAGTCAACATGACAGAAATACTATACCTTCACTTACCTCCCCACAGTTCCTGGCTATGTCTCTTCCAAATAATCTACTAACTAGAAGCTCCCTGCTGTTGAAAGGGATCAAATCTATTTCCATGAAGGGGCTGGGATTTTTTGATGATGCCATACTGTAAATTAGCATCCTGCACACTGTTCTTTTGCAAGAAACACGTTTTTTGAACCGACTGTATAATTGAGAGAAATGCCAGGCAAGCTTTTGGGCACAAAGTTTCCTTTGTTACATCTGGGAAAGAAGCAAGAGCATCATAAATTAACTAGCAGATAAAATAATGGCTTGTGTTTCATTGTATAGTTGTGGCTTTTATCCCTAGGTGTGACATTCATACCTATCTCATGATGTTAGTCCTTAGATCTGCTGGTTATTGGTTGGTCTTGTATACACATCTTCTCCCTGATGAAGGAGGTGGTACTCCGGAACTAGGCCTTCATAATCTATCCTAATCTGGCGTAAGAATGGTTTTCTGCCCCTAACACTTTATCTGGCACTTTCACTGATTTGCCTGAAGCCTTCTACCAGAAAGGTTAAGATGCCATAGCCTGTTGATCAAATCTGTTTACACTTTGACAGAATCCTCTGTCTAGAAGTAGCCTGGAAATTATGCCCTGCTTTACACATGTGCCACCAGCTGTGATTCTCCTGAGTGCTGCTATTTTCTCAGCAGCTGCAGCACTGCAGTTCTCAATAATATGCACTGTAGCATTTGAGAGCTCTTAGCAGCAACACCTATGTGAAGCTTTCTAATGACTTGTGATAAGACTGCACGTCTACGTTGTGCCTTCAGATGAATTGATGGAATCATTCCATTCCATAAAGTACAACTAGTAGCTACTTTTCTATATAAGTATAAAGGCGATACCCTTTCTATGCCTGTCAGAGCTGCTGGTTTTGCATCAGTGTTGTTGCAATGTCTCCTTCCCAAGAATCATACTGTAGCTCTAACTGCTCTGCAAGGTTTTAGGACTGATGTTTCACTTATTATTTCCTCAGTTCTTTCAAATGCCTTTTTTTTTGGTCTCTGGTCGTTCCCATGCTACATCATTATATATTAATTGTTTCAGTGGTTTACAGGCTTTTGATAGATGCATTCAGATCTAGAAAGGTGGTTGTCCGTGCCTGTATGTTGATGGACTACCGTTGCATTCTTTTGTCGCAGCCTTTCATTTGCGCATTGTTTGTGCATTGTTTTAATGGCTTTCAGTTTCTCTGTGCCTGACCAAATTTCCTTAGAAATTAATAGATGTCCAGGGCTGGGGATCTCAGTTCTTTCCTGTATCAGCATATCTGTATTTAACTTAATATTCTACTCCTGGCATCTATTTAGATAAGGATGGGGGGTTCCAGTTGATACCATACTCAGTCATTTACAATGGGTAGTGTATATTGTTCAGCATTTTGGGGTCAGCACAGAAATATATTTTACCTATTTTTTTCTCACTATCCTATGAGGCAGCTGATCTGCTGCATGCCAGTTCCAGCAGATGTAATAATCAGGGATCCTGGTTTTCTCTGATTAAAAAAAAGCCCCAATTTTCAGATATGAAATAGTAACCCAAAATCCACATTTTCCATGATTAAAATGAAACACCTCTTTTATCTAGCTATCTAGCTATCTAGCTATCCATATAATGGTGTTTCATTTTCATCATGAAAAAGTGTGAATTTTAGGTTACTTTTCTATATCTGAAAATTGGGGAGGGAGTTAATCAGAGAAAACCAGGATCCCTGGTAATAATGCCTTTTCTTTGCAGATTTGCCATTACTTTCTTCAACTGGGTATCCACCAAGACTGGTAGAACTCTATGTTTTGGTAGTCAAAGAGCAGCATGTGAGGATCTATTTCTGGCTCTAGCTTGCCCTCAGGGAGACTGTGTCTTTGAAATATATCCTGTGTTCTGCTAAACTCCTGGATTGTGCCTCTGGTGAGTGGTCTCTACCTCTGTTGTACTGCAGTCAAAGTCCTAGCATGCATTATCCTGATGTTGAGCAGGAGATGGTACAGCTGTGTGTCAGCTACTATCAATATCAAGGGGTAATGCTTCAAGTGATAGCTTTCTTATTGACAGTTGACATTTACCCATTGGCCTCAGAATGGTTTTAGTATGCATCACCAACAATTGCTCATGCTTCTAAAGTCTAATATTGCCATTTTATTTGTCAGATACACTCTCTTCCTTGTTATGGATCTCACTAGCCTGACTACTAGCACCATGCTTTATAAGGAATAATGTAAAAAACTAAGTAATAACAACAACTAAACAATAAAATGAAAGGAATCTTTGTTCCTCAAACAGACTGGCTCTTTATGAAGAAAGCTATTTACTTAGATACTGCAGCTACAGCTCGCTAAATGTATTGTGCATGCCAAACTGACTTTCCTGTGTCTCCTTCAGACTTCCTTCTTGCAACTAGTGTTCCTCTTTCTAAGTTCTAGGTAGGTTGTTACTGGCCATGTACCCCCCATCCGGTGCAGAACAAAAGCAGTACAAAATTGACACAATTCTTGACAGGGTCACAGCAGCAAAATTGACCAAGCTGTAAAAAATTCACTCTGCTGCTTCTTGATAAATAAGATAGACAACAGCAGAAGCTGTGAACTTGTTTAGCTGCACACTCAAGAAGACAAAATTACATCAGCTGACATGGGGTTTCCTTTAGGAAAGTAACTTTGCCATCATAAAGTTTTCATTTAAGGAATACATTTTAAATTCTGGAGAAATTCATATTATAAGCCTCCACACTCACCAAGGAAAACCTACAAATAACCATTGGCAGGTGGGCCTACTGTACTTTTAAGTTCTGTTTTTTTCATCCTTCAATTCTGAAATACAACATTAAAAAAGCATCCC
>NW_017729032.1:97946913-97950686 GCF_001723915.1 Gavialis gangeticus
TTATAAGCCTCCACACTCACCAAGGAAAACCTACAAATAACCATTGGCAGGTGGGCCTACTGTACTTTTAAGTTCTGTTTTTTTCATCCTTCAATTCTGAAATACAACATTAAAAAAGCACCCCATGCCTCTCCCAGAGCTGTGCAGAACAGAGCACCCAAACTAATATAGAGAAAAAGTTTTCAGAAGGAAATCTTAACCTAGTACTTTGTAACAGAGAACTCTGTAGGCAGGTTTTTTTTAACCAAAAAAGGAGCTGCCTCTCTCTATAATATATATCTTTTTGCCTTATTTAATTCAAAACCTACTCATCTAATGATCCAAAATTAAAACCACTCTAAGCCTATCCTTTTTTTCAATTTTACTAGGTCATTATTCAGGCAAAATTCCCATTGACTTCAAGTTCTAAATTCTCCCTTAAATGAGTTATTTCTACAGAACAAATTGGAAACCTCATGAGGAAATTCACAGAGTTCTTTCTGAATTCTTCTTTTAGGAAGCTGCTTTTATCCCTCATACCTCCTCTGAAAGAGTAAAAATACCACAGTACTTATCAGATTCTGAAAGCTACAGCAATTAAGAACTACTTCTTCAGTGCTAAAAGTATTCAAAAAGTGGCACAGCTTGCATTCACTCTTTCAGAATCTCAAAATAGTGATCCAGGCTTTCACTAATATAATATATAATCTAGACATTTTTGGACTCTACAAAACAAATGACTTTTCTTCCTCAGCTCTCAAACTCAAATGCTTTGACACAAACCTCTTTTCTTTTTGCCATAGCACTCTGAAATATGGTCTCTTGCATTTTTTCTATTTTTTTTCAGGGATGATGATAGCACTTAGGCAACAAAAGGCAAAATATATTTTTTCTACATTGCTTCCATTGAAAATACTATCCATTAATCCAGCACTGGACTGAAGTCTGAAAAAAGATTACACTGTTTCTGGTCATTTCTTACCGGATACTGCACTACAGATCACACGAGTAAAGGGAAATTACACTTATAATCAAGTCAGGTATTTGTGTTTCTACCATTCAGTGATCTGCTAAAGTAATTGTAGAAGTACATCAACATATAGTACATTAGAAGAAACATCTTGAGTCATCAAGTCCAGTACCCTTCAGTCCCAGGGAAACCATATGAGAATATCCTTTGATCACCTGATCAAATTCTATATTGAAACTACTGCTGTAGAAGGCCACCACTACCTCCTCTGGAAAGCTGTCCCAGACCTGCTCTGCTCTGATAGTTAGAAACCAGGGTGTCCTGTCCACCCTCTTCCCCCACACAGAGAGCAGCTGCATCCCCTAGCAGCCATTGTTTTGTTAGGCAAAACAAACTGTCTTGTCTCTTCTCATAAACCAGGGTCTCCATACCACTGGCATTATCCAAGTAGTGCCTTTCTGCATGTTTCATATGCCAGAAAATTAATTTAGACTGGATGTATGGAGCTGTGTGCAGTATTCCAGATATACTGTAGAATGACATTAATGCTCCCCATTTCTACTGGAAATCTCACCTGATACATTTTGGGATGGGGTGGGCAAAATGTGGCCCGCGGGCCAGATGCACCCCACCAAGCCATTCTATCCGGCCCGCAGGGCCCATAAAGGATTTAGAAAATTAATATTTATCTGCCCCTGGCTGCCTGTCATGCAGCCCTCAATCGCTTGCCAAAACTCGTAAGCAGCCCTGCACCCAAAATAATTGCCCACCTCTGTCTTTGGATGACATTAATCAGTATTTTGCATATGGCTATGTCACATTGGTGGTTCATAGGCATCCTGTGATTGATTCACACATGTTTTTCTCCTCCCCTGTTATTTCTAGCAGTTGATACCCTCACTTTATAGCAACAATTCTCTTTAGCCATAAGTGAATGCACCTGCAGTTCAAAATACTAGATGTCACCCTAATTCTATTATTCCACTACTCAAGGCCATTCAGTTCTTTTTTCATTAGTCTATTACATCTTTATCACCAGGGATCCTGGTTTTCTCTGATGAAAAAAATCCTCAATTTTTTAATTAAAGAAGTAACCCAAAATCCACATTTTTCCTTGATTAAAATGAAATGCAACTAATACATAGATATACACATCATGGTGTTTCATTTTAATCACAGAACAATGTAATTTTTGGATTACTTTTTTAAATCTGGAAATTGGGGATTTTTTTAATCAGAGAAAACCAGGATCCCTGCATTATCATACAATGCTACCCCATCAGCTGAGAGAGGGCTCTCATAAAAGAACCTGGATAAGTTCAACCATTTCATATTTGCTCCAGGCTCAGATCAATACATTCTGAATAACTCAGAAATGTTGCAAATACTATAAAACAAAATAAAGATAATACTATGAGAACGATAGAGTTTCTTACCCAGCTACTCACGCAATCTGGACTAAGCAAGAGGTAGGGCCTCTCCCATACATTCTAGAATGCTGTTCCCATCATCTTCACAACATTACATGTGGTGCATGCCAAAAGCTAAATGCTGCTGCATGCCAGGGGTTCTGTGAGCCTTCCAATAGCGGTGTCTACCTGATTCTCCACTTTTCCCTAACCCTTATAATTTGCTTAATGCTTGTTGGAGGGGGATTATTTTTTCATTATATAGTGATTTAGGTAAATTGCATTTTGAGTTGTTTTGTTTCTTTTCTTTTTTTTATTGAGATACCAGTAAGACCTTTGCATGAAATAGTCATTAGATAAAATGCAAGGATGCCATTATATAGAGCAACAGGGCCAGAACTCAAGGGAACCCTCCAGAGCCCCACATACTTCCTCTCTTGGCTGAGCAGTGGGGCAGCTTCAACAGGAAGGATGAAGAGCACTCTGTGCCCTGCCTAGCCCCCAGCTTGGTGGTTAGAAGATTTAGATTTCAACCTTCTCTGGGTTAGGGGACTCTGGAACTTGGACAAGTACCCTAACAATTAGGCTACTGAGCCGAAAGGTGGGAAGGACTTCCCCCTACAAGTCTATTTTTGGGGTGTCTTTTACAGGATTATGTGCCTAGCCATGTAGAACAGAATTACAACGGAGCATAAATATGCAGAGTAGAAATTGAACTGAGATGGGGGGTGTCAGACTTGATGATCTGCTCAGGTCCACTCCGAACTACCAACTATGAAACTAGGGGGAGTAGAATATAAAACCTATATATGTAGCTCTGATCTGACAATCTTTGAAGTGAAGAAGGCTTTTGTCTTAACACTTTTGGAGGTGTTCACATGCAGGGTTTCAACCCTGCGCTACAAAATGTTAGTTTTAAGATTACAAAATTCGGATTTGGGGGTATTTTTTGAGAATTAGTACCATTGTAAATTATAATTAACCAATTATTTCCCTGATATTTTCTTCACATTTTGTAAGTTTAAGAAAAGTTGGTATTTAGACAGACTGCATGTATAAGATACAGTTTTTTCTCATGGACAGAACCAAGGCAGGAAGAGAAGATATTGGTCCCAAAGAATGGAGATGAAAATAAACATTACATTAATTCTAGTTTAAAGTTATATGACAGCCCATTACCAAAATAATAATAATTATAACAATTATAATTACAATAAAAATGAATCAAGAAAGGGGGGAAAAAATCAAGAAATAAATTGAGAGAGAAAAAAATGAACAGCAATTCAAACTCAATACACAATGTGAAACAATCCCTCTCCACCCCCCAGTCTATAGTAGGAAACGGTCAACTGTGAGTCAGTATGTCTCTGGGGTATGAAAGCATCCACAAGCCTCAATAACAATTTTTTTTACAA
>NW_017729032.1:97955686-97965544 GCF_001723915.1 Gavialis gangeticus
GAACAGCAATTCAAACTCAATACACAATGTGAAACAATCCCTCTCCACCCCCCAGTCTATAGTAGGAAACGGTCAACTGTGAGTCAGTATGTCTCTGGGGTATGAAAGCATCCACAAGCCTCAATAACAATTTTTTTTATAATAGCACTGAGAGTACTTATGTCTTATCTCTGACCGCATAGATGGGGCTTTTTGGCACCACATGGGGAATTCGTTGTTGACAATCATTGGCAATAAGTCACCTTCCTGAGCTGCAACTTCACTAGGAAAAACCAGATGCATAATTCGCTATTAGGAAACCCTACCTATAATAGTAAAAGATAGCAGTGGTGGAGTGCAAAGAGTGCAGGCATTCTTACAACCACATCTCCTAACCCCACTTTGGGCACTTGCCTGAAGAGTCATAGCCAGATTGATGGCTAGAAAATGGTATTTAAAGGTTTGCTTTTGGGAACTGGCTTGTAAGTAAAATAGATATGCATTAGAACAATGGTCCAGGGCAACGGTTAATTAATTTCTAAAAGCCTGTTTGTGACAGTTTCCTTCAAGGCCCACTGTGTCTGACACAGGCAAGGAGTAAGCAGACACACAGGCTGGGAAATTGAAGACATGTACCACAGTGTTTCATAATAGAAATAAGGGACTCCGGTACATTGGCCAGGTCACAGGGCCCAGCTGCAGAGTCCTTGGGATTTCTGGTTTTGGTAGATGAACCAAATTAGGAGGACACTAGAAAGAGCCAAATTAGGATGTGTGCACATGATGGGCTTGTGAAACAAGGGAATATGCTGACAGGACAGAATATGGACAGTATGACAACCACAGGAAGACCAATCAACAATGCCCAAAGATGAAGAATCATGACAGGAGAGAAAGAATACAAAAGGAGGGATTTTAGAGCAGAAAGGGGTCCCCAAGAGGGGAATGGAGGCCACCATGGAGAGAGGGCATACCACCAGCTGGTCTCACCTCCCCACTGGGGAGTGGACAGTGGACCTCAGCCTCCAACCTCCAGGCTGCTGATATCTGACATCCCAGAAAGAACCTCAGGGTGAAGCTCGCTTATTGGCCAGATGTACCTTGACCCTGTGACCACTGGTATGACTGGTAGATATAGCACTGTTTGCATTATTCTTATCTACTATCACTATGTATCAATAACATTTGCCTATTATTGAATAGAGAGGTCATGGTCGGTTTGAGGGTTTGGGTCTGCTTAGAACAAGGTTTCTGTGTTATAAATCCAGTACCAACAAACTGAGCAATGGAGATGGCTGCTTTTCTTCAGAAAGGTTACACATGTGCTCCCCTCATTGTTCCTTGAAGCATCCTGCCTGCATCTATGGAAGCTGAAGACCTCAAAGCATTTCTCTTCTCCGTAACCAAACTCCATATAAAAGAAGGCCCCCCACCTGTGATTTACAAGATAGCTCAACCTCATCAACCCTCAGGTTGATGCTGAGAACTATCATTGTTAAAAGCAAGAAACAGTTTGATCCTGTATTGTTCAAAACGATAAATGCAGTAAAATATGATCTAAAGATGAAGAGAAAGAGAAAAATCTATGCTACAAACTGGCTTATTTAGTGCCTTTTTGGTTTTAGTGCCAAAAAAGCCGCTTTTATTAATCATAATAACATTGAGTGTGCTAGCACTCGGGCTTATAAAAAAAACAAACCTTAAAAATAGTGAAAAGATTTGAGAAATATTCTTATTAATACAAAAGCAAAATTCATGTTGTATCACCCTCAAGGCTTCTGAGGACCATTTCATATAGCACAAAGATACTTTGCCAAGGGTTCAGTGGTATCCATCTTGTATGCTAGAGTTCAGACTTAAGACTATGAAACACATTATCAGGGAAGGCTCTTAACTCATTTTCTGAAAAATGATGGAATTAACTGAAATTAGATTCCAACCATTTCTAATTTTATTTCTTTTCCTTTCAGTATTTTTCTTCTGCTGCCATCTCTCTCTGGCACATTCTTTGTTTCTGTCTTTTTCCAGTGCTACAATCTGTTTCCACTGTTTTTTTCTCTGCTCTTCTTGTTTCCCTCCCACCTCCAATATCCTGCTCATTTCTTCCTCCCTACTTATTTCTCTCTTCCTAGCTGATACACACATACAGTCCTCTTGCCATTTCTCTTTCCTCCCTTCCATTCCCCTATTTTAGCAGATGGCTAAACCAAAAATGTCACAGGAACAGATTGTTCTCATGATATTTCATTGTAAATACTGCAAGAACAACCACACTGACAGTATTTTCACCAACAGAGAGACCCAGAACACGTAACCAGTATTTCAGATTCAGCTGTTTCTCAACAGAACATGCTGGTAAATGGGGGCTTCTGCTTTCTTAAAAAGCAGAATATTCTCCTGGCCCCTATTCTGTAATTTAAAGTGACATTGTAGTTCTTAGGCTGGTTGCAGACACGATTCAGAAGCAAGACAATACAGAAATAAATAGGTTTCTTGGCAAACCTGTGATAGGTTTTTACATTCCATTTTACACAGTGAAGTTAAAAGGCATTGATCCATCAAATATTTCCCAAATGTTTCAGGTTCGGCAGAAATGCAGAGGAAGAAAACCAGCTTTATATTCTAAGATTATGGTAGAAGTACTAAAGGGTCAGTCTTACGGTCATTTCTGTAGTAGGCTGAGCTTATTACGCATGCCAGTGGTTCCCTGCAGGCAAAACATTCACTTTCCTACCAGCTCACTGCATGTCACCATCTAATTCCATTTCAAGCACTCACTACAGCACCTCCCACCACTTCCCTAACCCCCAGGGGGGTTTTCCACAGCTCTTTTTCTTCGTCTCTGCATGCTAAAAACTAAATGTACCCCACCCTTCCCCTTCCTGCTGCATGCCAGGGGTTTTGTGTGCCCTCCAGAAGCTGTGTCTTTCCTGATTCTCCACTTTACCCCTAGCCCTGTTAGTCTTGCAGGCAGCAGATCAGGCAATCAAACATCCCCAGGTAGCTCTTTTGCGCAGGAGCTGCTTCCCCTGGCAGGTGCTGGAGAACTCATCCCTGCAGTGGCGACGCATAAGGGGTGCATGGGGTGCCCATGCACCCCCTGAGAGCTCCAGTGCACCCCCCACCTAGCTGCACTTGCCACTTAAGCAATGGGCAGGGGAGCAGCTGGGAGCACCGGTGCCCCCACTGCAAGTGCCAGCCAAACACTGCAGCCACTCCCACAAGTGGCCGCAGCCACTCCTGGAAGTGGCTGCAGCAATCGGCCGCAGTGATCAGCCATCGTGGGATCGGCCACAGGGGGACCCCTCCTCCCACACAGTCGACGGAACTGGTCGCAGGGGGAGCATGTGCCTCCTCTGCCTAAGGCAGCATCAGTCACCCGTGAACCCCTGCCAGCCCTAGCCTTGAGGCTTACACATGCCCAGGGCCCTGCCTCCTTCTGGTCAGCTGACTTGGTGCAGGTGCCAGCTCATTTCCTCATTAGGCAACCTGCAGCTGTGGAGCTTTGTGTCACTCACAGGGCTCTATAGCCAGGCTACTTCTGGTCTTAAAGGAGCAGCCTCGCCTCCGTGCCCTGCAACAGCTTTTCCATTATCTTTTGGCTATTGATTGTTTATCACTCCTTTAGCTTTCATAGTCAATGGCCTATCTTTTTAATTTACCAGTATTATATATATTCATTTAATTTCCCTTTTTCCATTCTTTCTTTATAAAATGTCTTAGCACCACTTCCATGTCTCTTTTTGACCAGTGTGGATTCTTGCCCAGCATAACTTTTTTGTGTCTATAGTTTCAGTACATCCAGCAGGATGTCCTTGAATGATTCCCAGTTTTCATTATCACTTCCCACTTTCAGTTTATGTTCTCAGGCAGTTTTGCCAACAGTTTTTTTAAGCTTTGGAAAACTGGGTTTTTTAAAGTACCAATGATACTTATTGTTGGTTGATGCCATATTCTGTTTACACAAAGTAAATATAACTGGATCATGATCACTGGTACCTAGGCAACCACTAATTTTTAAATCAGTGATTAACTATTTTTGTCTGCCAGAGCGAAGTCCAACATTGAGTTTTCCCATGCTGGGTTCAGGATTTACTGTGTTAAGAAACTACCAACTCTGGTTTGCAGGGGCCCCCAGGAAGTTTTATTCCTGATTAAATAAGATCTCCAGCAAATGTCCTCCAGTTTTAAATCAAAGATGATAACAGGGGTTTTTTTCCCCATATATTATGCCCATACATTTAAGGAGAACTTTGCCTAGTTCTATAGTGATTATTTGGCTTTGTGATTGTTCGTAAGAACTCTAATCTGAGAGCATTCAAGGTCCTGTGATTCTGTATAGTCTATGACTCTTTAGAAAGCAACAGTGCCTTTACTGACCCTCCATTTCTCCTTTCACGCTCATGCTATGGATTCTGTGCATCTCTCATCCTCCCCATACCAAGATGGTCCATTCTTGCCACTATTCCAGGGACAGTGTGCCCCCATCTTTAAATCGATGCCAGAAGCTCTGCGTTCTTGTCCAATTCCCTCTTCTTTCTGGTCTTTTCATTTCCCCCTTTCCCATCACCATTTTATTTTACGTTAGTTTCTTTCTCTTGCTGGTATTAACTGCACTGAAAAAATGGAAAGAGCTAAAATGAAGGGCACTGTTATTCTGGAATGTGCCAATAACTTCTAACAACTGTTGTTCTGATTTATAGACATAGGGATGGATGATTCTGGTACCTCTGCTAAGCAGATGTTAAGAACTGTCTCTCCCATTTTCAGATCTTTTGATTTTTTTTCCCCTCAGAATCAATTGAGTTCTGCCCTTTCACACTTAGAACATTCCCTGAAGTTTAGGAATGTGATTATATTACATCCACGTAGAGAAATGCTGTCACATTTAAAAAGCAAATACATGAGGTTGAGATATATTCAAAAGAGGAATGAAAAATTCCAGAGGCTGATGATGCATTCTCTCTGAAAACTTTGCACTCCCCTTGGTGGTCTCATTGCAAAGTAGACAAGCTAAAACTGAAAAGGCACTGCTCATGACTAGAAATGCTGCTTGTGGCATTGGCCATGCAGTAGAGGATCTTCTAAACAAGGGGAGAATTAAAAGATTACAAATATTATCTTCTGAAAGGAGAAAAGAAAAAAAAGTGATATGATAGATGAATTAATATTGAACAATGAATATGAGAACCAAGCCATTTTCCTTCTGTTTTAACTTTCCACAGAAACTTTCCTAAAAAGAACAAGAGCACAGTCAAAAATAAAGTAAAATACATTTTAAGTGAGTGAAATAGATTGCTCTGTTATCTGAAGTTGACCAGTGTTACTCTGCAGGCTATTTCCAAATCACTCTCTGTGATTTACAAATTTTCCAAGGGAGATCCATCTAATTGGCAGCTTCTCCATATGAAACCACGGTATAAGCTGATGATTACTGAAACTCAGCAATAAATATTCCTACAGTGTATTCAGTAAGGAGCATGGATTTATTGCTTTTCACAGTATTTCTTGTTATTATTATTGATTATGATTATCATCATATCACCTGTAAACCCAAGTCATAGAGCAGGACCTCACTATAAGAATTTTGTACTGACTTGGAATAATAAAAGACAGACTTTTTCCCCAAGAACTTAAAAGTATAAAAGAAAAGGCAGCAGATGGATGCAGACAGACCAAAGAGGGAGTAGAAGAAAATGATGAAACAGCATTGGTCATCATATTTGCAACTGGCTCTCTGCCCAGTGTCAGAAGCACTGTTAGAAAGAATGGGCGCTAAACAAGATGAGTCAGTGGTGTAATTTTATATGGCAACTGCTGAATTTATATGAGACATGCTGACACCAACAGAAAAAAATAAGATCAACCACTTTAGTCTTCCAGTCAAATTGCCCTCCTCACCCACTTCCTTCACGTAGCCAGCTCCTTTCCTTTCCGACTGTAAAATAATTTATAAGGATGAATCAAGCTAGCATTAAACTATCCCGTTACAGACATTTGGGTAAGATTTGCCTTTTTTTAAAATAACTGTAGACAGCAGTTGACCTTTGGGGGAAAGTGCTTATTAGACCCAATGTAGCTATCCCCATCCCACATGTGGGTGCTGAAACTGACACACTGGTGGATAGATATGAATATGTGCACCAGTTTAACTGCCTACATGCAAGATTACAGCCCAGCATTTAAAAAGTGGGGTTCCCTTTAAAGGCCAATCATACAATCACAGAAAGTTAGGGTTGGAAGAGACCAAACTCAGGAGGTCACTTCATCCAACCCCTTGCTCAAAGCAGGACTATCCCCAACTACATCACCCAAACCAAAGCTTTGTCTAGCCAGGTTTTGAAAACTTCCATGGATGAAGCTTCCACTAGGTAGAGCTTCCTCTCTAGGTAACCTGTTCCAGTGTTTTACTACCCTCCTAGTGAGAAAATTCTTCCTAATATCTAACCGAAACTTCCCTTGTTTCAACTTGAGACCATTGCTCCTTGTTATGTCATCTGCCACCACTGAGAACAGTCTAGCTCCATCCTCTTTCAAACCTCTCCTTCAGGTAGTTGAAGGCTGCTATTAAATCCCCCTGCAGCCTTCACTTCTCTAGAATAAATAAGCCCAGTACCCTCAGTCTTTCCTCATAAGTCATGTCCCGCAGCCCCATCACCATTTTTGTTGCCCTCCACTGGACTCTCTCCAATTTGTCCACATACTTTCTGTAGTTGGCAGCCCAAAACTGAACACAGTACTCCAGATGTGGCCTCACCAGTGCTGAATAGAGGGGAATAATCACTTCATTTGACCTGCTGGCAGCACACCTACCAATGCAGCCCAGGATGCCATTAGCTTTCCTGGCAACAAGGGCACACTGCTGGCTCATATTCAGCTTATTGTCCACTGTAACCCGCAGGTCATTTTCTATAGAGTTGCTGCCCAGCCAGTCAGCCCCCAGCCTGTACCAATGCATGGGACTGTTCCATCCTAAGTGCAGGACTTTGCACTTGTCCTTGTTGAATCTCATGAGATTTCTTTTGGCCCAATCCTCCAATGTGTCTAGGTCACTCTGAATCCTAGCTCTACCATCCAGCCTACTACTCCCCCCAGCTTAGTGTCATCTGCAAACTTGCTGAGGGTGCATTCTATGCCATCTTCCATAGATAGTCATTGATGAAGACGTTGAACAAAACCAGCCACTGATTTCTACTTTCTGAGCCTGATGCTC
This sequence comes from Gavialis gangeticus, assembly GCF_001723915.1. Lineage (NCBI taxonomy): Eukaryota > Metazoa > Chordata > Crocodylia > Gavialidae > Gavialis > Gavialis gangeticus. The sequence continues at coordinate 97,962,879 of NW_017729032.1, forward strand.
CAGCCAGTTTTCTATCCACCTATAGTCCATTCAGCCAGCCTGTACTTCCTTAACTTGCCTGCAAGAATGTTGTAGGAGACCATATCAAAAGCCTTGCTAAAATCAAGGTACACCACATCCCCTGGTCTCCCCACATCCACAGAGCCAGTCACCTCATCATAAAAGGCAGTCAGGTTGGTCGTGCATGACTTGCCCCAGTTAATCCATGCTGACTGTTTCTAATCACTTGTTTCTCCTCCAAGTGTGTAGAAATGGATTCCTTGAAGATCTGCTCCAAGATTTTTCCAGTGACTGAGGTGAGGCTGACTGGTCTGTAGTTCCCTGGATCCTCCTTCTTCCCTTTTTTAAATATAGGCACTATATTATCCCTTTTCCAATCATTTGGGACCTCTCCTGATCATCATGAGTTTTCAATCATCCAATCAGATCTGCTTGAGCAGACTGTGGGGTCCAGAATAGAGCCCAGTGAAGATATCCTATTTCAGTTGTAGGACTGGGATCTAAAAACTTAATTAGTAGGGCACTCTTCATTATGGTGTGCAGCCAAATCTTGTAAGATCTTATGAGGGTTCAGTATTGCCAATGCCAAAAATAAATCACAAGGTTGGCTGAAAAATGATAGCCCATCTCCACACTGGCTACACCTATTTATCTCTAGCACAACTCAGTATAGCTGCAGTAACTGCAATGGCCTTCACCTGCCAGGTGCCATGGGGGATCTAAGGTTTTCTTCTCTTCAATAACCAGATAAGAGTATGGTAGAGATAATGAGATGCTTTAAGTGTAACTGCCAGCAGTATCATGATGACACTTGGATTTGAATCTCATTTTCCACTGATGCAGTCAAAACCTTTAAATGTCAGACTGCCTAAAGAAAATAAGCCCTTGAATGAAGTGCAACTGGCTCAAGCTACACCCAGGGAAGACTAAAGTAGTACCCGCCAGAAAGGGGAGGGAACACAAAGAGCTCCACTAGAGATTGTTTCCATCTTCCATTGAAGTCAAACCCCATTTACCAAGGCTCATTTGAAGTATTAAGGTTCTGTCTGAATCCTCACTAAGCCTGAAGAAATAGATAGCATCAGTTTTCAATAATGCCTTTCTTCACTTTCAGCTTGCTGAAAAACTTTTCCCCTTGTGGACCTGGCCACAGTAATGCATTTATCACCTCCACACTAAATTAAAATCATTGGGTGCATCTACATGTGCCATTAAGGCAACATGATAAACTGTCATGCACATGGAACCACAGCAGTTTCAGCTGGAGCAGAGCAGGCATGGGCTGCCAGCAGGCTCAGGGGGTCAGCCTCAGATCCTGGGTGGCAGCATTGGGCAGCAGAGGGGCTGGCTGGAGCACAACAGTGCTAAAATATAGAGGTAGGTAGCAGGCAGCCCCCACACGTTAGTACCTTTGTGCCCCAACCAACCCTTGTTACCATCTACAGGTGCATTTCAGAGCACATAATTACTGCACTGTAAAGTAGTAGTGCCCTAACTCTGTCCTACGATGGAGTTAATTAATTTACTGCAACCTAATACTGGCACACGTGTAGATGGTGATACTTTACTATGGAACTAATTAGTCGGCTCCACAGTAAAGCACACATGTAAATGTACCCATTGGGTCAGGTCCCAGACTGGGCCCTGAGGCAACCGGAGTGCCAAAGCACCAGAGCGTCTCTATGATTGGCCCTTTCCCCACTCCTAAAGCATGCTGCCTGACCATGCGGGGCAGGCAGGCAGGGTAAGGAGCAGGGGGCTGGAGACAGCAGGGGATGCCTCCAGGGGCAGTCTCCAGCCTCCTGCTCCCTCCCAAGTCTGGAGACAAGCAGGGGAAGGAGCAGGGGGCTGGAGACTAGCAGGAGGCTAGAGACAAGCCCCCGGAGATAAGATGGAGACTTCCCCTGCTCTCTCCATCCCCCTGGGGAATGAACAGGGGGCATGGGGATGAACAGTGGATGGGGGAATGAATGGGGAGAAGGGGAACGAATGGGGAACACGGGGAACCAACGGGAGTGGGTGGAATGAACCTCTTGTTCATTCTCCTATTCTCTCCAGCCTCCTGCTTGGTCTTCTGCTCATCTCCAGCCTCCAGAGGCTGGAGAAACACAGGGGAAAGAGCAAGGGGCTGGTGACCAGTGGGGGGGGAGCTGTCACCCCTGGGGGGGCCTGAGACCCTGAAGGCAAGGTAGTCCATGTGCTGTGGGGGGAGGGCTCTGCCCTGTGGGGGGCAGGGGACCATTGGTGATACGTAGGGGGTACATGTGTGCTCCCTGAGCGTGGCAGTGTACCCCCTCAAAAAAGGTGCCACCGACACTGGTGCCTGTAGGCAGTTGCCGCTTGCCACCCCCCACCACCAGTGGTGTCTGCGGGCAGTCAGCGATCGCCGGTGGGGTCTGTGGGTGCTTACTGCTCACCACCCCTCCTCCCGCTGCTGACAGTGCTGGCGACATCTGTGGGAGCTCCCACTTACCACTGCCATCACGCTCCCACCACCACCAGTGCCACCGTGCCCCTCCAGCCGCTGGGGGCAAGCAGTGTTCATGCAGGGGACCCACCCCTCCTAAGCAACTCCCACACCCACAGTCCCCCCACACCTACCCACACAGTGACTCACAACCCCCCACATCCCTCCACATCCACCCAAATCCCCCCACCCCCCTTCC
>NW_017729032.1:97965836-97993964 GCF_001723915.1 Gavialis gangeticus
AAACCCCACATCCCCCCATCACACACCCACCATGTGATAAAAAAACCCAAAGCAAACATTAAAACATATAGTTACTTAAGATTTATTTTATTATGATGCTAAAGACACTGATAGGCTTCCAAATTTCTTTAACATTGTAAATATAACAATAAAACATTGCCCATCTGATCAGTCCTCCTTTCTCTCTCTCTCTCGTTCTAATTGTGGAAGAATGCGGATTTTGGGATATTTTAAAAAATGAATTTGGGATGCTGCCTCAGCAGTCTAGCTGAAACAAGGGGCTAGTATCCCCAGATACCAATTGCCTGGGCTCCAGAAGTACCTGAGGTCAAGTAACGCTGAGCTGCTGGCCAGGTCAGGTTTTTGTACTGTTGGGGCCAGGACAGAGAAGCTTTTTATATTGCTGGGGCTCTAGCTCCCCGCCTGGTTGTCAGATCTGGGAAGAGCCAGGCAGAGTTATTTTGCCCCAAATGGCACAATTTGCTCCATAACAAAGTGCATGCCCAAGCATGTGCGCTGAGGCAAAAAGCCCCAGTTCAAATTTGCACCACTTCTATTTGAGCTGCTGCAAGTGCACGTTTGCATGTGTGGATGTGCCCATTGTATCTGAGCCTGAATTTGAAGATGATATGCAGGTACCAGCTGCATGTGCCTGTTTTTCCAACTGCCTCATGCCTGTGCTCAAATCTTTCCATTGACTCCCAGTAAGCTTCCAGTGCCAATTTAAAGTTTTGTCACTTATTTTCAAAGCAATTAATTGATCAATGCAAGGTACAACAGACCAAATTTAATCTATGAGTAAATATTAGGAGTTATGCTTCTCTGGGACAATGCAGGCTACAAAGCCTAAGAAAAATAGGTGAGAATTGGAGACCAAGCATTTTCTCTTGGTGGGGGATCTGACTGAGACCACCTCACAGAGCCCCACCATCTTTAGGATATGTTGCAAAGACTTTATCTTTGGAAGGCCCTTTCCACCATTTGAACGCTACTTCTGAACTCAATCTCTGTTGAGACTGACAGCTCGGAAAACCTACCCCAAGTACGTTTCTGTCTGTAGAAAGGGGGAAATGGGAGAGACTCAGTCAAGTCCAGTAGAAACTTTGCTATTGTTACTAATTGAATATGAAAAATTATTAGCACAGGTAGGGTTGGTAGCACCACTTACTTTTAAATTTGCCTTATACTTCCCAACGGAAAATACTGTTTCAATTATTTATAACTTTGCTTAGTGTAAACCATTTGAGCTGATGTTTTCCATGGGGGATTTTCTCCTCAAGTTTAAGTCTTTTTGAAAATTTCAGTCAAAATGGCTCAGCTATTTCTGAGAACAGAGCTAGGGAAAATGCATTGTTTTGCCCAAATTGAAAAACGTTTAACAATTTTTCTTCGATGTATTATTGTACCCTTCTCCCCAAACTTGGATCAGGAAACAGAAATTAATGCCAGTTGGTGACATTTGCATCAGGGATGTTCCTTTTGCCACACAATGTGGAGCAAAATTGTGTCAAAATTTGTCCAACTGGAAAACCTTTGAAAAATGTTATAAAGGCTTCCAAGAGCTTTACAGTTAACCTCTTATGCCAAATTCCATCCCCAGTGGCCAGACAGAGCACAGTTTGATACGCTGCCCAAAATGTGCCATCTTCACTGTGTGACTACACATGCTCCCATCTGGAGCTGGACAGAGCCTGGGGCCAGACACTGAAACAGAGAACTGTTCTCAATGCTGCAGCACCAAGGACCACAGGCTGAGGGATCTGGGACTCTTCAGCCTGAGGAAAAGAAGGCTGAGAGGGGACCTGATAGCAGCTTACCACTACATCAGGGGAGTACATCAAGGGCTCGGTGCGCAACAGTTCACCAGGGCACCTGAGGGTAAAACCAGGAGTAATGGCACAAACTCCTGGAAGATCGATTCAGGCTCAACTTTAGGAAAAACTTCTTCACAGTCAGGGTGTCCAGCTTGTGGAATAAGCTCCCTCAAGAGGTGGTGCAATCGCCTCGCCTGGAAATCTTCAAGAGGAGACTGGTCAGCCACCTCACTGGGGTCGCCTGACCCCCAGGTATTCTTCCTGCTTGGTGCAGGGGGCTGGACCCGATGATCTTCTGAGGTCCTTTCTGGCCTTACAATGTATGAATCTATGAATTTCTCACTGCCACCCCCAACCTTGTTTGCACCTCATTGCTTAGAAAACTGTGTTTAGGATGCAGAGAAGATAAAAAGCAAGTCATGAGGGGGGCAATGGATAGACTAGAAAAAGAAGTCTGGTGTGACTGGGACTGACAGGTGGGAGAAAAGCTGACTAGGATTTGGAAGAAAAGACTGGGTATGGCTAGGCAAGGAGACTGTGATTGATTTTTGAGAGGCTGCAACCTCAGTGATGATTTTTAACACAGGCTTAATGGTCATTAAAATTCAAAGATAAAAATTTTTAAAAGATTATCTCATGTTTTTGGTCCTTAGGTTTTTCAAACTCCATTTGCCTACACAATGGTGCGAGTGTGTATGTGTGTGTCAGAGAGAGAGAGAGAATTGCCAGTTCTCCCACATTTAGAGAGTAAGATGATTTTGACACTCCTTATCGAAGCTCTCATTGCTGCCTGATGTTGCAGAGCTGCCAGCCTCTGCTGAAATGCCCACGCACCAAGTAATTAATTCTGTGTTCAAGCACCACAAAACCCAAGGAATTAATTATGCATGCCTATCTCCCACATACGTTCTGTTGTACAGCCACAAACTGCCCGTTGCCCCTCGGCCCATCTCTGCTCCTCCCACAGCCCCAGGGCTTCTTCATGTAAGTCTGCAGGTGGAGTTACAGAGAAAAGGAAGCCTTGTAAGCCATACTTGAGTATGCTAGTGGAAGATACGTCAGGAACAGCCACTAAGCAACAGCCACTATGTCAGGGTTTGTCATGTTTTGTGGTTTAAGATTAAAATTTGCTTAAGTTGTGCACACAGGAGTAATGAAATATTGTTACCCTCATGATGAGCAACTAAAAGGCAGCAGATCATACTTTATAAGCCCTTAATAAGGGCTCCCTCTAACTTTTACTTCATTGTCAAAGTGGTAGGTAAGATGAAGCCTGTATGAAAGACAAGTGACGAGCTAAGTGTTTTACTGTGTATCAGGATTCTGTTATCTGCGCCTCCCCCAAGCAGCTCTTTACTGTGAGTCCAGAGTGTTAAGTAGAATAAAGAGACTCTGATAAGAGTCTCTCCCCTACCCTGCCCAGCAATTACTGAAAAAGAAATCACTAAGAGCCCATTTTGGTGGAACAGCTATAGAATCGATGTGGAAAGATTACAACAGCAAAAGAGAATACATATCACATTTACCCAAAGAACCTTGTCTGCTTCTTCCTACCCAGGAAAGTCATTGATAGGTATCATCACGGACAACTGAGTTAGGTGGTTCACCTTCATCACAGCATTGTGGCCATATAAATATATGGGACTGTTCAGCCTAGAAAACAGAAAACTGTAGGGATTTGGTGGCAGCTTACAAATATATTAGGGAGAGCATCAGGGGCTAGGCAAACAACTATTCACCAAAGTACCCCAGGGGAAAACCAGGAGCAACAGTCATAAACTCCTAGCAGAAAGTTTCAGACTGGATATAAGGAAAAACTTCTTCATGGTTTGTGTGACCAGACTCTGGAATAGACTCCCAGCGGGGAGCACCTACCCTGGAGATCTTCAAAAGAAGACTGGACGTACACCTTGCTGGGCTTAATTGACTCCAGCAGTCTTTCCTGCCCAGAGCAGGGGGGCTGGACCCGATGATTTCATGAGGTCCCTTCCAGCCCTAAACGTCTGTGAATCTGTAAATTTCCTATATAGTTCCTGTTGACATCAGCTACAATTTGCAGAAGGCCTGCCCAGAAATGCTAGGCATTTTTGTTTCTATTTTCTTTCTCCCTTCCTGAGATGCTGGTGATGTCTACCCTGTTTCCAAAAGTTGCTCATGGGCCATGAGGGAATGAAAATATATAACTCTTCCTGCGTTTGAGAGAAGTACTGAGGAAAGTAACCATTTTCCCCACAGTTCACAGATGCACTTCATTGCCATGACATGACAGGCTTCAGCAGATATTGCATTATCTGTGGTGAAATCTAGGACCTGGCAACGTGAAGGGTCAATTAAAAAACAGAACCAAAACAACATACAACTATATTAGCATTGTTTTTTGTTGGACCACTCAGCCAAGAAGTTTGGCATTAATTATTTAATTTACTGGAAAGACATGAATTAAAAGGCACATTGTATAACTCTTTCTAAAAGTTGCCGGCATTTAAATCTTCATGACCCTTGGGATGAAGAACTCAGATGGCAGAAGAGAAGATTTTGAAGAGGGAATTAGGGAATTGGTCTGGGTGCACACTGAGGAAAGCTGAGATGCTGCTGGAGCAACACTTCAAACACTTGCCTTAATAAAGATGGAGCTTAGTTTAATTAGAATGGAGTCCGCATGTTATTATCCAGCATGCAATCCATAAAAGATGCAACTGTGAGCTTAATTGTAAATCTGCAAGGGACAATGAGATGCTTGGAGCCTGGGTAATGGAATACAGCAAGACTTTGAGTACACAATTCAGTTTTAGTCATGTGTAAGCAAGTGATTGGCCTAGGTTACAGCTTGTCATGTAATCAGCCTTTGGATGATTCGTTTTCCTTGCCCTTCTGCACATATATGATGAAAATTCTCTTCTTTCTGTTTTGTAGGTTCCTTAATTTGACAAACAGTTTGTGTCTGCTAGGGTTATGACATCTCCATCACTGCCATACTTGTTCCTCTAAGAAAAAAGTGAAACAACAAAGGAGAGTAGGCGTTATTAGTAACAACAGAGAAATGGTGACTGGAGGGATGGTGATGAGAGTGAGCAGAATTAATATTCATGGAGGCATTGGAGCAATGTTGAGTTCAGGTTGCAGTGAGACTTGCATTTAAAACAGAAGTCAAATCTCTCTTTCATACTCCAGTGATTAAATTCAGTCTTCAAACTTGACAGAATAACCTCAGAGGACAATTGGATTTCCCACATCATCTTTTTTAAGAAAGGCATTTACTTATGCTTAAATGTTCCCTTTTTCTCTGGCAAGCTCACTTTTTTTAGTTCCTTTAGTTCATGGCCACATGCTCTTTCACAACATCCCAAACATAGACCACTTGTAATATTGCACACAGAAAAAAACTATTCTTCCTCTTAATCAGAACTGAACAAATGTCTGCAAAAAAAATCAAGTAACTCTTCAGTTCTGTTGTTTACTTCCCTTTTCCAACACTGTGGGAAGCAGCTGCCACTGAGCTGAGCAATATACTCCTCCCAATCTCTGATAAGCCAAGCTTCAAATCTCCCTCCTCCCCTTCCCACCACTATCTTAGCACCTAATAATAGCAAGAGGACTTTGACGGGACTCAGAACTTGAACTTCTGCTAAATGGAGAACTCCTCCGTCATAGCAGCTATATATTTGTCCATTTGGGCCCTTACTGAGCTCCTGTCACTTCAGCCCCAGAATGTTATTGTTGGATATGATTGTCAAAATACCACAGTGAAGTAGAGAAGTACCACCCCCATTTTACAGATGGGGAGTTGAAGCAGGAATGAGATAACATCAGATAACATAGGAACTCTGGGTTGAACCCAAGAACTGAAACTTGGAAAGATGGAGGAATGTAGTTAGGGGGCAGGATTATGGTGAGACTGTATCAAGTAACAGACCCCATACTTCATTCTCTTATACAAGTCACCAAAAAATATGTACAGTATAACTTCTGAGAGAGAAACCCTGCATTTAATCAACAGGGAGGAGGGTTGTGGTTCAAGGGTTCATATGGTTTGCTCAGAATAATAGAGAAAAGGAGATACATTGGAAGAAAAGTTAGCTGAAGTTCTGAAATGGAACCAATGAGTTTCTTGTAGATATGCCAGATGTTCAGCCAGTGATTGAATTAATAGGGGCAGGCCTATTTGAGTATTTGGGAATGTTAAATGACAATTATGTACGCCCTTGTTTTTTATGGGTTGTTGGTGAGATGTGCAATGCAGTAGAATGGCCTGGATACTCCAATATCATACTGCCCAATGGAGGGAAATTCTCTCTTGATGTGCCAGCAGTGGTGGGCTCCTGTACCATCCCTTTCTCCTGTTTTAGTGTAGAGGCATGGCCAGAAGAAAATAGGAAAGTTTTAGTCCATATTCCATATATCCCTGACTCCCATTATATCTCCTCGAAGCTAGTAGAAATTGGCATGGAGACAGCAATGGCAAACAGCAGGTCTAACTTCGCAGAGCAGGAAAGGTTTGATATTTGTTGTTGTTGTTTTTATTGTCTTTGCACTTCATATTCTGTCCTGCAATGCCTGCCCCTCAGGCATTGTAAAAACTGTTGTCCCACCACTCAACGCTATTGATTGTTTTCAAAAGAAATATGTTGGTCATTTATAAGCCACTGACTGTGACTATGTGAAAGTCACTTCAGCCCTTTATGTCTGCTTTCTCACCTGATAATGCCACTTCTTAAGGTGCTTGAGATCTCTGGGTGTTATATAACAATGCTATAAAAAGTCTCATATAGTAAACTGGAAAGTCAGGAATTGAAAACTGAAAACTGTTGCCTCGTTCTGAGTTCTGCCAAACTCATGTGAAAACACTCTTTCTTGAGCCAGCAATAGCTGCAAGAGAGGAAGCAAAAAGTCTGGTTAACCCACATTCAGCTTTCCTGTCCCCTCTACCACCACATTATCATAAAGACATTTTTTTCTGAGACAAGGAAAAAGCTGCTGGGTAATTTGATAGGTCAGGGTTTGGTGGAATTTGTGGAAACTCACAGACAGTTTTGGGCTTTCATCAGAATGCTTTATATGGTGATTTGTTGACAGAAGCAAATACATTTGGTTCAGACTCAGTTGTCAGGCAAATGTAATTTGCATGCTAAGGGGGGTGAATAAGGACAAATCAAGAGAAGAAACCAAGAATATAAGAAATAAGATAAAAGTGGGGGAGTGTTCACTATATAGATTTTGCATAGAACAAATTTTAGAACCTAGCTATCCAGGTTTTCCTTCACAATGTTTAACCTTACAACTTACATCTTTGAGGTCCCTCCCAACCCTACAATTGTATGATTCTGGATCCCCCATGATAGTGATTTCTCTAGCTCTTGTTATATACCTATTTCTTCCTACCTTATTCAGGCTGAGTGTAATATGAAACAAGATGTCAGTAATGTTGACAGACTCAGGTTTTGTAGGTGCTTTATTTACCATTCACCCTAGAACAGTGATTTTTGACCTATGGTCCACTGGCCCTTGGGGGTCCTCGGACTATGTGTAAGGGGTCTGCAAAAGATTACTATGATCAATCAAAAGTAAGGGAATACCACGCTTACAATTCAAAGGGGTCCGCACCTCCATTCAATATTTTTAGGGGTCCATAAATGAAAAAAACGTTGAAAACCACTGCCCTCAAAAGTTATCATTTCTCCTTTCTGTCTCTCCAATCTGTAAGTTGTACTGGTGCTCCCCTAAAATAAATGGAATTGGTACTAAGATCTCTGGCTTCTTGTTTTTTCCACTTTTTGCCTCAAAATATGTTCTATAATGCATGTTCCTGGTACAGCAAAGCAATTTCTCATGGGATAAGTTTGTAAAGGAAGAACATTCAAGAATTTGCTCAGGTCAAATGAGTATCTATAAGGTATTTCTATACTTTAGTCACAGGCAGTGGTATAGCATGGGTCTCCGGTGCCACGTTTGCAGCCCCCCACCATCCGTGGATGATTGCTGGGGGGGGAAGGGTCCCCGGTGGCCGATCACTGAGCGGGTGGACCAAGTACCCCCTGGAGGGCTCAGCCGGTACTCCCCCCCAGGCCAGCGCCCAGGGTCATTCCACCCCCCATTGCTACGCGGCTGTTCATAGGTGTGACTGTGGCTTGTATAGACATATCCACATTTAAACTTTCTCTAGCGATGTAGAACAGCATAGGGCTCAGGCTGGACAGCAAAACACACCTGGGACCATGGATAAATACACTGTCCACTTGTTAAGTTTTATTCTGCCACCACTAGAAGTACCTGACCTTGATAACTTAACACTGTATTGGGGAATCTACACAAGCTTCTGTGTAAACGTGACTTTAAATAAACTTTTTTTCCTCGGCTTTTGTGGTATGGATCCTGTATGGCCACTTAACTAAAAGTAATACACAAGCTTGAAAGAATAAATGATCTGTCTTCCAAAATGGATTTTTTTAGAACATTTTTTGAAATACCCAAGATGGGGCAGAGAAAACCTAATTTTCTTTTAAGATATAAAATCAATAAATGACCTATTCTAGGGATATTCATGGTATTGGCATTTGAAGCCCATCTTTCCAGAAATACTCAACCCTCACAGGTATGGCCAGACAATATTTTTAAAACGGTGTGTGCATCTACACAAGATGTGTACTGTTGAGTAGACTAATTAGCTTAACAGTAAATGTCTCATGTCTACACATGAGGCCCTATTAGGCCACAGGAAACTAAATAATTGCACGGCAGGGTAGTACTTATAACTACAAGTACTACCCTGCTGCAGAACTTCTTATTTCGCAGCCACACACTTGTAGATGCTGCTCATGTGTAGAAGCTGCTGTAGTGCATGTAAAGACACTGATGGGGCTCGCTGGAGCACAAGGTGCTTCAGTGCATTGGCTGCCTGCGGCTAACATTGGAGCACCCTCGTGCCTCAGACAGCCCCTCCACAGCACGTTGAGCTGGGATGGAGCAGCTCAGCACCCCCTGCCAGTTGGGGCTGCTCTGACCTAACTCAATGTGCTGTGTAGGGTGGTGATTCAATTTGGGGGAGATTCGGCCCAATTCGGTGGCCAAATCTCCAAATCCGAATCAAATCAGGGGACCAATTTAAAGGTCCAAATCAATTTAAAGCTCTCCGAATCTTCAGCAAAGATTTGGAGAGCTTTGATGATTCAGGCAGTCCCCAGTGGCTGCAGCAGGGAATCAAATCGGGACACTGATTCAAATCACCAAATCTAATCGCTGTTCCCCGAATTGGCCGAATCTGAAGTGAATACTAACCGCTTTGCGCAGGCCTAGTTCTGTGGTCCCAGGTACACATGTAAACACAGCTCCTGGGAGCAATAAGCTCCAGCATGTTAAGCACTATAGTATATTGTGTCACATTAATATGCATGTGTAGACACTTCCAGTATGTATTAGGCTAGCCCACTTCAAACTACTAACCTGGGATCAGATGTTGACACTTCTAAATCTGGCTTGGCTTGTCAGGGTTAGCCTCAAACTCCCTTGTAGGGTCCCTTGTAGGGTCAATCCTGGCCATCAGGTCTAGGTTTCAAGGGATTAACTTCATCTATACAAGGCCCTAAGTGATATTTCAAATGAGGTAGCCTAATGTCATTTTAATAAGCCCCCATTTTCCCCAAGTCTAGCTGAGGACCATGTGGTCTGTCAGCACATGTGACTGATTGCCTGTGGAGTCTGCAGGATTGAGTCTGAGCTCTTTCACAGGGGAACAGTTTGAAACAATGGTAAAACATGAGACATCCCAAAAACTCATAACCTTTCAAGAATTAGTAAAGAGACTCCAAGAGAAATAGGATCAAGAATTGTTGCATTATCAAAGCTTAGGAAGAAAAGAAGAAATAAAGTAATCCAAGTTGCTGTGTGAAAACTTGAAATAGCAAGAGATCATTCAGTTATAATAGAGAAATGCATGACTGATATTTTATCCTATTTGAACAGAAGAACAACAGAGAACAAAAAGTCAATATCTGAGCCTTTGTCAGAGACCCAGGAGCTTTTTGTTCTGTTTATTTTATTCATGTGAATAGAGCAGAGTGTGTGCAGTTTTATTAAGAGTATTTTTTGCTATGTTAGATTTGACACGTTCCAGAAACTTTCTGTGTAAATCTATGTCTGAAAAAAAGATGTAGAAGAAAATTAAAATAATGCAGGGCTCTCCATCTGGCATCCCATGAAGGGTTTAACATGCTGCCCCTGGGTTCCCAACCAGCCATTGCTGCTCCTATTGCTCTGGCTGCCCCCAGCTTCTTCTGCATACTCATATCCTAGTGGTCAGAGTAGCACAGTGACATGTAGCATAGGCCATGGCACTGGGGGAGCTGGCAGCCCAGAGCACCTCTGCAGTGCAGTGCCATAAGGGAGCCAACAGGGAGCTGAAGGTGAAGCAGGGTGCTGCACTGCATGAAAAAGCACTCACCCACATGCGCATACAGTGCAGTGGGGAAAGGGGGGTGCCCACATGCAGTAGGATGTGGGGGGAAGCGTGGCTCTGAGGCATGCAGCCCACACTGTTTCAGCCCAGAGGGTTCTGGCCCTGGGCCACTTTGAAGATGAACAACTCTTTCTGCCCTTCTGATTGATAGGCATAGTGTGGTAACCATCAGAAAATTCCATTCTGTAATATATTTCCATAGGTAAATCAAAAAGGAGAATTAACAAGGGAAAATGCACAGCATATTCATTTCTCTCTCATTTGCTTCAGATTTGCATGTAGCAGAAATGTAAATAATGTTTTTGGCTCCTGTATTCTGCTTTGATGGGAATATTGTGCTGCAGAACAGCAAATAATTACCTATACAGCAGTAATAGAAAATTGAATTACATTTTTGTCAAATGTATATTCCAGAAGAAGAGAACTGTACTTGAAGATTTTAGCATATTTTACTAATATCACTGTCGAAATAAGATTAGTTCTTCTAACCTTTGTTCCAGTGGATTAGCTAAATAGTCATATAGATCTCCTGAGGGTTCTGAACCTCTGTATTAAATAGGGAAGTAGCTGCCATCTCTGCTCCATGCTCTTTTGCTACATCTCGTTAAACAGAAGCTTACAGGTTTATTATACTAAACCTGTCAAGTTGTATCAAAATTACAACAAAGTCTAGCTATGAAACATGCAGCAAAACAGGGGGAGAGGCAGCATCCAACAGGGCATGGGCTAATTGCCCAAGAAGAGAAGAAAAGTTGAATAAAACCCCACCCTCCCATACAACAAATTGTAAGGCATTTGTTTCTCCCTTCCTCCACTTCAAGGAAGTCAGTTAGGGAAGAAAAACAAAGGTTACATTTATGTTTGAGAAAAAGGTAGTGCTATGACATAAAAATTCTGAAGAGACCTTACTTGCTGGTATACTAGATATCGGTCTGTCATGCATGAACAGCCCAAGGAAAATATCTGACAGTCATGTTCCACAGAACAACCTACTGTGATGCTCACTAGAGACACAAAGCAGCTGAGATTCTCAAAAACTTTTTCACTAAGCATGTCAAGTTAGAGTAGAACTGGTGTGAGCATAAAAAGCTTTAGTCACTGTTTTTAGGCAGGGATCCAGCCTAATTTCAGTAAAGATGAAATACCAGTACATCAAATGATCATTGAGTATACATCACCTCACACCTTATCATAAAGGCTTGTCTTGTGTCCATAATAAGCATAATGTAAAATTAAGAGAGTTTATGGCAGTAGAAATATTAAAAAAGACATATTGCATCTTTAAAAACTGTAAGAACAACATATCTTGAGAGAGAGAGGGATCAGAAGTGGTTGTCAGTTAGCTCTTGAAATACATTTCTGGATTCATAGAAATTCTCCTTTTCACTTGACCCACAAGTCAACAGGTCTACAAAAAGTTTCAAAAGACAGAAAGCCATTGTTTATCAAAACTTTGCATACAGTCTGATTTCAAGCATATTTGCTTCATACTTCTGTCACTGATGAGAGAAGGCACATGCAGAAAAAAAACAGATTTCTAAAAGAATTCAACAATCAAAAGCACCCCATAATCTCTGATGACCTGGGATCCTTGTTTTCTCTGATAAAAAAAAAATCCCTAATTTTTGGATATAAGATGCAATCCAAAATCCACATTTTCCCATGATCAAAATGAAACACCACTTATAGATGTGGGGGTGTAGTGGTGGAAAAATGTAGATTTTCATCATGGAAAAATGTAGATTTTGGGTTACTTTTTTTATTCTGAAAATGGGTTTGTTCGTTTTTTATCGGAAAAAACAGGATCCCTGCTGATGACCTATCAGAAACCCTGCATATTAATAACTAGGGTATGCCACGCTCAACAGGTTATGATTCAAAAGATGCTGCTAACTTCAGAGGTAAATTTTCATTGTGTGGGACCCTCCATTAGGGGTGTGAGGTTCAGATATTCCATGTCTCTCCAACTTCGGTTGCTGTCAGAACGTAACCCCAAACTTAAACTTTACTTAAACTTCATTTAATTTTGTTTTAGTGTTGGCTGACAGAGTTAGTGTATTTCTTAATGGCAATATGTTAATTCAATGATTTGTTTTGATCTTAATAATTATTTGTTTATGCAGGAAAATGTAGAAGAAAACCAGGGGTTAAATGTATAGGAGAAAACCAGGCAGCAGGGGCCTGGACAAGATTTTACTTAGAAGGCCTGGGACAAGGCAAAGTGGGATGTGCTGAGCCTGGCATTTCTTGTTTTCAGGGTGCTGAGGAAGGCATAGCTTGTTTGTCTAAACTGAAAACAGGGGAGTTCAAAGATGAGCTATGAAATGTTTTTAACCCTGCAGCACCTATTTGAATCCAAAGTAGTAAACTGCCCTCTTGCCTACAGGTCTGTGTCTCCAGGTCAAAACAGAAGTACTGTACAGTAACACTACGGTGGTGGTTGAGGGAGGAGAGATAGGAGGACTGTGTAGTATATTTGTTGTATAGATCACCAAATGATTGTTAATATGTCACTTTCCAGGAGCAATAAACTCTCATAAAGCATAGTAAAGGGGGAGCAGAAATCTACTAAATAGAGATGCTGACCAAGCCAGCGAGAAGTCAGCAAAGAGAAGACAGTTTCTGAAAGCAAATAACAAGACTGGAGGAAGTGGAGAAAAGAAACCACAAAGAAAACTGCAGTTTTCTCTGTACTAAAATAGCTGTAGTTTTAAAGGCCTTAAATGTGAATATGATGTTGAACTGAAATCTTAACTTCAGAGGAAAGTATTGCAATCATCAGAATGAAAAATTAAGATGGAAATGAAGGAGACTGTATCAAGTTAAATAAAGCAGCATTTTGAGTGGTTCTCAGGCATAACACAGAAGAACTTGAAGAGACACAAGATGATCACTGTGGTGGTAAAAGCTTACAGTGGGAACCAAACATAAATCCACAAGTAACATCTGAAATGTTAGAGAAGTGGAAGATACAAAATCTAACAACTGGAACTCATGCAAGAGACAAATGATTGGGCAGCAAACAGAAGTATGCTGACACCATCACAATTAGGTCCCAGGGAGAACGACTAGAAAAAGATGGCCACTGAGGAAAAAGTGATTCCTTCAATACATGGGTTACATCATATAGCATTTAGCCACTATGCCAAGTGGTTTTTCAGAGCTCCCATTGTAGAGGATGAACCACTGGAGGTTGCACTCTCACAGAGAAGGCCCTGAGTATTTTTTGGAAGGAGCAGTTTTCATTTTCCCTTTTAGGGGTATGACAGTCTCTGTCTACCAGCACGAGAAGTGCAGCCAGGTACTGCCACCTTTGAGGCAAGTTAGTCTCATGATGTGGAGGATGTCCTCAGCTGCTAAATATAGAGCTGACAACTGTAATTTGTGCCTTATACAGCTCTGGACTGTTAAGGTTTTTTACAAAGACACCTCCCAAACTCATGGCCACAAGTGGGCCAGCCGCAACCTTGTCTTTTGACTTAATACATATGCTTTGCTATGGCATCTCACCAGGAATAAACAGACTATATAATGGCTGATAGCCACAAAAAAACTGGAAAATACTTGTGAGACTCTCAACAGCATTTAAACAGTACAAAAACTAGTACCTGGCTTAGAACAGCAGTAGACTTTAAATATAAAAGTAGACATATGACAAAGCTCTGCAGTACTGTTAAACCATAAGATCAGGATTAATTCTTACCACAAACAGTTTGAAAGGATTGACAAGAGAGCTATGAGTCAAACCACTCAAATGAGTCTGAGTAACTGGATGCATAACTCCCATTGACAGTAATGGGAACTGCATGTGTAAAACTTCATGAAGATACCCTGATAGAGGCTACATTTAAAACTTGTCATTCAAGAAAACTGTTATACAAATCACATATCACGTTTTTTCTTGTTATAGAAACAACTTCTAGAAATGTGTAAGTTGCTTCAACAAGTCACTACACTGTAGTAATTGCAAGTACTTATTTCACTTTTGAAAATATCAAAGCAGCTAATTGTGGCTTGTTGTGACTGATACCCAGATGATGAGGTTTTTACTTTCAGTTTCTAAAAAGGAATGGTAGTTTTCCATAATAACTTTCCTTTTCTTTTTCTTTTTTCTTTTTTTTTTTAAGAACATGGCAAAGATGATAGAGATCTGAAATAACAGATAATTGCATCTGTACACTAAGGGTCTTGACCATACAGGATTAACATTTCAAATGCATGAGGGAAGTGTACAGAAAACCCAATTAGCAAATAATGAGTTTGGCGTATGGCCTTCCACATATAGTTTTAGAAAAAGCTAGACAAGAATTGAAATCTAGCATATCCAATATGCAAGAAATTATCAAACAAATTTAAATCTTTCACAAAAGTAAAGAAATGAAAGCAATGTAATAAACCAGTGGCTTGTAAAAGTAAGAAACTTATTCAAATTCAAATTAAACTCTGCACTGAGGTAATTTGTCTCACTGAAAATGTAACATGTCTTATATTTTTATCTAGATCTCAATTTTCTTTTGCAAGTATATTAGAATTTTTATTTTTAAAGATGCATCATGCCTACCACCTATTGAGCAGCAGGATAAATCTCCAGTTGCAAAAAAGCAAGTTATGATACTCATCAATAAACATTATAAGTGAAGAGCAGAGTCTGCTATGGATAGAAATCACACACACAGGAGTGGCCACAACAATGAAGGAATACTCAGTGAAGAGCGTTCATATTTATTACCTTTAGCATGTTGTTTTAAAGTTACTCTAGCCTGTTTAGATTTTAATAGTTTGTAATGTTCCAAGCAAAAGTGATCTGCAGAATATTTCAGACACCTGCAGGTGGAAGATGTAATTCCCATATCAACTAATTGCTTACATATGAAACTAATTACAAAAATGTTTAGAGAAAATACCCCAGTATCACTTACCAGAGTCATCATAAGCAATGTAGGCACAGTACCATACATGTAACAGCCAGCTTTTTCTCTAGAGTTGTGAGCTTTATACTACATTTTATAGTAGTGTATATGTAGTACTATGTATATATTATATGTTCTCACAAATAGAATAGCTTAAATGAAATGTAAGGTATTATTCTTCAGAACTTTCATGTTTAGGTTAAAACTCAAAATCAGCCAAAACCTGAATATTTTCATTCAGAAATTCTACATTAGTCACCCAAAGGACTTGAAGTCTGGATGGCTCATGCCCCATTCTCTTTTTGGGACTGGGTTTTGAATCTGGAATTTGAGGAAAAGCTGATTTTCACAGAGAAAACAAACATTTTTCATCAAAGATCCACTTATCTATGGAAAAACAGTTTTGATGGGAAATTTTTTACCAGACTAGTGGAACAAGAAAAGGTGTATTGGGTGCTTTTGCTTTTTTACTTACATAAATAATTGGCTTTACATATAAAATATGTCTTTCACGAATAAAGCTCCAGCTAGGATTAATGGCTAGATACAATGAAATGCTACATTACTGCACTATTCTGATATACCATTCTGAAATTAAGACAGTTTGATATGGTCTCTAAAAATGACCAGATTTCCTTTCACTTGTAGGAATAACATTTAATTACTGAGGTGAAGAATAAGAAAACATTGCAAGGCAAGTCAAAGGTAGGAAATTAAATATTTTGTTCTCTAGGTCTCTCACAGTTTAAACAAATGAAGAGGAGAAAAAGTAGCAAATAAAATGAGATGTAAGTCAAAAATAATTTTGTTATTCATTTCAGCATGAAAATCAGGTGCAAATTTAAATTCTCTTTGAATCAGCTAACCGCTAACTTTTACTATGTCTGTGGAACATCAATCTGCCTTTCACAGCAGCAAAAATGTGAAGGGCCTCTAGAAGTTCATTTGCAAATTATAATTAAGATATTTGATTGTGTAATGGGATGTCAAGATCTAAAACCCTACAGAGGGATGCAGGGATCTTTAGCTGACCCACTGAAGGCATGCTGTTAAGTCAATTGAAAGAAAAAAATGTTATCGTAGAATTTAAATCACACATCCACAAGTGGAATGGGATTCCCAGCTGTTGGAACCCTGTTTAAATTTGCTAAATAAATTCTTCGTAGTCACTATGGCAAGTATGGCTTGTCAAATCAACCAGGATATGTAAATGGTGATTAGAGGGAATTTGGGACAAAAACAGAAAGAGCACCCCCAGAGGCTGATCCCATTCCAACAGGAGGCAGCTATTTCATCCATTCATAAAATCATAGAGAAGTAGGACTGGAAGGGATTTCCAGGGTTCATCTAGTCCAAACCCCTGCCTGAGGCAGGATCATCTCTATCCAAACCATCCTATACAAATCCATAATCTAACCTCTTAGTTAAACTACCATCAACACTATCACAAAAAAAAACGTAACACCCCAGCCTGCCACAAGTAAAAGTAAAGGACTGCAGCAGTCAACATTCTGCTTCTGTAAAAGGTTGTGAATATATGCTCAAGAGATCCCCAGGAGAGGGCTATGCCTTCTGCTACAGAGGAAGGCAAATATCCCCGTAGACCATACCAATCTCACCATGGGGTAAAATTCCTTCCTGACCCTGAATATAGTAATTGGTCTGACCCTGAGTGGAGGGGCAAGACCCTCTAGCCAGGCATCTCCAGCTTCAAGGCCTAGCAGGAGCACTGGTACACCCCAATCAAAACCCCCAGTGTTGGCTGCAGCTAACACCCAATGCCTCTGAGGAAGACTTAAAAACATCATGACGTTCATAGTGGAAAGAAGGGTGCAGAACAGCCAGCAAAGCCCAGAAATACTGTTGTAGAACACAGGCATAGCTATGCCTAGATGATCCCTGTCCAGCCTCTTCTCAAACATCTCCAGAAAGTCTATTCTACTGCCTTACTGTTCTAATACTGAAGTTTTTCCCAACATCCAATCTAAACCTACTTGTATGCAACATCAAGCCACTAATCCATGTCCATTCTTTCATTAGGTAGCCTTACATGCTTTCCTCTTTTCATAATCCAGTTCATTCAGAGGGGAGACATTTATTTGAATCAATGTGTCCAACTGATAGCAGCAGTGACATTGGTGTAAACTTCTACGTTGAGATGTGAGGCTTGGTCTTACTGTAGAAATTAGATTACTCCATGTACTGTGAAGTGCATGGTTCTGATAATTCTCTAATACAGGATACTGGAGTCTCAACCAGTAAAGCGCTTTCTATGTACCATTACCTGTACAGACTGGATTGAAACTGATAGAAATTAAAGAACAATGGGATGTTTCTATCACTTCAAGAGAATGTATTCATGTGTCCCCACCAGCACAATACGGCAACAGCTTTACTTCAGTTTCTGGAGAGAACACGCAAGGAGAGGACACGACATGTGTCTATCCTGCTACAGACACATACTATGCTGCACTGCATATCCTCAGGGTTTTTACTGGATCTTGCACATGGGAGGCTCCTCTTCCCCTAGAAAATCTGAGTGTTACCAGCACCCTGACTAGACCTTGTGGCTTCAAAGACTTCATAGACATTAGGGCTAGAAGGGACCTCACAAGGTCATTGGGTCCAGCGCCCTGCCCAAAGGGCAGGAAGTCATGTGGGATCAAATCACCCCAGCCAGATAGTCATCCAAACACTTCCGGAACATATCCAAAGTACGTGGTTGCACCACTTCTGGGGGGAGTCCAGTCTAAAACAGTCTTCCAGCAGTTTGTGACCTTTGGACCTTGTCTTCCCTTGAGGTGCCCTGGTAAACTGCTCTCTTGACCTCTGATCATGCATGTGGCTCTCCTCTGGACTCTCTCCAACTTCTCCATGTTCTTTTTAAAGTGTGGACCCCAGAATTGGATGCAGTATTCCAGCTGCAGCCTCACCAAGGCCGAGTAAATTAGGAGGATGACTTCTTGGGTCTTGCTTGAGATGCATCGGTAGATGCAAGCCAGGATTTTATTTGCTTTACTGGATGTGGCCTTGCATTGGTGGCTCATATTCATCCTGTGGTCAATTATGACCCCCAAGTCTTTTTTGGTCATGGCGCTAGAGAGTGTAGCACTGCCAAGCTTATAGGTATGATGTGGGTTCTTTCTCCTGAAGTGGAGCACCCTGAATTTCTCTATGTTGAATATCATCAGATTTTGATCCACCCACCTTGATAACCTGTCCAGGTTGGCCTCAATCCCCAGCCTATCCTCTAGAGTGGCCGCACTTCCCCATAATTTGGTGGTTTCTACAAACTTAGCCAGTCTGCTTCTGACACCCAAATCCAGATTGTTAATGAATATATTAAAGAGTACTGGTCTGAACCCTGGGGGATGCCACTGGTCACCATGCACCACGTTGACTCGGTGCAATCAACACTCTCTGGGTCTGACCACGGAGCCAGTTTCCCACCGATTAGACCATAGGATTGTTGAGGCTACAGCTCCCCAATTTTACTATGATGATATCAAGGGAGACCAAGTCAAAGACTTTTTTGAAATCCAAGTAAATAACATCAGCCTCTCCTCCCCTGTCCAAGTGACACATTGCCTGGTCCTGGAAGGAAATGAGGTTGGTCAGGCGTGACCTACCCATAACAAAGCTATGTTCGCTATTTCGCAGAATGATGCCCTCTGTTAGCCTGTTGCTGATGGATTCTTGAATAATTTTTGCCAAGATCTTTTCAGGGATTGAGGTCAAACTGATTGGCCTGTAGTGCCCTGGGTCTTCCTTACTTCCCTTCTTGAAGATAAGCATCATATTAGCCCTCTTCCAATCTTCAAGAATCTCTCCTGAGTGCCACAAATTCTCAAACATCCTCACCATTGGCCATGCTTAGTGAAGAAATCATATAAAATCTTAAGGCACTGACAGAAGTGACATTTGTTGCATGATCCACCCCCTGAAAGCACTGTGCAGCCATGCCATGACACACATATATGGCTGTAGAGTGCTTTAAAAGTGGCTCCAATCCACTCGCCCCACCTCCAGCTCAGATTATGCAAGCCCTCCCGCAGTTTCCTCCCCCTTCCTTCTCCCCCCTCCCTTCCTGCACGCAGCACTGGAGCTGGGAATTGGGGCATGGCTAGGGGAGAGAGGCTGTAGGCAGGCTTCTCCAGTGGATCAACTCCGAAGTAGAGCTCCAAAGTGGAGCTCAAATGTCTGTTCAGTCGGGGTGAGAGGGTTGCTCTAACTCATGGCACTTAATGGAAAGTGCCATGAGCAGGGATCATGGTTTTCTCTGATTTAAAAAAAATCCCCAATTTTTGGATTAAAAAAAAAAATACCAAATCCATGTTTTCCTGCAATTAAAATGAAATACCACTATATATATGTATCTATATATTCGTGATGTTTCATTTTCATCACAGAAAAATGTAGATTTGGGGTTACTTTTTTAATCCAAAAAATTGGGGACTTTTTTATCAGAGAAAGCCAGGAACCCTGGCCATGAGTTAGAGCAGGGACCTGAATGCCTGTCAGCACCGTGAGGGTTCCCTGGGTTTGCAAAAGAAAATAATCTGCCATTCCCATAGGAAGGGAATGTCTGTTGTTGCCAGCTGCTCAGAAATCACTTTTATTACCAACTATAAAGTCAAAAGCCAAAACAAGTTTATTTCATAGGAGAGGAGAAGAGAAGAGAAAGGTTGTTAAGTATATAGTCAGACATACAAAAACAGAAATACCTCACTTCTACTTTCTAACATTGACAGCACTGTTCCCAGGAGCTAACAATCCTGCTATTTTCTTTGGTGCCCCTTCAGCCTCCTTGTTAGGGGGTCCCTTTTTCCCTTAGACTTGGGTTATGTGTTGAGGCAACTCCATAGCTCCAGGGTTTTTCACAATGTGCTTCACTGCAGAGCTCCCTAGTACAATCTTGGAGCAATGTAGACAAGCTTATTAGTTCTTTACCAATCCCCTGAGTTTTCTATTCCTCATTTTATCTTACTTTTATAATATTCTACAATGTATTGTAATACATTAAGATTATGCTGTGTGCTAAACCTAAATTGGGAACAATGTACTAACTCTCTGCTACACCACTAACCAAAATGCAGCCTGGAAGTCAGTGTATGAATATGCATCTATCTATTATCGTGAAACTATAGAATTGCATAGGTAATATTAAAAAGGTGAATAAGCAAACAAATGTATATTAAACTGTGGCTAGGAGAGATCTGCAACATGGTCCTCAGCTACTCTGCTACTTAACATAAAGATACTCAGATTATACCTTTAAGTCCTAGGATGCATTGTTTCATTCAGTCGTAGAATCCTTGTCTGCCATATAGGTTCAGTTCACAGACACTTATACAAAAATACAGTCATGGTGGCACTAAACCTCTGGACCCAGCCTGCCCTTTGTATTCTGCCTCAGTGGCCTAAAGGGCGCATGGAAGTTCTGGGCAGCCCCCAGTCCTCGAAAAACTCCTGCCTAAGCATATGCATTGAAGGTCTGGGTGACCTCTCATGCATACACCGTGATCCGGAAGGATCAATACTTGCTAAAAAACATTGCTCCACCTCAGTCCAGGCAATTCTGCCTAGATCAAGATGGAGATCCACAAATCAGAACTTCTATCATGATGAAGATAGCAACAAGCTCCTCCATTCTGTGCAAATTAAATGCAACCTGCAGGTTGTGGAAAGTTGCCATTGTAGCGTTCCATAAAGGAAGATTTGGAAGCCCCTAATGGAAAGGTTTATTTGCAAAATATCTTTCATGAACATGTACTATGGCAATATAACAGAAAATAATCAACTCTTCTCCAAAGGGGTAAAAGTTAAATGTAAAAATAATTATTAAAAAGTAAAAAAAGTATATACAGAACGACAAAATATTTCCGCACAGGTCATCAATTCAGATCCTTCAGCTGAAGGCAAACATATGGAGGAAACTAAATGTCAAGACAAATGAACCCTGAAGATTTAAGAGCAATGAAGTATAATGCCTATTTAAATAAAAATATTTCCAAACGTATCACTTCTGTGTAAAATCAAAGGATATTTCCTGTGACTATGGTTGACTTCCTTGTAAAATTCTAGCCTCCCACTTTGACATTTTCCCGAGTTCTAATTGACCTGTTCTGGTGAACATTTGTTATACAGTTCTGGTTATCTAGTCTCAGTAATTTTGAGTTAGCAGTTTTCCCTCCAAAACAGTGTCAAAACTAAGTTTGTGCCATACAGTGTTCTGGCTCTAACTTCTTTATACTATGTGTACCACCATTTTATGTGAGTGCTACATCTTTACATTAAAACATCTCAGAAATAATGGTGTGTTAATATTACCTCAGGTGTAAAAATGACTGACAGTGAAGTATTTGAAATACTGTCAAGATGCCTAAGAAGGCTAGATTTGTTATATGAATCTGAATAAGAGGTGCACCTTTAACTATAATGAGTACAAAACTAATGATATCTTTAGACTCTTGACTATGTTTTTTCTAGTTTTATTAGTGCACGCTCCAGTAACTATACTTGTTTTTCTTTGACCTTAAACTAAATGGTATAGCTCCCTAGCATATTAGTAAAGGATCTTGTTTCTCTTTAACTGGAGAAAAATATGTATTGTGTTTATATGTGGTGATGTACCACATCATCTGCAACCCCCTTTTCAAAATCCTAGACCCCCCCATCAGCCGTGCCTGTGTGGTCAAATGCTCTGAGATCATGGTTAACATTGACAATTAGTGAGCTATAAAAAGATAACAAAAAGATTTATTATAAAAACAAAAACAACCATAAGAAATCAGTAACTGTATACTGAGATACAGACAGAGACATAAGAATAAAGAAAATATCAGAACAGTGGGCACCTCTCCATGTGCCCAACGCCTGCTCCAATGCATTCTAATTAGAATGTGTTGGAGCAGGGGATTAATCAAGTCTGCTGTTAGAATGCTCCAGCAGCCTTGGTGTCATGTGTATTCAGCATCCCCATGTTTCAAAATGGTGGCAGGGGTGCTTTAAATAAGCTCATTGAATGAGCTTTAGTTAAAGTGCCCCCACCACCCTTTTGAAGTACAGGACACTGAATACACAAGACACTGTGGGTGTTTTAATTAGAAGAGCTCCTGAGAGCTACTCTAATTAAAATGCCCCACCCCCATCCCAGAGCATGTGTAAAAATGCCCAGTGATTTTATTTATCTTTGTGTCTTTGCCCTAAGTTCTAAGAAAGAAGCTTCCCTTCTTTCCAAGCCAAAGTCCACTCCCAGACTATTAGCTCGCCTTGCCCAGCTAACCTACTGGGGGACTAAAGTTCTTTATTACCAGGGATCCTTATTTCCTCTGATAAAAAAAAAAATCCCCAATTTTTGGATTAAAAAAGGTAACCCTAAATCCACATTTTTCCGTGATTAAAATGAAATGCCATTAATGTATAGATACATATATAGTGGTGTTTCATCTTAATCATGGAAAAAATGTGGATTTTAGGTTACTTGTTTTAATCTGAAAATTGGGGATTTTTTTCTGTCAGAGAAAAAAACAGGATTCCTGCTTATTATGAGCTGACTCAAGAATAGTGGTTCTCAACCTTGTTAGACTGAAGGTACCCTTGTTAGAATCAAGGCATCCCTTAGAAAATCCCATCTTAGTTTTCACTCATTCTTTGACTATGGAAAAATAATATAGCAATTCTTTGGTTGCAAAGAAGTTAGGAAGACCACAGTAGGTCAGAATATTTTTAACACTATGGATTCTTATTCAAAATCCCTGGGTTTATCTTGTGAGTTGTGTTTGCATGCCTAACAGCACTAAAATTGCATGCCACCCTGCAGCATCCTTGAAAGAATCTCAAGGCTCCCCAGGGTGCTACAATAACCTGGCTGAGAATCACTGCTTTAGACTAACTCAGGCTCCTATAGCCAGGCTTAAGTACTTGTCCTCATGCAGCTTATTCCATTCATCTACAGAATTGTGGAAGATCATATATTGTGCATATAACCTTCTGTCCCTCTAGTGTCATCCATGACAAACATCATAATTTACAGGAATCCTGGTTTTCTTTAAAAAAAAAAAATCCCCAATTTTCAGATTAAAAAAAGTAACCCCAAATCCACATTTTTCCATGATTAAAATGAAGCACCACTATATCTATATCTATATAGAGAGAGATCTATGTATATCTATATAGATCTATATCTATCTATCTATGTATTAGTCACGTTTCATTTTAATTATGGGAAAATGAATTTTGGGTTATGTTTTTTAATCCAAAAACTGGGGACTTTTTAATCAGAGAAAACCAGGATCCCTGATCATAACTTATGCAAACATACAAACAACAAAATTATACATTGCTTATCTTTACTTGGATAGACATCAGACACTCTATGTCAGTAACCCCAATTCTGGGAAACACGCAGGGCACTACACGAAGTCTTCAAAACAGGGTGGGTTTGTGACGTGAATTATGTATTATGTGCTTTTTGAGTTTAATTAGAATGCAAGTTGTTTATCTGAGTTTATATCAGTGTATTTGCTGTTCCTAATCCTTCAGGTATTTATGAACAAGATGAAATCCAAGAGAAAGATAAATTAAACTGCCTTCTCTAATACTCAGACTTCCTTCCTCAGATGCCTAATTCTGAAGGAATAGACAGCTGACTGGCTACAAAATATTATAAAAATGACTTCAATCATAAGTTAGTATCCATTTCACACCAGCCAATGGCTCTGTCCTCAGCCAGAAATAACCTAAGCGTTTCATCACATTCTAAGTCACGATATGCCTGCAGGCATAAGCCCCAACTTTTAAATCATAGCCATATACAGAATTTATGTCTGCAATAGAACATTTGTAAGTAGCTTCCTGCAAATGATGGTAGTCAAGATACAAATCCAGGTGTTTCTATTCTCATTACTGTTTTCTTTCTCAACCCAGATTCATTGTTATATGAAAAGTCTGATGAAACTATATATGTATGTCTAAAAACCTCACTACATGTATATATAGGTATATGGTCAAGCTTTGCATCTAATTTGCTTTTTGGTTATCACAGGAGCATTCATGCTATCATACAGAAATCTCTATTCAAAATGTCTGCCAAAATCTGACTTCAACCTGCAAGAATTTAGTTGGCAGGGGTGTTTGGGTCTCAGGGGTCCCTTGTTAAAATTCTGTTAACCATCTTAATGACAGTTAGGACATTGTCTGCCTAGGAAGGAACTCAGCTTCTCCAAATACTGTCAACTTGCTCCAGTGGTAAGTTAAAAATTACTACTGAAGAGGAACTGTTTTGCTTTTAGACTGCTTCAAATCACAGTAGATTACAAATAATTTGAAAAAAACATATCCAGGAAAGAATAGGTTTTGATACACTTACAAGGTCTCCATCTTAACCCCTTCTTCAGAATACACAAGCTGAACACCATGCTATCTTGCTGATATACTCTGAATATTGTTCAGGAAGAGCGTATAAACATTCTTAGAAGCACGCTATTCAACATAAGTTTGCCTTCTTCCTTCGTTATGGTTATGAAACAGCTTTTTTGTTTAAACAGGGAAACAAATGACTAGATTCCACAGTCCTTCACCCTCTCTCACACACACAGAGACATAGTATAAACACACACATTCTTTCTTTACTGGACTTATTCCTCGCTAAGTGAGAGTTTTCAGTTGTTTGTAGCTAACACTACAAGCAAGTTGATTTTAGACCAACTCAGATGGGTTTTATATCCAGCAATTTTTCTTCGAAAATCCCCTCAGATTGACCATTGATATTTCAAGTCATAACCACACTACATATTTAACTGAATCTTTCTGTGACCTTGTGCTGAATCACCCAACAAAAATATGTCTGAGATACCTAATAATTTCTGATACTCATCTGGCATGCTACCATACTATACCATGCTATTTTCCCCTCCGTTTAGACCATTGGAATAAAGCACAGGATACACAACATCTGTTGCTCAGTGGCTGAGTCTTAGGAGTCAATGGGCATGTGTCTACACATGCTAGTAATTTAAGCTTACTGTGCAGCAAAATACAGCATAGTAAGCTTTCACCAGGAGCGTGTCCACATGTGTGCCTATCAGTTGCAAGTCTGCTCCCAGCAGGAGCAATTCAATGCAGTACTCCTGCCCTGGTCTGCCTCCCTACAGCAGCCAGGGAGAGCACCCAGGGGAAACTCCAGGGTGGTCAAGCCTCAGCTCCAGGGGGCAGGGGGAGCTGTCCCTCCTCCAGGGCAGCTGCCCTCCAGCCCCATGCCTTGATTGGCAGACCAGGGTATAGGGCTGAGAAACTGTCCCCTCCCCCAAACAACTGTTTCCCAGCCCCATACCCAATCAGCAGGGATCTTGGTTTTCTCTCATTAAAAAAAGTCCTCAAATTTCAGATTTTAAAAAGTTACCCCAAATCCACATTTTTATGTGATTAAAATGAAATGTCACAGATAGATAGATAGATAGATAGATAGATAGATAGATATGTTTCATTTTAATCATGGAAAAATGTGGATTTTGGATTACTTTTTTAAATCTGAAAATTGGGGATATTTTTATCAGAAAAAACCATGATCCCTGCCAATCAGGAAAACAGCTGCTCAGGAAGCGGACAGTTTCCCAGCCCCATGCCCTGATCTGCTGATCAGGGCACAGGGCTGGGAGGCAGTTGCCCACGGACAGGATAGTTCCCCCAGCCACTGCTGCCTGGCTGACAGTTTGCTCCCACTCATCTGTCTACACATGCACTACTGTGTAGAAGCTAGTGCACAGTTAATCTACTACCTGTATTTAAAGGTAGTAGAAAACAGTGGGTTAGCCTAATTACTGTGCAGTAGCTGCTGCTCATGGTTACATGGTGCTGCCTTACTGTGCAGTAGATCAGCCTACTCTACAGTAAAGCATCTTGTATAGACATGCCCAGTGAGTCTTAGAAAATTTAGAATATCAAGGAGACCACATATATGAACACATTTGGAATTTATAACTTATTCAACTGAAAAATACACTTCTTAAACAGAAATCAGTTTAATTATACTAACAGATTATACAACAAGAACAAGTATGCAAAGAAAAAGATAAACTAGGTAAAAATATGATAGCTCTAAGACACTCAAAGTAAACCTCTCCACCCTGTTTAAACAAAGTGTTCATTTTATTGCAGAGACAAATTCAACATAGGAATAAAATAGTAATCATGGAAGGATTATACCTGTCATGAGTTAGCATATAGGGCAAACACCTGTGAAAGGAGCGGATGCTGTTTTTTTCACTTTGAGTCAAACAAGTACTGGTCAAACAAAACACAAACAGTAAAGCAAAGTATTTGCCAGATTAAATCATATTTTAAACAGATATTTTTCATCCAATAAGAAAAAAAGAGAATATATGATTTAACACATTTTTTTTAGGGTACAAGCAGTCCTCAAGTTACAACATTTCAAGTTCTGACAAATGGCACTTATGACCTTTATAAATGGACACCCTGTTTCAAGGTTACAACTCAGGTTTCAACTTTACAAAGTATAATGATGGCAGCCCCCATCCATGCATCCCCATGCCCCCCCCCAGGAGTGCATGCAGTGTTAGAGAGCCAGTCTCCCCCACCACTTCTTGAGTGAGCCACGTGAAGCCCCATCCCACTCCCCACCTGGGCCCTGTGGCCACACATTCTGGCCCCAGGCCCCAAACCCCATGTGCCACCCCAGCTGAGCAGCAAACCCAGCCTCAGCCCTGCCCAACTCCCTCCCTCCCTTTCTTCCCTCACTATGGAGGCCTCAGTTCCCCCACCACCACCAGATTTACCTGTGGGAAGGTGCTTTCTTGAGCATGTACATATACATGATACCCCCTGCCTGATCACCTTCCTCTCACTCCCCCCAGCACCTTGCAGACTGGAATTCTGCCAGCCTGCAAGGGGAAACCCACCATTTCCAATATTTTTCTCCTTTAAAGGAAAAAATCCAGGTTTTTCTCCTTAAAATAAAAAATCTGGGTTTTTCTTCTTAAAATGAGACAATCCAGGTTTTCCTGCATTTTTCTGGGGTGAATGGAAAACCTGGATTCCTGCTTATTAAGCCACTGTGCAGTAGCATCACTAAAAAGGTGTTCACTGGTGCTATTGCTCAGTAACTCTGATCACTGAGCATTTATTTAGTACTTGGTTATATACGTACTAAAATGCACAGTAACCACTGCACATTAATGAATGTATAGACATGTCCACCAAGTACAAAGCAGATTAAGGACTGGAGAGGCAGACACTGCAAGCTTTTAAGCAGTCTGCCACCTCTCTCATACTTAAATTTTCCTCCAATTTTTATTTCTTCCCATCCTCTATTCCTTCCTTTATCTCCTCAAGGAACATCTTCATTTTTCTTCTATTTATTCCCCTTCTTTTGTACAGCTCTTTATAACATTCCTCCATCGTGTCCAACATCTTTGCACTCTCTTCTATTTGGATTCCTTCTTCAGTTCTCACTGCTTTCAGTTCCTTCCCCCCCCCCCGCAATTTTCAGATTAAAAAAAATAACCCATAATCCACATTTTTCTATGATCAAAATGAAACACCACAATATGTGTGTGTGTGTATATATAGTGTGTGTGTGTGTGTGTGTGTGTGTGTGTGGAAGGCTGCCCTCCATCCCCTTGGGCACGGTGCTCTCGTACTGGCCCTACTCTGAACTGGTGCACCCCACCTTATGGGCTACACGTGCCTCCAACCTCCCCTTTAGCATGCCCCAAGCCTCGCAGATGTGCCGAACGCTCTCGTGTCTGTATGCTCACCCCTTCCTGAGGTCTCTCAATACGCGCACCCCTTCTCTCTCTGGGGTCCCTCCGTATGCGCGCCCAATCTGTCCGCCCCTTCTCTGGGGCCTTCCTGCAATACTCGCCCCTCCTGGGCTTCTGTTCACCCTCTCGCCCTTCTCCGGGCTTCTCAACCACACACTCTGTCCTCTTCA
>NW_017729032.1:97994100-97994636 GCF_001723915.1 Gavialis gangeticus
GCACAATGTCACTTGATTGGATAGAATAGTAATTTAGTTAGTAGATGATTGGGTATTCTTACAAGCACGAGCTAATCATGAACTAATGCTGACGTACTAACAAGGTATAAAATAGTATTATAACTGGTAGGCGGGGTCCCTCCTCAGAGGCACCTAGCTGCAGCGAATAAAGATTCTGTACCTGACTTTGGATACTTGCTCTGCATGATCATTGCCCCAACCTAGAGTGAA
This sequence comes from Gavialis gangeticus, assembly GCF_001723915.1. Lineage (NCBI taxonomy): Eukaryota > Metazoa > Chordata > Crocodylia > Gavialidae > Gavialis > Gavialis gangeticus. The sequence goes on from NW_017729032.1 coordinate 97,994,332, forward strand.
CTGCACGTGGCTTTAAGACCATAATTCATAACAAAATACATATCGAGCAGTGCTGAGCTGTGGGGTCACCATGGACTGAAATGCTGTTGTCTCTAATGGGTCCCAGCCCAATGATCTAAATGCAAATGATGAGCCCTTTGGCTTTAGATTAATGTCATGTATAATTTGCACTATGTATTTTTTGGTCCCTTATGGGCTAAGATCAAGTGAAGTCACTGTACTGGTCTGGTACCTGAGTGAAATTGTTTGAAATGGCATTGTATAATAATGGGTGCACCCCTGTCCAATGCACTGAGGACAAGACC
>NW_017729032.1:97999636-98001119 GCF_001723915.1 Gavialis gangeticus
TGGGCTACACGTGCCTCCAACCTCCCCTTTAGCATGCCCCAAGCCTCGCAGATGTGCCGAACGCTCTCGTGTCTGTATGCTCACCCCTTCCTGAGGTCTCTCAATACGCGCACCCCTTCTCTCTCTGGGGTCCCTCCGTATGCGCGCCCAATCTGTCCGCCCCTTCTCTGGGGCCTTCCTGCAATACTCGCCCCTCCTGGGCTTCTGTTCACCCTCTCGCCCTTCTCCGGGCTTCTCAACCACACACTCTGTCCTCTTCAGGCTCCTCACCGCGCGCTCGGTCCTTCTCTGGACTTTTCACAGCGCGCTCGGCCCTACTCTGGACTCTAATCGTGCGCCTCGCCCTTCTCCGGGCACCTAGTTCTATCTGCACCCCTCTCTGGGCCTGTCCCACGCTTTCCGCGCTCATCGCCCTCTCTGGGACTGTCCCGCGCTTCTCACGCTCGTCGCCCTCTCTGGGCCTGTCCCGCGCTTCTCGCGCCCAGGGCTCAGGTGGCCCATAGCCGTGCCTGGTCCCCTGACCCTTCTCGGGGTCCTACGCCCTACTGGGCAAGTACCGCCCTCACGGGCTGGGGCTTAATACCCCACATGCAGCGCCACACCGGCGCCAAACAGCTGTGCCTCCCAGGCACTGCTTGCTGTGCCCAAACAGGGCACCCAGGAACCCCCCAGACTCCTGGGGAGCTCCCGTGAGGCCTCCTCACACCCCTACAGCCTCACCCGGTCCTCCGGTATAACGTAAACAAACACAACCATGAGCCAACTGGCTCTAACATAAACTAAGCCTCCTGGCTCTAACGTAACTCTCAGTCGACCTGGCTGTAACCCCAAAATGAGCCCTGTGGCTACAACATACATCCGCCGCCACCCTGGCCCTCTTCGAGTACCTCCCTGCTAGGGTTCTCTCTACCCTGCATCATCATGCAGGCAGTCAGGCTGCCCTACTTTGCTCAGCTCAACTCATCTCTGCTTGGGTCTGCTACAGAGCTCCAGCTCCTCAAGCTATCAGAAGGGAACTGCCCCTGGCCTCAGCCGTCTCTATTTATAAAAGCCAGGCCCTACCCTCTGGCGGTCAGCTGACCCAATCTGTTGCCTAAGCAACCTTCACCTGTGCTGCCCTGCTGATTAGCAGCCAAGCCCTATTACCAATGCTAGTAGCAGGCACCCTAGTGTCCTGCTACAATATGAAACTAGCTGAATCCAGTCAACAGAGGAGCCTTGTCAACAGAGGAACCTTGAAAGCAGTACAAAGATTGTTTTCTTTCAAGCAGACTACTTGGCAAGAATATATAAAACATGCAGTCACGAGAGTTAAACTTTGGTGTTCACATGCACAATGTCACTTGATTGGATAGAATAGTAATTTAGTTAGTAGATGATTGGGTATTCTTACAAGCATGAGCTAATCATGAACTAATGCTGACGTACTAACAAGGTATAAAATAGTATTATAACTGGTAGGCGGGGTCCCTCCTCAGAGGCA
>NW_017729032.1:98001156-98002662 GCF_001723915.1 Gavialis gangeticus
AGGGATGTGGACAACATGGAGAGGGTCCAGAGGAGGGCCACTCGCATGATCAGGGGGCAGCAGGGCAGACCCTACAAGGAGAGGCTATGGGACCTGAACCTGTTCAGACTCCACAAGAGAAGACTGAGGGGGGATCTAGTGGCCTGTTACAGACTAGTCAGAGGGGACCAGAAGGCACTGAGGAAGTCCCTGTTCCCCCGAGCACTACCAGGAGTGACCAGGAATAATGGTCACAAGCTGGCAGAGGGTAAATTCAGATTAGACATCAGGAGGCGCTACTTCACTGTCAGGGTGGCTAGGATCTGGAACCAACTTCCAAGTGCAGTGGTGCTGGCTCCTACCCTGGGGGTCTTTAAGACAAGGCTAGACAATCACCTTGCTGGGGTCGTTTGACCCCAGTACTCTTTCCTGCCATGGTAGGGGGTCGGACTCAATGATCTGCTCAGGTCCCTTCCGACCCTACTAACTATGAAACTATGAAGACACTCTACTAGTCTTGTAATTAGCTTCCCACTGGCCAGCTTCCAGTGGGACGATTTTGACTACATACCTACTTTATTGAAATGGGGAACTCATAGGCAGAGATGAAAAAAATTATTTAGGGGTACTGAGTGCATGTATGCACATGCCCCCCCACCATGCATGGTAGTCTGTGGGGAAAGGAGTGGGGGGAGCGGAAGGAATGTGGAGGAGGCAGATTGAAGCTCCAGAAATGAGGGGGGAAGGGAGGGAAGAAGTGGGGCAGGAGCAGGGGGTAGGGTGAATGGGGCCTTGGCTGGGCAAGGTGGTGGGAGAATTGGAGCCTAGGCATCTCATCCAAGGGCATGGGGGGGCTCCCACCACTGTGTGCACCAAGGCAGAGGCCTGGGGGGCCCCCCTGATCTGTGTGTGGAGCAGAGGTGGCTGCTGCCGTGTGTTGAGCTTTGCTCCCTGCTGCAGCTGCCCCAAAAGCATCATGATGCCACATGCATTCTGCCACCAGGTGGGCAGGGGACATGGTGCTGCTCAGCGGCAGGATGCACATGGTGTTGTGCTGCTCTCGAAGCAGCAGCAGTGAGATGCAGAGGCAGAACAGAGCTGAGCCTGCAGCTTCAGCCTGCCTATGCCCTGCGCACAGCACAGGTAGCCTGCCCAAGCCCCTGCTCCGGCCTGGCATCCACAGTGACATGTCACCAGGGGAGGACCCCTTAGGGCACCAACAGCCTGTCCTGCCAAGTTCCCCAGCCTCCACCAGCAACTTGGGAAGCCTGGCTAGCACCTGCCCCAACAGCTCTGCAGCCCCAGCCCCAGCCACGAGGCATGGACAGCCATGTCACTGCCAGCTGCCAGCAGTGCCAGGTCCTCCCTTGGGCCCCACCCTAGCTGGGCACCCATACACCAAGTCCCACTGCCCAATAAATCTACCAGGAGCTGCATGCCATCACTGCCAGCCAGGACCAACTGGAGCCACTGGATATGCAAGCCCCACCCACATTGTAAGCCCCATGGTGGGGGGAGGGTGCTCCC
>NW_017729032.1:98007662-98012064 GCF_001723915.1 Gavialis gangeticus
CCTAGCCCCAGCCCCAGCCCCAGCCCCAGCCCCAGCTTCCCCTCTCTGGCTGGCCTAGCCACACTCCCCTGGCCCCTGGGCTCCACCCTCACAGCATGCAGGGAAGCAGGAGACAGTGCAAAATCTTATTGACCAGCCTGTGCCCCAACAGCTAGGCATGGGCCTCACCTGCCAAGCAATACATCGATGCTGGTGACAATGGCGGATGTTGTGGGGCAATCCCTGCAAAATTGAAGCTAAGGATCCCATGCCAGGTGCTCAGGCGCACCATGACCATCACCAGCATCAGGATACAGTGGGTCAGGCACCCCTTGGTCCATGCAAATAGCTCCTTCTGCAGTGCCTGAGACATGCTTAGCAGGGGAACCCTTGGGCTGCAGCACAGTTGTGGGGAGCACTGGCCCAGGGCACCTCCCCAGAAAGGCCCCCTTCAGGGAGGGTGGAGGCATGGGCAGCTTCTTGTCCCAGTCATCCAGGATCCCTGTGTCCCCCCAAGTCCGGGTGCCATGGGTTTGGCAGCAGCACAGGAGGGCAGCTGACCTTCAGGAGAAGTGGGGGACGCGGGGTCTGGAGCCATGGCAGCAGATGCTACCAAGAGTGTGGCCTGTCCCACCCTGGGAACTGGGTGGGGGAGGCAAGTAAAAAGTTAAAGGTGCAAGGGCATTGTAAGGCAAAAGAATCATATCAAAATCTTTCAATTACTTTGAACGGCCTTCTTTTTTCTCCAACCTATTACATTTGCATTTAGTAGCCTTATACAGTTGGAATAGTGACAACAAAAATTTATAGATGGAAGAGGGTTTATTTTTTTAATCCTAAAAGTATTTTATAAAAGCTGTTATTACCATAGTTGTTCAGGAACACATGTGTGCACACAACATCTAATGATGTGAAATAAAAGTTGTGGGGAGGGGAAAACTGATGTAATCATTCAAATATCTTTCTATAGAGTATTCTCTTTAATTCTTTCTCCCTCTGCTTTGTTCTTTTACAATGTTCTTGGATTTTATCTCTGGACAAGGTGAGAAGGGCTGGATTTAAAATCTGGTTCAGTTCCAGGACTGAATGTTGTCTGATCTGGCCTGTGGACTAGGGTAGCCTGAGTAGGGAATTGAGTTCCTCATTAAAAGAAGACCTTTTCCTAACAGCCTGATGTTTAAATAAATTAAGAGACTTTGCAATGATAAAAGTGATCTCAGTAGAGAGGATTAGTCACAGATGCAAAGTCAAAGATGCATGATAAATAAAAAATATATTTAATATAACTTCACTATTTATCACGCAACTCTGCAGCTTATCACATAGGTCTTACCCACAGCATGTTTAATATCAATGTGAAAATGCAAAACAGTCTGATAAATTGCATTCTTTATGATCTTTGGCCACCAGCTCTACAATTACCTTTACATGGGCTGCTCGTGGCATTCCAACCTTCTGAATACATTCAAGTAGAGCCACAAGAGTAAATAAAGGTGCTCAAGCCAGGATGAGAGGAAGCATGTCTTCCGCCCAATTTACAAAGACTTTTACTATTCACATTTCAGGAAAGCAGGGTCAAGAGAAAATAGCCAAGAGATAACGGAAGTGAAATGGAACCTAAAGTAGCAATAGAACAAATAATGTTCCATTATATTATTTCCAGCCTCTCCTGTCACTTATAATATCTGTAGGAAAGTGCAAATCAAGGTAAGCAAGAAAGATGCTTTCCCAAGGTGGTATAGGTCTAGAATCTGACAGCAAGATAAATGAGGTCCTTATTAAAAACACTGACATTTACACTCTCATTACCTCAGGGATTGTAAAACCTATCATCCTTTTTCCAATTTCCATTTAAGAAATGATTTCTAACCAGCTCACAAAGTTCTATATTAATGGTGTAATGAAGAAGGAAAGCTCATTAGCATGTTGTTATGCTTGCATACACAATCAGCAGTGCCAAACAAATAACCACTGCTCCAGGAAGTAATGTAAGCAGTGGAAAACATGCACATGATCTGAACTGAACCACTTGTTCAAGAACACTGCCAAAAACTGCAGTATCTTGGGGCCTATCTTTAAAGACTGTGAAGGGTTGGAGAAAGACTTCTGAAGGTATTATATCATATTCTCCAAATAATCCATAAAAAGGAAGTCACAGAAATACAACTTGGGAAATTAAGTTCAGGTCCTGTTTCTGCCACAGGCTTACACATGTGATCTTGGGCAATGCTGTTGCTAGGGCAGGAAGTGCAATCCTTAGACGTATAAACCAGAGAATATGAGGTAAGAATAGGGAGATGGTGCTAGCTTTGTATATGGCATTTCAAAGGTCACTTACAGGACACTTGTTGACAGGTCAAAGGAGGCTCAGGAAAGAGGCCAAAGAATGATTCAAGGCTTGGAAAACATGCCTTTTCAGCACATTTATGCCCAGGTAGTTACTATGCAGTAAGGCACATGTAGACACCTTACTGCACAGTAACTCTGCATGTGTGGACTAACTTGGGACTAGCCTTAGTCCCAAATCAGTCCACACACACCATTACTGCACTGTAATGCCTGCACATGTAGATGCCAGCATAAAAACCACTACCTAAACTACCTTAACCAGCAGCACTCTTATAAGATGGGGAACTCCTTTCTTGAGAGCACGGAGGCAGAAAGGGATCTTAGAGTCATTATAGACTCCAAGATGAACATGGGCCGACAATGCGAGGTCACAGTTGGCAGGGCTAACCGGACCTTGTTGTGCATCCACAGGTGCATCTCAAGCACGTCCAAGGAGGTGATCCTCCCCCTCTATGCGATGCTGGTCAGGCCACAGCTGAAGTACTGTGTCCAGTTCTGTGCGCCCCACTTCAGGAGGGATGTGGACAACATTGAAAGGGTCCAGAGGAGGGTCACCCGCATGATCTGGGGACAACAGGGCAGATCCTACAATGAGAGACTGCAGGACCTGAACCTGTTGAGGCTTCACAAGGCTGAGGGGGGACCTGGTGACCATCTATAAACTCACTAGGGGGGACCAAAAGGGTTTGGGAGAGACCTTGTTTCCCTGAGCACCCCCTGGCATAACAAGGAATAACGGCCACAAGTTGTTGGAGAGTAGGTTTAGATTAGACATCCATAAGAACTACTTCACAGTTAGGACAGCTAGGATCTGGAACCAACTTCCAAGGGAAGTGCTGCTGGCTCCTACCCTGGGGGTCTTTAAGAAGAGGCTTGATGCCTACCTGGCTAGCATCATTTGAGCCCAGTTTTTCTCCTGCCCAGGCAGGCGGTCGGACTTGAAGATCTACAAGGTCCCTTCCGACCCTACTTCTATGATTCTATAATATGATTCTATGATTCTATGACCGAGCTCCAATGCATCCCGGAGCTCAAGAATTCTCACTTCCAACTGGTGGAACCATCCACCAATCAGAAACAGGCTGGGGAAAGCGGGCACTGCCCTTTTCCCAAGGAGAGGGGGAGAGGAGCTCCCCAACCTGATTGTTAACTTCAGTACAGCAGGTCCACCGGACTTCAGGTCCAGAGCTACTGAAGCGTATAAAAGGAGAGTGTGCTCAGGACACTGACAGACACGATGAGGGACTCAAGAAGAGTGGAGCCAAGAAAAGCTGGGAGAGCTGCCCCAGCAGGCAATAGCCCTAGGCTTCTGAAGGCATAACTGGAGGAGCCACCACTGGAGCCTCGGCCCTGGCAGCAGGGAGGGCCTGCCTAGGCCCCACTCAGTGCATACATGATGGCTTGGATTGGTCTATCTCAGTGTGAGGCCAAGAACCCCAGTACACATGGCGGTGCATGGTGTTTCAAACCCTGAGAGCAGTGCCAGGCTGCTCGGGTTAGCAACCCCTTCCCCAGGGTAAGTCCGGGCACCAGGGAGGCACTATCAGGGTGCAACAGGAGTCTAGGGGTCTGGGTTTTGGGACCTGCACAAGGTGGCCTGAGCCCCAATAAGAGGTAAAAGGCAAAATCTGGGCATTGGGACCTGCATGAGATGGTCTGAGCCCCAGTGGAGAACAAAAGGCAGGGTACACGCCAGCATGACAAGGAACCCTTGACTCCAGGAGACCCCTCCCAGCCTGATCCTTGGATGTGTGAGTACCTGGGGAATGGGTTCCTTTCCACCACACCACAGGAAGAGGGGAGGTGCCAGGTTTTCCATTCTAAGGGAATGCTGAAGCGTTTCTGCCAATAGGGTGAGTGGGAAAAGGGAGGGAAGACTTGTGCCTCCATGTGCTAAACAGTTATAGTATAGAGATTTTATATAGAGAGAGAGAGAGAGAGAGAGAGAGAGAGATTCGGACTGTGCAAAATTTCGCCAGCCGTTTCTTTCCGATACTGTTTTGACCAATTTCGAGGTCAAAACAGCAAGATTGGAATGAAACAAAGGCCATCAAAATAGCCTTGAAACAAAATG
>NW_017729032.1:98012076-98015610 GCF_001723915.1 Gavialis gangeticus
CAGGTCCCTTCTGACCCTAGAAACTATGAAACTATGGGGATGGAAAGTCAGTCCAGCTGACTTCCCATCCCCATGCTAGATCGTGCTGGGGGTGGGAGGTAGCCCACCGGGGCTGCTTTCCAGTGCCCCATGCTAGATCATATGCTCCCAATCTAGCATGAGGCACCAGGAAGCAGCCCCACTGGGCTGCCTCCCACCCCAGCGTGATCTAGCGCCGGGCAGCAAGAAGCAGTCCAGCTGGGTTGCCTTCTGGGCCCGGCGTGATCTAGCGTGGAGCACCGGGAAGCAGCCCAGCTGGACTGCCTCCTGGCCCCAGTGCAATCTAGCACAGGGCACTGGGAAGCAGCCCCACGGGGCTGCCTCCCGCCTCCAGCACAATCTAAGGTGGGGGAGAGGGAAGCAGCCCTACTGGGCTGCCTCCCGGCCCTGGTGTGATCTAGGGTGATGGACAGGGAAGCAGCTCCTGACACAATCTAGCTTGGGGCACCAGGAAGCAGCCCCGCTGAGCTACCTCCCACCCCCAGCACGATCTAGGGTGCGGGATAGGAAAGCAGCCCAGCTGGGCTGCCTTCCAGCCCCAGCATGATCTAGTATGGGGCACCAGGAAGCAGCCCCATTGGGCTGACTTCCCATCCCCAGCAAAACTCGAAACAGTGTCTAAACAGCCTTCTGTTTTGATGGAATGGAACAGAACAGCTGCTTCAACTCAAAATGAAATTCAAGACAAAACACTGTTCCCTCGAACCGTCAAAATACAAGGCGAAATGAAACGGTGCTGTTTCACACAGCCCTAATATAGATAGATAGATAGATAGATATACCAATGTTATTATGATGTTCATGTGGTTGGTGTTGTGTTATCCAGTTGATATGTGAATTTATTTGCAGATATTTGTGTTTCATAGTTTCATAGCTGGTAGGGTTGGAAGGGACCTGAGCAGATCATCAAGTCTGACCCCCTGCCATGGGCAGGAAGAATGCTGGGGTCAAATAATTGACAAAGTGTATTAATCTGTGGTTATTCTATATTTATTTATTGGTGTCTTTTATAGATTTGTATATATTCCTATTGACTTTCATATTAATAGTTACTTTTTATTTAAAGATTTGGATAAACAGTAATAAAATTTTATATAGTTAAGTATTTTGTCTTGACCTGCCTCTATAGAGAAAAGAGGGAATTGCTCTCCAGTGACATATCCCTCTCACAGCACTCTTGCCTGACCACCCCATCCCTTCCATGTGGTGACAGGGCACACCCCTGGGTACCGAGGGCTACACTATTATTATTCTTTAGTCAAAAATCAAGTGAAAACTAATATCCAGCATTTTATGAGAGGTGCTTGAAGTCCATCAAAGGGGCTTTAAGTCTAAAAATAGTTGAGAACCACTGGTCTAGACCATCAAAAACAAGTAAGTTTTTCTATTAAATGAGCTCACCCCTGTGGCTATAACTCCATAATGCCCATCTTCACTCATTCTAACTTGTTGCTGTCACATGGAAAAAGGACCTGGTAAATAGGGCCCTTATGGAATTCAAGAGGCTGTTAAAGTTTATTAACATCTATTCTTATTCATTCTGCCTGAAAATTTAATTGGTGGTGTTTTCCCCCTTCTCTTACATGACTTAGTTTAGTTTGGTATATTGGGGTACCTATACATGCGCTCCTTCACATTCTAATTAAAATGTATCAAAGCAGATGCAATTAATCAAGTCTGCTCCATGTTCTAATTAGAATGCTGCAGCATCGCTGCAGTGTCATGTGTATTCAGGCCCTGCACATTTAAAAGTGGCCATGGGATTCTTTAACTACCCCCGAGCCCCTAGCCTGGGAGGTCTGCTACTTCCCAGGGGCCCACTTCCGGGACATAGCTGAGAGGATCCCAAAGATTATCCAGCCTCCAACCACTACCCTATGCTCCTTGTCCATGTGGGCACGAGTGACATGGCTCAGAACAATCCCAGCTGGGTCATGAGAGACTACAGGGCTCTGGAAGTGGGGCTTAAAGGGTTGGGGAGGCAGGTGGTCTTTTCCTCACTCCTCCCGGTTCTGGGTTATGGACTGAAGAGGGAGAGACGGGTTGAGGTATTCAACCAGAGACTGCGGCGCTGATGTCATCATGAAGGCTTTGGCTTCAATGATCATAGCCCACTCTTTGGTGAGTGTAACAGGGAGACACTGCCCATGTTACAGGAATGTTCAGGAAAAGCACCTAATTTGTTGAGAACTTTCTGTCGGATCCATGGAACTGGGTGACATATTGACTGCCCATCCAGGATGCTAAATACCCACTATGGACTTTGGTGAAGTGTCCATTACTTGCTGACAGTAATGAGATGCTCAAACAGATTGAGATAACTAAAGGCTTAATTGCCAATTAAGTCTTCCCAGCTGGCAGCGGACAACCGGAGATTGACAACAGCTGGGTAGAAACATCGTATAAATGACTGTCCGTGCAATCAGCTCTTCCCTGGAAGGGGAAGAGGAGCCGAGGTTTTAGACACCAGAGTGAGCAAGCAGCCTGCGTGGAGGTGCAGGCAATGAGAGAGAGATTCGCCAAGAACTTCTTGTTGAAGCGGCGAGTGTTGAGCATCCGACCCATTGGAAAACAAGTTGCTGATTCAGCCAGATGATTGCAGCTCCATCCAGTTCTGTGACAGGGACGTTGCTGCTGTGAATTGATAAGCGGGGCAGGCTTGCAAACACCCACCTGGTCAGTGTTTATTGAGGGACTCATACATGAATTGGGAACATGTAGGGAGAGCCGGCTAACAGGCCTATAGCTGGCAGGTAGCCGAGTTGCACTTCTTGCAAGCAGGCATTGTTGATGCTCATTATTAAAACTAAGTGAGCACTCCTTTCGTGTGGTGTCCCCCTTTAATCACTCCCATCAAAGTTGTGGCAGGCACGATTGACACCAAAATAAGGGAAAATGAAGCAATAACATCTTGTTGTGTGCCTTAGAAGAAGAACATGTTCACAGTAAAGGAGGCAGTGGGCTGCTAGGAAGAGATGGTCTCCACCTCACACTGCTGGGGAGGAGGCTTTTCTCAGCCAGACTTGCTGACCTGCTTGACCAGGCTTTAAACTGAGCCCACCGGTGGATGAGGGGAGTACCGCCACTGCAAGCCCACTGGGCAGTTTTTGTAAACCCAGTGGGCTAAGGCACTCAAGGGAACCTACCCCTACCCCAGCCCCAGAGCGATCTGTAGGAAAGGCAAGGGCCCCCAATGGGACACTTACATGCCTGTACCCCAATGCCAGGAGCCTGAGGAACAAACAGGAGAAACTGGTCCTCCTGCTAAACCAAAAGGATTACAATCTCATAGGGATAATGGAAAGCTTGTGGAACTCCACCTATGACTGGGCCACAGGTATAGATAGCTATACCTTGTACAGGAGAGATCATGTAGACAAAAGGGACTGGGGGGTAGCTCTCTATGTCAAGGAAAGCTACATGTCCCTGCAAGCTGACATTGGCACTTAGGGGGGGTGATTGGATACTCTTTGGGTCAAAATCCATGGCAAACAA
>NW_017729032.1:98020610-98034896 GCF_001723915.1 Gavialis gangeticus
CTTAGGGGGGATGATTGGATACTCTTTGGGTCAAAATCCATGGCAAACAAGGCACAGGGGACATAATGGTGGGAGTCTACTACACACCTCCTAGCCAGGATCAAGAGCTTGACCAGGAATTTGCCAGGGAACTAGCTGAGGCTGCATGCTCCTGGTGCATGATTGTCATGGGAGATTTCAACTACCCTGACATCTTGTGGGAATGGCACTTGACCACATCCCAACGGTCACAAAGCTTCCTCATGTGTGTGGTTGAGCTCTATCTGACTCAAGAAGTCCATGGACTGATGAGAGGCAAAGTGCTGCTCAACCTGGTACTGGCAACAGGGGATAACTTAATCAGCAACTTAATGATCGAAGGTAAGCTGGGAGACAGCAGCCATGAGCTGATCACCTTCACCATCCATCGTAAAGCTGGCAAGTCAGACAGCAAAGCAGAAGTCCTCGACTTCAGGAAAACTGACTTTGACAAGCTCAGGAGGGTTGTTGGTGAGGCCCTAAGGGTTCATGACCCAAAGGGAAGGGAAATTCAGGAAGAGTGGTTGCTCATCAAGAGACTGATCCTGAAAGCATAAGCATTGTCTATCCCGTCTTGGAGGAAAGGCAACAAAAGGGCACAGCGGTCCCGTTGGCTCTGTAGCAAACTAGTGGACCTCCTGTATCTAAAAAGAAAGGCCTATAAATGATGGAAAGCTGGAACCACCTCAAAGGAGAAGTATTCTGCACTGGTCCGGACCAGTAGGGAGCAAACCAGGAAAGCCAAGGCTGCAACTGAACTCCAACTGGCTACACATATCAAGGACAATAAAAATTCCTTTTTTAGATATGTGGGAAGCTGGAGAAAAAGCAAGGGTAACATTGAACCCTTGCTAAACCACGTGGGTCAACTGACAACCGATGCCCAGGAAAAAGCCAACCTGTTCAACGGGTATTTTGTGTCAGTTTTTCACCAGCCCCAAGGGACAGCCCTGCTTAATATGGTATGGGATGGCCAGGGTGAGGGAGAACTGTTACCTTTCATCAATATTGACCATGTGAAGGAACACCTTGAGAGGCTGGACAACTTCAAGTCACCTGGACCAGACAGCTTACACCCCAAGGTACTTAAGAACCTGGCAAGCATCATAGCTTAGGCACTGGCATGGATCTTCAAGAGCTTGTGGCACTCAGGCAAAGTGCCCAAAGATTGACAGAAGGCCAACATGGTGCCTATCTTCAAGAAAGGGAGGAAAGTAGATCCAGGGAACTACAGGCCCATCAGCCTGACCTCCATCCCTGGAAAGATCTTGGTGAAAATTATCAAAGAGACCATTATTGACAAACTGGCTGAAGGCAACTTCTTGAGGGATAGCCAGCATGAGTTTGTTGTGGGTAGGTCTTGCCTGACCAATCTCATCTCCTTCTATGACCAGGTGACATATCACATGGACAAGGGAGAAGAGATTGATGTCATATATCTCATCTTTAAAAAAGCTTTTGATCTGGTATTGCATGATCATCTTATAGAAAACTGGTGAACTGTGGCCTCAGCTACATCACAGTCCACTGGCTGGGGAATTGGCTCTGACCCAGAGAGTAGTAGTTGATGGAGATCAATCATTGTGGTGCACCATGACCAGTGGGGTCCCCCAAGGCTCCGTCCTTGGGCCTATTCTTTTCAACAGCTTCATTAATGATGTGGACATTGGTGTCAGAAGTGGACTGGCCAAGTTCGCTGATGACACCAAACTTTGGGGTAGAGCATCCACAACCGAGGACAGGATGGTGATCCAGGCCAACTTTTACAAATTCAGAAAATGGGCAGATGAAAACCTGATGGCCTTCAACTCTGAAAAATGCAAGGTACTTCACCTTGGGAAGAAAAACCCGCAGCATGCTTATAGGCTCGGTAGTGCTATGCTTGCTAGCACCACGGCTGAAAAGGACTTGGGGGTCATGATTGACCACAAGATGAATATAAGCCACCAATGTGATGTTGCAGCTGGCAAAGCAAGCAAAACTCTGGCTTGCATCCATTGATACTTCTCTAGCAAATCACAGGATGTCATCCTCCTGCTGTATTCAGCCTTGGTGAGGCCACAAGTGGAGTACTATATCCAGTTCTGGGCTCCACAATTTAAAAAGGATGTGGAGAAGCTTGAGAGAGTCCAGAGGAGAGCCATGCGCAGGATCAGAGGGCAGGAAAACAGGCCTTATGATGAGAGGCTGAGAGCTACAGGACTCTTCAGCCTGGAAGAGCACAGGCTCAGGGGGGACCTGGTGGCTGCCTATGAGTATATAAGGGGTGTACATCAGGATCTGGGGGAACACCTGTTCCCCAGAGCGCCCCATGGGATGACAAGGTCAAATGGTCACAGACTTCTCCAAGACTGTTTCAGGCTGGACATAAGGAAAAACTTCTTTACTGTCTGAGCCCCCAAGACCTGGAACAGACTACCACCAGAGATGGTGCAAGCATGTACTTTGGTTTCCTTTAAGAGTCAACCGGATGTTTATCTTGCTAGGATCCCATGACCCCAGCTGACTTCCTGCCCCTGGGGCAGTGGGCTGGACTGGATGATCTTCCGAGGTCCCTTCCAGCCCTAACATCTATGGAATTTATGAAATCTATGAACTAAACCTCATTGAATGAGGTTTAGATAAAGTATCCCGAAGCCATTTTAAATGCACAGGGACTGAATATATATGATGCTGTGGCATTTTCATTAGAGCAACTGACCAGAAACCACTGTACCACAGAAACACCCCTCCCTCCCTCCCCCCCTCCCCTGCCTACACACACAGACATACACCTCTGAGTATGTGTATAGGCAGCCTTGGTTTTTATTATATTGTTACACTGATTATTCTTATCTATTTAAACACAAACGACCAAAGCAGAGAAGCTTTAAATAGGAACAGTTATTTTAAACTTTAGAGTAATAGATTAAAAAATGGGGCTTAAACTTCCAAACTAAGGAATGTATTGTAGGTAACAGCAGGTGCCCCAAACTTAATCTCTGCAAGTTCTGACTGCTCAGGACATCTCAGCTAGTGAAAGAACCAGTATCAAAAATAGTCTTTGGAGAGAAGTAGGGTGTGAACAGAAGGGGAGGAGTCTGGGAATCATGTAAATACAATTGTAATAGTTCTAATCTATTAGTTTCATTTTTGGCCAAATGTTTGTTTCATTTGGTCATTTTCCTGTTGATTTTTATGCCAATTCCTAAACTCAAGGTTTTAGGTCTGTATGGAAAGGCACGGAAAATGACTGCAATAAACAAAAACAGACCTTTTCTAAAGTGGTCCAGCCAGATGGAGTCCAGGAACTGTTCCTCCTATAGCTGAAGTAAAACTCTCTGTACCCACTATAGTGAAAAGGTTTTTCTGATGTATGTATGTTTGAGTACCATTTTCTTATTCCCCACAGTCCTGAATGACAGTTATCTGATTTTTTTTATATGCCTCAGTTGACAATCAGTTGACAATCTTTCTGGAATAATTCCATGTAAATCAATGTTCAAATGAGGAACTGTACCGTTCCCAAATGCAACACCACCGGAGGCTGTCTATAACAGCAGCTAATATCCACTAATCAGATCCATGTGTGATCCAAGTTTGCAGAGACAAACTTATGTGCTATATTCCACAAAGATATTCAACTCTATATTCTGCGACAATTTATTTAGTGTTATGTAGTGTAACCTCTGCAAGCAGCAGAGTGATTTGGTGATACAAGTCTTAGGGAAGAAAACTGTGGCCTGTTGATGATACATGTGAAGTCAAAAGCTAACAGAGAAATTATTTGGTGACTCTGGAAAAACAGCTGCCCTTATTTATTTCATTTATTTATTTATTTATTTGAATTATATAGTCCATGTAAGTGGGGTAACAGATCACTGTCACCACAGAAATAGGCAAACAGATTTTGTGGCAAATCCAGACTGTCAACATTATCTGTGTTAACTTAAAATCAATAGGACCTGTACTTCAATATTTACCCTCCTTTGGTTGTCTGATTTCAAAGTGAAAGTAGTGAGCCCATAAACAGTTTATGGCTTTGTATTATGCTACTACATGCAGACTGAATAGAAGGGAAAGCTTGAGTTATATATATTGTTTGTTCTTAAATTACTGCATCAAGGAAAGGCAGCCTTCAAAGTGTGATAGTGTCTTTATCAGAAAAAAGCCAGTTGGTGCATCTACATGTGGGCTGGACTGCACAGTTGTTACTCTCAAGTAAACGCTCGAGAGTAAACTCTCCCAGACTTGTATCTACATGGGCAGGGACGCAGGAGCAGATTTGCTTCTCCTAGCAGCAGACTGCTCCTGTCCCCTGCCCAAGCGCGGCAGTTGGAGGACCAGGTCTGAGAGATCCTTATCTCCCAACACAAGCCCCACAATCATGGGGCCAGAGCTGGGCAAGCCTTGTCTCCAATGCCAGCCCCCTGGTCGCAGGGCTGGTGCTGGGAGATCTGGATCTTCCAGTCATAGTCCCATAGTCATGGGGCCCAGACTGGAAGATTCTTCTCTCCCAGTGCCAGCTGACTCCTGATTGAGGATTCTTCTCTCCTCAGTCAGGAGCCAGTTCTGGGAGAGGACGATCTCCCAGTCTGGGCCCTGCAACCACAGGACTTGGGCTGGGAGATAAGGATCTCCCATCACTGACTCCCCGAGAACAGAGAGGGAGCTGGGAGCTCTCTGCTGCCAGGACAGAGAGACATTGTCTCTGCCTGGGCTCCAGTGGTGGAGCCTGCTGCCGCAGCAGGCAGCTCCTGGGGCAGGGAGCAATCTCCCACCCCCTGCTGCCCATCTCACTGGGAGCACATTTGCTCCCAGTCAGGTGTCTACACATGGGCTAATGTGTAGTAACTACTCACTAGTAAATTTGCTACTTGCATTTGCAGGTAACAATTATACTCACAATTAGAGCCAATTACTGTTCAGTAAGCATCTGCACGTGTAGACATGGATGCTTACTGTGCAGAAAATAGCTTTACTGTACAGTAAAGCATCTCATGTAGATGCACCCAGTAAGGATGATTTTTTTTTTTACGAGTCCAGGTCTTTATTCATAAGAAAACCCTTGACAGGTGTAAATTATAGGCTGAAAATGTCACATTATCTTAAAGGAACTTCCAGGGTAGGTGCCAAAAATTGTAGCAGGAACACTTACTATAACTTGCAGGTATACTGATGTCATGTACCTGTGTTTTCCTACAATTGTTCATCTGCTGCTTTGAATGGTTTCCAGACTGCTTCAGGTGAGTATCAATAGGCAATTCGGTTTACTTTGGTCTTAGAGACCTTAGTTAGCCAATGATTTTGGCTCTAGATGTTGTCATCTACTGATCTAGAAATACTCACCCTTTCTAAGTGCCCTTAAATGAATAATGTTTCTTCCCTATGAAAAATACTCTTCCTTGTCTCTGAGAATAACCACTATTCTTCTGCTCTCTTCCATATTCAACTGAGCCCCTCGGGTGCAGTTGAGAATTTCAGTAGGTAAAATAAGTTACTATAGAGTGTTACCATGGAGCGTTAGACATTTCTCAACAAGGACTACATTCCTCTTCCCCTGTGGAAAAAAAGGCGAAGATACGTAGCTCAAAAGCATCAGTAGCTTCTTTTCAGTACTAAAATGAATTTTTAAAAATGTCCTAGAGCTTTGAAAATATTTGGTCTGGACACCCTCCTTCTCAGGCTGTGGGTGAACATCTGGAGTCTACAAATCCTCTGTCCCATGATTTGCCATTGCCAACATTCTTCACCTCTGCCTAGTGTCTCCTGTTCATTTATGCCTCAGCTCTTTGCTGAACACTCCAATAACAATGAGTAAAACTTGCTCTGAGGGAAAGAAATCTAATGTGCATAATTCTGCAGCCATAAGCAAGTTACTAGAGATGCTGAATCCTGTTAATGCAGCAAGAATGAGTGGGGAGAGAAGTGCTTTGTCCTAACCCCACAAAGATCGTTAGTTAGGGAGAGTGCTGACAATTAAAGGAAGGGACTGCTAGCAGAGGGGGAGAACGTCTGTAGGGGGAGAGCCCACTGTTTGCAGGAATGTTCTGCTGAGATAAAGAAAAAGAAGCTGTAATTTTCTCTCTTCTCTCAATCTGATATGCTCAGCAATACTTTGCTAAAAACAGAAATAATCCTATTAATATTCGCCCTGGTTATGCCCCAGCATCCTAATATTAAGAAATCATGCTAGTAGTCTATTGTTCTAAACCTTGAACTAGCCTTAGGTTGCATTTTGAATATACCCAAAAGATAAAATTTATAAACTTGTCTTTTCCTAAAATTGAGGAGGAAAGTATATGTTGCATGGTATAATTTTGAACTATTTCTTGGCAAAAAAAAATGCCTGACAGGGGAGAAAGGGAATAAAGGTTTAAAAAGCCTGATTGAAATTACTTGATTGGAGTACTTGCTCTCCAAAGGCTATAGAAGTAATATATTCCACTCCTCTTTCATGCAGAATAATTAAGAGTAATTTCAATATTAAAATTGCATATTAGGATGTTAAAAAGTTAAATTAGAAAGAGCAATTTTCTTTATTTACTTAATCTAAATGCCTTATATCATAACAATTGAAAAATAATACACTTTTAATAAATTAGTCCTAAGACTTCATTCTTGGATTATTCTATGTTTTGATATCCTGTGGGTGCATCTACACATGTATTTGATGTGTGTTACTTGCAAGTAAACAGTCCCAGCCACATGTCTGCAAGTGCAGAGAAGCAGAGGCAGATTTGCTGCTAATCTGCTCCCTCTTCCCAGGACCCTGAAATGGACCCCTCCAACCACCAGAGGAAACTCCAGTCTCCAGCCGCAGCTACAGCTGCAGCTACCAGCAGCCAGCAGCCCTCTTCAAAAGCCAGCCTCATTGTGCACGGGCCAGGAACAGTGCAGAACAGGAATAGCATGTGGCAGCACTCTCATCACTGCCTGTGCCTCCCTGCACCATGGCTGCTCCAGCTTCTGCCCCTGGCAGGAGTGACCAGCACCCTGCACTCCTGCTGGCCACTGCACTGGCCCTGCTGGCCCACTGCACTGACTGCCAGCTGACCCACGGCCATCTTGCCCCTCCCAGCTCTCCCACATGCAGCAACCACCTGCCTGCCCACCGTGTGCCATCTCAGGGCCACCACCATGCAACTGCCCCCTTGACCCCATCTACCTGGCTGGACCCCAGCAGGGACACCAACAATGGGCTCCATGATGCCAATGCTGGGGCCACTGTCTCCCTCCGGGGCCTCCAGCCCCACCACCTCTGGGCCTGCTGGGCCAGCCAGGACTGGTGGCTGCATGCCATCCAACACACCTGAGACAACAAGCAGTGGCTGGAGGCATCTCACATGTCCTGGGCAACCTTCCAGGACCAGACCTGGAGCAGCAGGACACCAGCATGCAGCCACCCCTCCCCACTGACACCCATCTAGCCCTTGCCCTGCTCAAGCTGGCCATGCCCACCAGCCTACAGTACATCTGCCACCTGTTTGGCATGGACAAGGCCACCATCAGGGAGGCCATCCTGGAGGTTTGCGGCACCCTCCAAGATGTGCCAGGGGACACCGTGCATCCTGTGCATGACCCCCTGGTGGTGGTAGTAGGGTATCATGCCCTGTGATTCCCCAGTGCACTGGGGCTCTGGATAGGATCCACATCCCCAAAACCTGCCCGCCCCATGGAGACCACCCTTATTGCAGCTGGAGGGGATTTCACTCCGTGGTGCTCCAGGCTGTCATGGACTACCACGGAGCCTTAATACATGTGAGCGCTGGCTGCGCAGGCAATGCCCAAAATGCCTGCAACTTCCAGAACTCTGCCCTGCCAGCCCTGGTGCAGAACAGCTATTTGTGCCCAGGTTCCTGGACCTGCAGCTGGGCACCATGGTGGTCCCGCCTCTTCTCATCAGGGACTCCACTTACCCACTCCTGCCCTGGCTCATGCAGCCCTGCACCAGCCAGCTGGACCCCCACCAAGCTCATTTTAACCACTAGCTGGGCCAGACCCATGCCCTGGTGAAGGATGCCTTTGGCTGTCTTAAGGGCCACTGACACACCCTCACCACCCACCTTAGTTCACTGAAAACAACCTCCCCAGGATCATCGTTGCAACCTGCATGCTGCACAACATCTGTGGGCCCGGGGGAGCTCTTCTGTGAGGCCTGAACAGAGGAGGCGCAGAGGACGGAGAACACCCGGCAGCAAAAGCACCAGATGTGGCAGCAGCAACAGCAGCAGCCACCCCCAGCTGAGGCCCCAGGAGAGCCACACACCTGCCATCTGGGGCCAGAGCACTGGATGTGGGAGGCACTGGCCGACCACCTCATCCTGCACTCCCCACTCTAGCCTGCCTGCACCACAGCCCATGGACCCCTGCCCACCCCTAACACAACACTCCCTGCAGATACATCCTGCAAGAACAAGTTTTTATCCTCCTCACATCAAACAGCCTCCCTCTCACCCCAGTAAACCTACCCCACCCACCAACATTAAAAAACCTTCTTCCCTGTGAAAACTATGTACAATGTCCTTTGTGTGCCATCCTGGGGTGGGGGACCATGGGGTGGGGGCACTTAGCAAGTCAGAGCCCGGGGACAGGAGGCCAGTACCCCAGCCTCTGGATGTTCCCCTGTGGGTATGCACTCTGCAGTGAATGCAGCAGGCAGGGGACTCACCCAGGGGCGTCGGCATTCTCTTGGTGTGGGTGGCTCCCCCTCCAGCAGGCAATGTCTAGGGTCAGCAGGGCTGGCATGTGGTCCTGGCCCCACTGTAGGCAGGTCTGGCTCTGCACCCACATGAAGCTGGGGTGAGCGGCAGGCCTGGGCCCAGGCAGAGGGGATGGGTGGCACCAGACCTGTGTCAGGAGCTGGGCCAGGGGCTCCTCCTGCTGGAGACAGTGCAGGACCTCCTCCCAGGCCCAGGCAGGGGCTGTTGTTGGGTGGCAGGTGGATGCCAAGGGGAAGGTGGAGGCCGGGCTGCCAGGGGGCAGGGTTGGGGGCCAGGCAACAGGTGGCACAAAGGCCAAAATGGTGTCCAGCACTGCACAGGAACATGGCCTGTTCCCACAGTACCTGCACCCACTCATGCTTCAGGGCCAGTATCTGTGCCTGGAACTCCTGATCCATTTCATCCCGCACCTCCTTGTGGTGGTCCTGTGCATCCTCAAGGGCCACATCCTCCGCCCTCCACCTGTCCTGTCAGACCATGTCCTCGACCCGCCAGGCCCAAGTGTCCACTAGCTGGTCCTGCAATGACATGACCAAGCAGTCTAGCTGTAGGCGTTAGAGTACCTGCCCTGCTGAAACCAGTGCTGCACTTCAGCCTTGCCCCATAGCACCACAAGATTACCAGTCTCCTTCTGTAACCAGTTGGGGCCCTGGGTAGCAGGCAAAGGCGTGGGCATGGACATGGGTGAGGATGACACCATCGGGGGGTCCTGCACCAGCATTCTGGGCCTCCAGACACCTGTCCCTGTGACACTGGGCCTGGGAAGCTGCCTGCAGTGCCCACTGCAGGGGCACGGCATGGGAATGACAACTGTGTGTCTGAAGCAATGCCCCACAGCACCTGCAGACTCAGGGCAGGCTACTGGGGGTGGGCTGTGGGCAGGTGGAGCTGGCCTTGGCAGCCAGAAGCTGCCTGCAGCTGGGCCCAGATGCTGGAAGGCCTAGCTGGAGCCTGCAACAGTCTGCAGCACCCTGCAGGCGCACAGCACTGTGGTGCACCCTGTCTTGTCTAGTGCTAATATATGGTGGCGTTATTAGATTTTATACAGACTTTTGGATCTGTAAAAAGGGTTCCAACAGCTCTATACAATTACACAGAAAGCTTTTCGGTAAATGCTCCTTTAATAAAATATAAAAGGAAATTTCGACATAGTTTAAAGAACAAAGTATTTTGTTTTAGTAATTAAGAGAAGAGAACTGTAGTTCTCTTTCAACAGCTACACAAAGCTGTTCCACAATATGGAAGAACAAAGATCCTGTAAAAAAGTAGTTTTTTGAGAAAGAGGAAAATAGAGCTAAAACAAAAGAGAAAACTGAAACAAGATGTTTGTAATAGCAGATGACTCCTCTTCTACAGGAACAGCTTGATTAGCAACTTCCTAGTCTTCTGTGTTGGAAACCTGTTAAAACTTCTTATTTGGCATGACTTGCATTAGCATAAGAAGCAAAAGCTTTTTAGGATTTCAATTATAACTTTGACACAACCATAAAAAATGCAAACGTCAAAGCTGTTTTGCTGTCTTAAAATGTCCCAAATTTACCAAATATTTGTACTACAAAGTAGTACACTAGCATTGACAACAGCTGAACTGTTTTACACTGATAAGAAAAATAAAGGTTAAAAATAAGGAAGATAATGTGATATCAGGTATTTGCAGCTTTCCAGTATGAGCTAATTATTCACTTAGAGACACATTCTAAATCTATAGCCATTAGCTAATCGTAGAAGTTGCCATTGATCTAAGCTTAGTAACCACTATACCAGGTTCTTCTCTGCTACCTTAGCTGAACCCCAGATACCTGTCTATCATGGGCCACTCTCTTGACTGCCAATCCATTTGCAAGTGAGTACTACCTGGCTTGCAAATGAACCTTAGCATTTCTCCCAGCCTTTCTCCCAAACAACTGCATTTACTATAACCAATTGTCTTCACTTATTAATCTATCACAGCATGCTGCATCTCTACATAAATAATGCTAACAGAATTCAAGCTGATACCCAATGGCCCAAACCAATTTCCATTGTAGTCAGCAGGAGCCTTTCCATTGACTTTAGACTTTGAACAGTAAATTGCTAATAAATATGAGTGTGCTATATCAAAAGAACATCCTGAGATTCCAATTCTTTAGTTAGAAAAAGGAAGGGCTTCAGAACTGTAGTCACTGCAGAGCAATGTTATCTGAGCCCATTACACAAATAAACTGCTGTAACAAAACCCCTTCCTGAGAAATCTGTCTAAAATAGTTTAGTATTATGGCATGCGCTAGTCCACTAATGGTTGGAAAACATGAATCTAATAGGCTTCTTTTAGCTAATATTGCTTTCTCTTATTTGCCATGCCTTCACATTATCTAGAGGGAGGCTAGAACCAAAACCCCAGATCAAAACATACTTGAACTTCAGAATGTCCAGTGCAGACTGAACTGCATAGCTCTAGTACATCTCTACTTGCTTTATCCTTGTGCTCTTAGGCTAGGAACTGACATTCAAAAAGCCTGAGCCTAAACTTATTCACTCTTTGCAGGTTAATATAAGCTGCACAGCCTAAACTGATTAATAATTAGACAGACATTCTCTGTTAAATCAGGAAATGCAGGCACATGCTTGCAGTGGCTCAAGCCAGAAGCCAGGGGGCACTAAAGCATGCCTGCCAGCCACTGCCAAAGGGGAGGGAAGAGAGAATCTCCAAGGCTCTTACCACTACCTGCTGGAGCAAAGGGGACATGGCCAGGCACCAGCCTGGGGAGAGGGGAGAGGAGGAACTGCTGCCAGACTGATGAGTGGGGATGGGAAAAAAGTCCTTTCTCTGAAGCAAGCAGGCACTGAACACAACAATTTGCAAAGCATACAACAGGGAACTACCAAAAATCTTCGCCTAAGCTAAGATACAGCCCAGTAAAACACAGCAGACACAACTTAGTCTAACTTAAAATGCAAAGCAGGAAGACAAGAGAAAGCCTTGCGGAAGTCTTACTAATCCAGAGGGCAGAGTGTCACCTTACAGCCAGGCATTCAGAAAGGCTTTGTTTAGGTTTTACAGGTGCTGGTTTATAATGTAAATATAGCTGTCTGCATTCTTTGGTCTGCAACTTCCAGCCAAAAGCTGTCTGCAACTTCCCTTAACTCCATCTCCAGCACATATGTGTGATGATTGTCAGGTATTTGCGAACGCTTCTCACTTCTCAGTCTGGTCCTGCAGGTCTTAGCTCTGGGATCACAGGTGCAGGTCTTGGATTTGGACATAGGACTAGCTTTCCTCTCTCCCCCACTCCAGGACCACTGTGGAATTAATCCTCTCCCTGGCTGCAGGCAAGCTGGACAGAGAGAGGGGAATTAACTCTGTCTGTGCCTGGCTGGCTGAAAGCCATGGAAGTCCACAGGGTTTGCCAATGGGGGGAAGAGGGGATGGAGGGAGGAATCTGCCATAGGGGCCATGGCAGGCCAGTGCCTGGCCATGCCCCACCCCTCTCCAGCTAGAGAGCAGAGGGGAGGGGCCAGCCCTGCTGTGGAGCAGAGAGCCCCGCACAGCTCAGAGAGCATGCCGGGATACTGGGGGTCTCTGATTTAACTTAAATCAGCAAGGGGTCTGGGACAGACATTGCATAAACCAGTTTGAGCCAAATCAGTTAAGTCTGATACTACATTCAACCAGGTTTATCTCAAATTGGTTTCAGCCATATTAAAACTGGTTTATGTGCACTGAATGTCTGTTCTGTTACAAGTTTAAACAAGTTTCTGATCACTTAAACCAATTTATGTATAATGTCTGTCCCTAGCCTTAGAGATTTCTCTGACTTTGTAGATATTTACATGCAAGGAATCCATGGTGCTCTTTATGTTGCAATTCAGAAAATGTCCCTGTTTAAGATAAGCATGCTCCAGGATGTGCTTCATTTCCACTAAAGGCAATGGAACACTTAAAGTTAAACAAGTGCATAATAACTTTCTAATTAGGGATACATTTAAGAATTTTGAACAGGGGTCTCATGTTGTAAGACAGTGTATACTTCATATGACTATGTATGTTCTACCACTGTCATGAAGTATTCAGACTAGATCTGAGATAATGCACTATGCTCTATGTATCTTTCATTTCAGTAAGATGAATGATATTAAGCTTTTACAGAAAATGGATACTTCAAAAGTCACACAGCCAGACCAAAAATGGAAAAACCACCTCATTTGAAGCTAACTGGAATGAGATTTGTTCACAACTTTTACCTTTGCCGATTTAAAAACATTATCTAAACTTTCAGTGATTTATTAATATAGTGTCTAATTTAATTTTTCCATTAATAGGCATCTAATGTACCTGAAATTAATCTAACTATTGAAATTTAATATGACTATGAATTGGAATTGTTTAGTCTAGCAATTTAATTTTTTTTTGGCAAAAAACACAGTATTCTACTTGGCCCAGAATGATGACATAGTAAATGATACAGAAAAGATATAGAGAGTTCATTAGAGGAATAAAACTGTCAGCCATTCAAATGTCTGTGGTCCAAACTGCCGTAATGCAGATTCCTTGGTACTGAATTGAACAAGGCAGTGTTGTATATGCAAGTTTTTTTAGGGTTATGAAACAGAACTGTGAAATCTTTTTCTCAGAAGTAACCTTTAAAGGGAAAACCTAGTACTTTTTTCCACAAGGCTTCTTCATCACCATAAATGGTACTAGCATTGTATGTTGCTACCAGACATAGGCAGAAATCTGTTATCTGTATCCTATTTAAATAAATAGTTTTTCATACTGAGACTAGCTAAAATGCAAATAAATATTAAACTCTTCTCAGTTCTTGCTCTCATCTGTCTGTATTCTTACTAATGATGGTGTATTTAAGGACACAGGCCTTGCTTTAGAAAACCGAATACTTTTTTTCTTTCTTGCAAGGTAATTTTTTAAAAATTCTCTACAATTAGCCTCTTTACTTAGCTAGCAAATGTTCATTTCTAAGTTCACCTGTTTAATATAATAAGAAAATCCATTTTGACAGAAAAATGCATTAATTCATTGTAGCTAGACAAACAGTGTCAGTAAATAATGTCAGCATAGCACTAAAAAGAAAAATGTGTGCATGTCTTTGGCAGAAAGACTAATATTACTGGCCATACTTGGATGGATATGATAAACATTATTAGTATCTGATAACTTTTTTCCTGTTTTTAATGGTAACAAATATAATGCTGTTGCTGCTTGTCTGTACTATAATATGGCTATTTACTGCTCACCAACAATCTAAGGCTTACATGCTATGTACTTACACTGAAATCAATCAGGCGCATAAAATTATTCATATGCATAAATCTTTATAAGATCTGGCCTTGGATTGCTTATGTTAAGGCAATGCAAATAACATTGGTAGTACATTATTGTTTTACTATCTATCTATCTGTATATGAAGTTGCAGATAGTCACATGAAGCTAATTAAATCATGTGAGTCAACTATATCTGTAACAATTAATCCAGAGGGGTTTTTTGGTTTGGTTTGTTTTTTTGTTTTTTGAGGGCGGGGGTTGGGGAGGATGTGGGCACGCTAGAAGGGAGGAATAGGCTACAATCGG
>NW_017729032.1:98039896-98057976 GCF_001723915.1 Gavialis gangeticus
TGTTTTTTGAGGGCGGGGGTTGGGGAGGGAGTGGGGGGGGAGTTATTACTGTGATTTTTTTGGTCGTGGCTTTGTGAACAATTTGTGAACTCTATCAAACATTAAATTAGTTTTCTAGTAAAATTGTCACTGCTTTCATTTGGGAATTAGTTTGAAAGCTTCACCCACAACTGTATGAAGTGGTTTGTTTTTTTACCTCCCAGGCACCAGTTTTATAACTAGAAACAAGTTGTGAGTACCCAACAGTTCTTAGTGTTAATTTAAAGAATGAAGTAATATGCTAACCTAATATTTATTGTTATTTATCTCGTCTTAAAGTCAGGATTTCAATATCTAATGTATTTTCTACATTCTAAGTGGCATATGTTGCTGTTCTCCATTCTTTTATCTTGTTGATACAAGAATGATACCACTTCCAAAAACCTTAACAAGTTTTATGTCAGGAAATAATATTTCCCATTAAACAGCACAAATGGTAGTGGTGTGAGAATAAAAAAAACCTTCATACCAAAAAGGATTGTTTTTGAAGCCATTAATCCACAAGTGGCTTTTTTCATAATGGCTCAGTCCATTTACGTAAAAGAAAATTGGTCCTATTAAAT
Organism: Gavialis gangeticus; assembly: GCF_001723915.1. Taxonomy (NCBI): domain Eukaryota; kingdom Metazoa; phylum Chordata; order Crocodylia; family Gavialidae; genus Gavialis; species Gavialis gangeticus. Next base: position 98,040,499 of record NW_017729032.1, read on the forward strand.
TCAGCTCAGCAGCCTAAAAGTTCAATGTAAAAATGCCTTTTTATGATGGATAAGAACTGTGAAAACTATTTGGAGGTTAACTTTAAATTAGAATTCGTATGTTGGAGCCTGCCCATGGTAGTGGCTGCTCTTAAGCAAAGAAACCTCCTTTATGTGGAATCTCTAGGTAACAAAACTTAGCAAGTATTAAATCCTACACAATAATGGATTAATATAAAAGCTTTTTAGTAAGTTGGACAACTAACTACTGGGTAATGCTGAAATGTGTTGGTTACATTCTGCGAATTACTATTGCAAAGCCATACTGACACAAACAGGTGCTCTAGCACCTTGAATCCCAGAGCCATTTCGTACAGTGACCTGTGAAACCATGTAGATGTGTTCAACACAGTGCTGAATGTTAAAGCAGAAATACCGAAAAAGTCAAAATCCTTCCCTGGACCTGATGAAGCTACCTAATTGTCAGGAGCTGGGGATTTTGTTCTCGGTTGTTTACCTGGCATTATGGAGAGTGGGTTTTGAAACAAATCTGATACAATCAACTGGACTTATTGTGGAGCTCTGTAACATTCAGCTTATACAATTTAAATAAACAAGGCTTTTAAAAAACAAGCAAACAAAAACTAGTCTCTCTCCATTAGAGGGTGAAGCTCAAATGTGAAACACAGTAAATGGAGGCTGGTGATCTCAGCTTATTAATTTCCAAATGAATATCTACTTCACACTACTCCATGTGGTTCATATAGCAATTTCTTTTCACAAAAGGCCCACCTAGGACTATAAGGCCAGGTACAGAAGTTACACTTATTATGCAGTAAGCATGAAGAAAGCGTTCTGCAGCTGTAACTGAGCAGACGATCAAGGCACACAGAGCACTGTAAACATGGCAGATCCTACTCTAAGATAACCCTGGATGGGTGTGGTATCCTACTTCAGTGCTGTAGGTAAGAGTGCCATAACAAACAACTGTACCACATCCCATCACGACTGAGTCACAGTAGGTCACATTCTGCCAACATACCATGGAGCAGGGATCAGCAACCCCTGGCACACATGCCAATTAGTGGTACAAGGAGACATTTTCCCTGGCATGCCAGGAGGCATGCAAGGAAATTGTTTAATTTTTTGTTTTTAAGTTGCTGCTCTGGGCTCTCCTGAGCAGCCACAGGTGCCAGTGCCATAGCAGGCCCCAGGGCTGAAGTCAGGAGAACACAGGCAAGGATGCAGTCTGACAGGGATCCTGGTTTTCTCTGATTTAAAAAAATCCCCAATTTTAAGATTTAAAAAAGTAACTCAAAATCCACATTTTTTCCATGATTAAAATGAAACATCACTCATAGATAGATAGATAGTGGTGTTTCATTTTAATAACGGGAAATATGGATTTTGGGTTACTTTTTTAATCTGAAAATTAGGGATTTTTTTATCTGAGAAAACCAGGATCCCAGAGTCTGTGGTCTGCTGACCCTACCCCTATCCCAGGACTGCTCCCCACAACCCAGCCTGGTCCCTGGATGGAGTTGCGGCGGGGCAGGGGCGGGACCTGGGCGGGTGCTGTGCAGGGCTGCTGCACTGGAGGATCCCAGCAGATGGGAAAGCCCTGGGCCCAGGCAGACAGATGCCCTGTCCCACCCAGGTGTGTCAGCACCAGGGTAGCAAGCGCTGGAGCCAGGCGGTCAGGGCAGGGTCCAAGTGATGTGGGGGGAGGTGCTGGGGGCAGGTTGGCCCAGTCAGGCACTTAGGAAGGCAGGGGCTGGCTGGGATGTGGGGACTGCCCCGGGGCTCCGCAGGCTCGGGCTGTGGTGGGCAGCCTGGGGGCAGCCAGCAGTACCTGAAGTGGGACGTGGTCCAGGCCTTGTGGCTCTACGGGGATGGGCTGCAGCCACCCTGCCCGCAAGGAGATGCTTTGTGGCCAGAGCAGAATGCCAGGCTTGGGGAGTTTCCAGCTCTGGGCTCAGCCTCCCTGCATGCCAGGCACAGTGCAAGCAGGGCAGAGCCACCCCCAGTGCAAAGGCCTGGGTTCAGGAGCCGCCTGGGAACAGCCACTATGGCTGCCCCAGCCTGCCCAGGCCCTGGCTTTGCCCATCCACAGCTTTCCTCAAGGGACCCTAGCCAGGGCAGGCACTGTGCAGAGCCACTGTGCTGCAGGCTCCCGGAAAGCTTGGCCCTGAATGCTGCCTGTGGCTGCTGTTTCCTGCTGCTGCCCAGGGGACTCTGGCCCATTCGCGCTGCACCTGGCATGCATAGAGGCTGAGCCAGGAGCCCCTGAGTCCAGGGTCCTGCCCCAGCCAGGCAGCATCCCCTTGCGCGCAGTGCAGCTGTGCCCCATCCCCAGAGTTGCTCTGGCCAGGCCAGGCCAGGCCGGGCCCCACCTTGGGTGCTGCTGGACACCCCTGCTGTGCCCCAACTCTTCAGAGCCCTGGGACAGCCCCACCTCCCTGCCTGGCCCCTGCTCTCCTCTGGCTGCCATCTTCCTAAGGGCCTGGCTAGGCCAGCCAGCCCACGGTGCCTCCCCTAGCACCTGTTTGTCCCCATGCCTCTCTTCCCCCTCTCTTTTCTCTTTCCCCTCTCTTCCCTCTCCTCTCTTCCCCCTTGCATCACAACATGTTTAACAAAAAAGAATACACAAGAACAAAGGCAGTGTATGAAGTTTTATTTATTGTCACCATGTTTAGAATTTTTAGAAAACCTGGTATTTACTATAAAAAAGCAACATTTATGATTATTAACTATATTAAATATTCAGTGTGTTCTGCTATGTACCCCCCACCCCAGTTCTGTTTTTCTGGCATGCCAGCACTCCAGCACTTTACAAGGTAGACATTGTGGGTTTTTTTGGCACTGTGGCCAAAAACGTTGCCTACCCCTGCCATAGAGCACTATGGCAACCCACTCACCCTCCATTGTGGTGGGAGAGAAGCATGGTCTAGCCTAGGCCAGCACTCAACTCCTCTGCCCAAACACCAGGCCAGCCCTGCTCCTGGGACTCTCAGTAACCCAGAGCAGCAAAGCCCCTGTTTCCAATGTCATCCCCCACCTGCCACCTTGTTTTCTCTGAGCAGCTATAAGCCACTGTCTGGTATTATTGCTCAGTGTGCAGATTCTATCTACCCAATCTGAGCATTTGTAAAGATTGTAGCTTTTGATTAAATACTGTGCCATTTGCTGGACAATACATTCACATAGGGAGCTATCCAAGACATTCTTCTTGTACAGTGTTGTTTTTAAACTTCCACATCTAGATCTCAGTCTGTTAAGCTTGACCCACACTTCTCTGTCAAGGTCATACCCAATAGATGACTCAGTTGGTGTTGATATAAAATGGTGCAGAAATAAATTTCAGACCATCTTTACTCTGAATGATTATTTCATTTCCGTTCACCACATTCCTTATCTAAGTTTAGTGCAACACATAAGGCCACAGTACCCAACCTGCCAGGCTCTCCATGTGCCCAGAAACCTGGCAGCAGGGGAGTGGCTAGGATCTGTCTTCTTATGTCACTTGGTCTAATGCCCAAGTCTGTAGGGAATACATCTGTGTGCGCAAGTTGTACAGCTTGTTATGAGTCTCTGCACACTGTTAAGTACAGTGTTGAGCTTTTTAATGCAACAGCTTGTGGACCATACAGGAGCACAGTAATCTGTTGGGGTATGTACCACATCAGCTGCGGTGGTTCTGAGCACTTTGAAGTTGGCACCCCATGTCATCCTGGCTAAATGTCTTAAGGCAAATACCTGTGCGGAGACTTTAGTGCTGATCTTCTGAATGTGATGTTTATAGGTGAGGGGATGGTCTAATATAACTCCTAAATTGGGGGTTGTTCAAGGGGAAGGCTGTGGTTGCTTACTCTGATATTTCAACCTGCTGTTGTCTCAACAATTGTCCATGTAGAAGACTGATGATACTGATTTATTGATGCTCCTCACTGACCTCATGCTTCCCAAACAACCCTCCCAACAACCACTGTACCACTGGCCTGAAACAAAGGTGAGGCACCAGGCTTAGGCCTCCCTACTGGTTTTGTGGATTATCAGTCTGTGTTACATTTAATTGGGGCATAACTCTGGGTAATTGACAACCAACCACCCCATCCCTCACATTGTGTTGCTTTCCCTAGAAAGGCCAGCGTGTTTACCCAGATCCACTTTACACAAACCCTAATGCCAGCAGGCCCCAATAAACACTGAAAGCTTGTCTTGAGCTCCACAGCCAAGGTGTAACCAACAGGAACAACTGCACATTTTCGTTGGTGATCCTTGGGGCACTGTTCAGCAGAGCAGCTACAAATGAGCACCACTGCAGGTAAAGCACAGCAAGAAACAGGAATTCTCCTTAGCACAACCCCTGCCCCACTACCACCACTCCCTCCTTCCCTCTCCTCCCAGAGAACTGGAGATGACTCATCCCTCTGGGGTCCAACATTTGAGTTTCCCAGCCTGCCCAGCTATCAGCAGGGAGATGGAACCCATGCATCTGGGTTTTCCCAGCTGGGAAGTAAAACACAGGTGTCCTATGCCACGGTCAGTGCTGGGTTGTAAGGAGCTGTGCAGCTTTCAGCTCCAGGCAGGGGAAAGACCCAGGATTCACCAGGCCATCCCTCAATGTCACCCTTGTCTTCAGGATCTGCATTTATGCATGGAAGGCCTGGTCACGGAGCCTGAGATGCTGGTTCCAGTGTGGTTACCTGGATAGCTGCAGAGTACTGAAGACATGTGCATAGACAGCGCTGGAGACCTGTGGACCAAAGGGGACCCTCAGTGTAAGCATTAGAATGAATAGGTTAGCAACTGCTTGCACCCGTGCTCCCATGGCACTGAAATGAGCTGCCCATGCCCAGGAACACATTACAAAGGTCCAAGAACAAGGTCTGTGGATGGCCAACCGCTCTCTGAGGGAGGTCTCATGCACTGCTACAGAGCTGAGAGTCACAGCACCAGGATAAGGAGTTTATGCCCAGGGTCAAAGACCTCTTGGGATCCAGCTATGACACCCCTGAATGGCATCAGTGCTGCCTCCCACAGAAGCACCATTGCCCTCTCAGGCCACAGTGGTTGGGCAGGCTGCTGCCCACCCCCCCCATCATGGAGACCCCCCACTTCAGGGACTTCTCCCTGGGACAACATGACCAAGAGTCCCATGGGGAACCCTGAATGGCAGCCATGGGGGAATGCTCCACACAACACATTGATTGTGAGATGGTGGGGTGTGGAGAAGCCCCAGAACAGGAAATATGGTGCATGGGAGCCACTCACCTATAGTCCAAGGACCCAGGAAGGCATCCAGTGGGGCTTGCTCTGGGGAGTGTCACTGGGGGAAAGAGAGCGGGGGCCAGGCTGTCCAAAACCTGATGCCAGGGCTGGCAGTGACTCAGCCCACCTTCCAGGTGTACTCACTACCCCAGATTGCTGGCATTTACTGGGATAGATGCAGGGTTGCAAAGAAGTTTCAGGCCAGTTTCAAAAGGGGCAGGAGAGCTCAGAACACAGGAGGCAGCCCACTGAGCCAAGCCACCGCAGGCCTGGGTCCTGCTGCAGGAGATCAGTGCAGCCCCTGTGAGGCTAGGCAGCCCCCTGGGCTCTGGTCCAAGTTCTGGAGTGGGCAACATTTCACAGTTTTCCTTTATTATACAAACGAAATGTTTGGCAGCTGCAACATTTAATTAAACTGAGGGGCAATCCTTTTGCATGCAACATTCCCCTAAGGTTTTGTGTTTAAGTTGACCCCCCCACCACCATGGCTGCACACCTTCCTCCCCCCATCAACAGCATAACTTCCCCCCTCCCATAACCAACATAACTCCAAGTTCTGGAGTGGGTAATGTTCCACAATTTTGGTTTAATAAACACACTAAAAGTTTGGCCTCTTGAACATTTGATTAAAATGAGGTGTGTCTCTTCCTCTGGCTGCATTCCCCTGCACCCTAGTGAGTGCCCCTGGGGCAGGTTGGGGAAGAAGAAGGGAAGGGGAACAGCATGGGTTGTGGGCAGCAGTGTCTGGGAGGCAGGATCAGAGGAGCCCAGGGATGGAGACCCATAGCCTGGTGCCAGGGTCAGGGCACTCAAAACCCTCCAGCCCTACTCCTCCAGGAAGGGCTCCCAGTCTACATGGGTGAGGAACTAGTCAGCCAGGGCTTTGCAAACCCAGACAGTCTGCTGCTATGTGGGCCTGGGGTCACCAGTATTGCCAACGGAAATATAGGCATCTGGGACACACACACACACACACACACACACACACAACCCAGGCATCAGGGATACATGCACACTTGGTGGGTGCAGGACACGCTGGACAGCCATGTGTGGGGCAGCCAGATGGTGACTTGTGGCCATGAGGGTGCATGCCATGATAAGCCACTGCTGCATCAGGTCCAGGTGGGTGGCCATGTCCCCACCAGCCAAGCAGGGGTGGCTTGGCCATTCCGCTGTGCTCTGGAGTCTTTGACAGCCCAGAAAGTCCATGGGGTATACTGGGAGGCATGTGAGCGCACCCCCTACCTACTGGACTCAGGCTGTGCAGGTAGGCTTCAACCTCCCTGCCCTTCCCACAAGAGCTAACGTGTGTTCTGCTTCCTCCCAACCTAGCTATGGGCACTTAAAATCCAAAAGAGCACTTCTGACTTAAGCTTCTTGAACGCCTGTACTTAACCTAAAATAGAACCAACTTGATTCAAAGTTGCCTGGCTTTTGTAAGTTTCATGCAGCCTAAAATTAAATAACTACATCTGAATTTATTTTGCTTTAGATGCCACTATCCTACGCTTATAATTAGACAATTATAACTTTTTTAATGTTTTAATGTTATTTTCTATTTTACTCTGTTTTTCTCTTAACTAGTAACTACAGTGATTGTGGGGGGGATGGTGTAGTCTTCCCTCAGATCAAAACTGCATCCATACGCTTATGCAATCTATACAAATCTGAAAAAAATTATATGTCTCCAGAGAAAATCCAGTTTATTGAACTATTAATTCACCAACACAAGCAGAGGTCAAATTTTCAAATTTAAAACAGCACCTCCTGACTATGTCATATGTTATTACAATTAAGGATCTTATCCCAACTTTTTTTTTTGTAACTGTCTTAGAAAGCAATAAAATGCCTAGGCAGCTTGGAAAAAGTCTGTGCTTCAGCATCTTTCCCCTTTTCCAGTTAGATGTAGTATGGCAATTCTAGTTTGGTGGCTTTGCATTTTAGAAGCTAGCGGTTTCATATTTATAAGATGCACACTTCTGGTTGTTTTAATTTCATTTTACAAGATGACGGTTATGATGATCTCAGTTATATTAAAAAAGTGACAAAAATCACAGTCCCACCAACTTAACATCTGCATCATGCAGTGTGCACATTGCACAGGATAGAAACTACTGAGGGAGAAACTGGAAGAGTATACAGATTAGGAAAAAAATTAATCAAAGATAATTATGGATGAAAAAGAGGAGTAGCTTGTCAAGCATTTTTACTTGACATTTCTGTGTGGGTTGTTGAGAAGGTGGATAATGCTAGCAGAGATGTACTGCCTTTCTTGTACAGCCCCAAAACACTGCACCTTTGAAGAAATATTCCAAGTACTGACTTCTTAAAAGTTTTGATCTGATGTTGTAACACAACCACATTTCTGGTTGTGTGTACTGTCAAGGTCAGAAAGTAAGCTAGGGATTATTTCTGTGCATAAACAAAAACACAAGCAGAAAATATACATAGGAATAATACATCATTCCATTGCATTTGGATTGTCAAATGGACATTTCCTATAGCTAGGTGTTGAGGGGAATGAAAATCAGTTCAGAATGAAAGCAGAATTCCTGCCATATCTTTTTGGTCAATTCAAGTGTGTTTTTAAAGTATGCCACAGAATGCTACTTAATGTATTCATGTACATATGATTAGCTTAGCTCTCTAATCAGAGCTCTGTGATGATACTTCATTAAGATGCATTAAAAATCCCCATTCCTCCCCACTGTCCCCATCCCTTACACCAGGTTTTCAACCTTTTTGGGTCAGTGTATCCCCAACAGCTGGGCATGGAGCAGGGGGAGCGGGGGTGGCTGCACTCAGTCCCCACCCACCCATGTGTACCCCTTAGGGCTTTCTCAAGTACCCCTGGGAGTACACATACCCCCAGTTGACAACCCCTGCCTTACACACAGCATTGGTGTAGCACTTGTCCTTTTCATTATGAGGATTCTAGGAACCACCATGACTAAATAGAGTGGCCTTAATTTTTATGATAGTTATCTTGGCACTTAGTCTCCACCATAGAAGTAGCGATAATCTTCACTATTTATGTAGTCATCTTCATAACACTTCCTGAGGTAGCCAATGCAATTTGCACTTAGAAAAGGTACGCAGAGACTGAATGGGCATTTACACAGCAAAGTGTATCGACGTCCCTGTGCCTTTGCTTGCAGGTGGGCTTGGCAAAAATCCACACATGACTCCCACCTGTGTAAATGCATCTCTTCTGGTTCTTCAATGAAACTTGTTTGGTATTAGAACATATGGGGATGTATCCCAAACTGCCTAGCTCTTTACTAAATGGAGTTGCTCTGGAAGTCAGTTCACAGTTCACTGTGGAGCTCTTGATTGCATTTCTGAGCCACCATACAGAAATGTTCTCAGTCAGCTAACTTATCTAGCCTTCCTTTTGTCCACTACAGCAGCAACTAAATCATGGACATGAGGCCAGGGCTTCAGGAAAGTCAAGATCCCTAGCAGGGTAGAACAGTGCCACCAGTGGTGGCTGTGTGGCAGCACTCGTGCTTGCTATGTGGCAGGTCTGGGTTCAAGTCCCAGAGGAGGTGACTTGGAATGAGTGAGCTAACAAGAAGTGTGTCTTCTTGCAGTGGAAAGGGGGCATTGTGTTTTCCCCCTCCAGGTACCAAGGCCCTGTATTTCCTTGTCATTTAACACTTCGCATTTTGTGCCTTTTTATATTTCACCAACCCGTATTGTTTGTTCTGCTGTTTTTGTTTTATATTGTGTTAACCCTATTTTTTGTCAATGATTGTAAGTGTCTAACCTTTGTTGAATCCTGGCCCCCTTGGGGCATTGTAGTGTCCACTATACCCCCTGATTTATGCCTGTTATGTTCCCAGTATTAAAAGGTATATGGTTAAGTCCCCATTGGTGGTCTGGCTCTGCTCTATAGGGGGAGGAGAGTCCCTACACCTCCCACAGCACTTGTGCACCTGCTTTGATCCCTTCAATTGGAGAGGGAGTACCTCTTGGAGTACCGCCCGGGTTACATACACTTAACCCTCAGAGTGTATTTTGGCACTCACTCAGGATGGAGGATACCTGTATTTAGTTTTCTTCTTTGCCTGAAGAGATTCAGATCCATCTCCAAGAATAGCACCCACATTACCAGATAGTTTGGAGGTGGTGTTGTTGATAGTATTGACATTGTCCCATTTTGCACATTACCTGCAGCAAAATGAAATGCAGGTGTTTCCCATCCAGGTGTGTATCTAAACCAGTGCTACTCAAGCTTTTGGCCCTGCAGGCCAGATGAATAGTGCAAGGCTGGTCCACAGGCCAGATAGAATGCCTCACTCCAGGATCAAACCCTGCAGGGCTTCAACTGGCCCGGGCACACTGGGACTGGACCTTGGGGCTGGGCACCACAGCCATCCAGCCCTATGCACTAGAACTGGGCACCCAATCCAGCACATGGCTCCCCACATGTACAGATATTTGGCAGCTGGAGAGTGGTGCCACCACCCCCACCATGAAATCTCCATACCTGTGGGGACCCCTGTGGACCAGATTACATGACAGCAGGGACTAGATGTAGCCTACAGGCTAGGAATTGAGCATCCCTAATCTAAACCACCATCCTAAGGAATCAGTCATTTTCAAATGAAGCACTTCTCTATAAAGTAGAAAAGTTCTAACAAGAAGGGCTGAGGGAGACCTATTTTAGAGTATGCAATGGCCTAATGTTTAGGTTTCTCACCTGAGGAGGCCTTGATTCAAATCAGAGTAAGTGTCCTAAACACTAGATATAGGGTTCTCTAAGTCGTGTATCCCTTATCCCCTCCTGTTGGAGCAGTTGTACTTTCTATAAAAATATATAGGCTAGAGATAGATATTCAAAAAAGCCTGAGCCTGAATTGATTCAATCTTTGCAGGTTAGTCTAACCTGGCTAGGCTAAATCAGTTTGTAAGCAGACAGACATCCCAGAAATGCAGGCACATGCCTGCAGTGGCTCAGGCTAGAAACCGGGGGACACTAGAGCAGCCCTCTCTTTCCTTCCACAGGGCTGAACTGAAGGGGGTGTGACCAGGCCCTGGCAGGATGCTATGATTAGGGAAGGGTTCCCCCTCCCCGAGAAACGTTTATCACCCCTAAGGTCTTTATAAGCCAATTAAGAAAACAACAGAGGGACATTACCAGCAACCTGTTGATTCGGCCTTTGTTCCGTGTGCCACAGCTTGGAGGTAGCCAACATGTGGACTGCTAGGTAATGCTGAGAGGTGTCTGTGAGGAAGGGAAGAATGCCTGCCTAGCAGAGAGTGGGGAGGGAAGAGGGGGAGTAGAGCCAGGCAGATGCCTGCAGAGACTGCCAGACCTGCAAGCAGTAAAGTATCAATCTTTATCCAATACAGGCAGAGTAAATGGGATAAGAGAGAAGTTGCTTGATCCTTTTACCTTACACTTTGAAGAAACCAACAGAAAAGATAGCTAAAAGACTTGCAAAGTGGGGAAAAGTCACTAGTGACATTCAATGAGTGGGCTGCTGTCTATTACTGTATTTACGTGAATATAAGATGACCCTAATTATAAGATGACCCCCCCCACAACAGTTAGATTCTATGCAGGGAAAATGTATACATTTGTTATAATTTTCCAGGTATACAATCTAGTAATTGGTGGGCTGTCTTGAATTTGTCCCCTTCCCACTGCTACAGCAGGGAAAATAAAAATGGGAGGTCACATAGCTCCTTTTTCCTCTGCCCCCTCCCCCAACTTCTTCCCCATGCAGCCTCTTCCCCCACTCCGTACTGTGAGACCCGGCTCTCCCTGAGCACATGGACAGAAGAAGTGAAGTTGAAAAAACTGTCCTTGAAATAAATGTAGCTGTAGTAATTTGTATATAGTACCCATACATTTAGTTTACCCAGAACTGAGACATTTTACCTTTTTTGGAATTCCTGCAAGTTTTAGCACAAGTATTCCATAAATGAACTTTTAAGTAGCACTGTGGCATCTACTTATAGATAGCACAAACTATGTATGATATTAGTCCAAAGTCAAAAAGCTCATAATTTACCATATAGGTCATTGGGCTGGGCTCCACCAGAGTCAACAGTATTTCAAGCACTGGTACCCCACAGCTCAACACTGTGCATGTGTGTACTCCAGATAACCCCACAAAAGATCCATGTGCTAATTAGCCCCCACTCATGACTGGAACTGGGTATTCCTGGGATCTTCCAAAAATTGATATGCAGAGAAGACATAGGGCAATCTGGTCTGGCTTCACCTTATGGAGGTCAGGGCCACACTAATCAAATGTGAGAGGCTGAGAGAGGGGCCAACAGAGGGATTCTGGGTGAACTGTTTGGGGCCCTGTTTGGTAATGTTTCCCAGACATTTAAGGCTAGTGAAGAAACAGGAATCATTATAAAATGGAAAGAAAAGCACAACTCAGCTATAGGAGTAAAGAAGAATTCAAAATGTATGCAGTGTAGTAGCTCACCATGACTTTAACAGACTAAGTGCTAAGAAGGACTTCACTCAATGGGCACTACCATAAATCTTATTCAAATGAGCTATACAAACCTATCTTCATGGTAGGTTCCTGTTAGTATCTCAACCTTTTTTGACTAAAATTGAATGCACCATTTTTGGCACTACAGGGAGGGTGTCAGGACTGGCTCTGGCCTTTCCAGTGCCATCCTGGTATTGCAGTACCTCTAGGCCCAGTGCCAGTTCCCTCCAGAGGGAACACCTGCCATTTTCTTTAACACCCCCCTCCCTCCACACACGCACGCGCGCGCACACACACACACACACACAAAGGGTTCCTATCAGCATGTTTGCCCAAAATGGGCTGTGTGTTTTATAGTCATGCTCAGTGTTGGTTGCATTTAATCAACATCATAGTTGGTTTCCATTACTGAGCACAAGTTGCTTTTAGTATCCGTTCAAAGGGAGACAATGTATTTAATGCAGTTTCTTTGTATGCACATTTAAGACAAGGGGCTTTTTTCCCCCATGCTGACTCTAGGAGGGGGGGCGGGACCCCATCTTGTATTTGAGTAAATATAGTAGATTTGTTTAGAATTTATCTGGTCCTCTAAGGTTAGAGGACTGTAGTTTTCAGTGGATCAGGAAACAATTATTAAGCCTACCCTGAAAGCCTGATAAATAATAATATACAAAATGGTTGTGTGGGTATAAAATGTAGCCAATGGTCCTTTAATGTTTTCAGCAAAAAACAAATCAGGAGTAAAATTCTGGTCCCACTTAAGTGATTGGGAGTTTTGCCACTGATTTCAGAAAGAACAAGATTTCACCTTGGGGGCGCTAAGGAGTTGTACTGTTACCCAAAAGACATTATATAATTTATCTTTCCTAGTTTTTAGAGGAGAAATATAAAATGTCATTCAAAAGGCATTTGGATGTTTATTTTGCTGGGATCATCTGATCCCTGCAGACTTCCTGCCTCTGGCAGGGGGGCTAGACTCCATTTCACAAGGTCCCTTCCAGCCACTAATGTCTATGGAATCTATGAAATCTCAGCAATACTCAAGGGTTGTAAAAATATTTAGCGTTAAGTGTGATTGTTTCCAGAATTAAATTGTTTAAGAGTTTAGCATTGATGTAGATGCAGCCTTAAAAACAAGACAAGCATTTGAGAACCTGGCTATGCCAAAAATGCTGAGCCCTTTTTTGGAAGTGTTGAATATTTATAGAAAACTCATTCCAAATGTATCTACCTAGTCTGAGAGGACAAACATAAGGTTTTTGGAGAAGCATATAGCTTACTTGTCTAAGATCTTTCCATTACACCAAATGAAATAGCTCTAAAAAATAAAAATTGTTCTGCTTAAAGTAATGCAATGTGTATTTTTCAGATGGCAAACTCATACAACAGTCCCTCCATAACTATTTTGGAAAAAATGTAGACCAAAAGACAAGTTAGAATGCTTGAATTATGTGATAGTAATTCTTATTGTGGATAAGTGCAAGTAGTCATGAGACGTTTATGATGTAGAATGCTCCGGCTATTCAGACTATATTAGAATAATAAAATGCTTGATCCATGTATGTCTGAAGAATTTCAGAGATGCTCACTGGGATAGAGGAATCAGCCCAATAGATCTTCCATTTATCATCAAGTAGCATCCAGGTGAAAATGGTTTCAACAGATGCTTAAAGATAGATAGAACCACTTCAAACTGCATTTACAAAACATCATCAGATTTTCTTGCATACAACATGCACTTTTTTCCCAAAAAAACAGCTGCTGGAAACTGTAGTGCACATTATATGCAAAAAAATATGGTGAGTCAGTTTCTGCCTATTACTGGGCAAAAGCAAAAGTAAAATCTGAATTTAACTCATAGGGAGCAGAACAATGAGCAGGCTTGGCTCCCTACTTGCCGCTACTTAGTTACTTACTACAGGGAAAACTCTTTTTTTCTTCAGTCTGCCTTTCAAAAACAAGGTGAGTATTTTTCCAAGTATTTTTCCAAGTATTCCAGTAAGTGAAAAAATATGATATTTTCATCTTGGTCTGTCTTCCTAGACTTAGGAAGACATTTCCCCTGTGGTCGTTATAGAGCTAAAGTCAGCTACCATCAGAAAGGAGATACTGGAGTAAACAGATTAATGGCAAATTCCTATATTTCTATACTTATATCTATTGCTAAAATATCACATGTGTAAAATATTATATAAATAAACAGGGCAATATGCCTCAAACTGTTTAAGTATAATAGAGGAAAAAGAGAATGAGGCAGAAGAGGTATATGCAGTCAAGAAGGCAATGAGACAGGCATACCTCCTAGAAGTAATAGGAGGGAGGATGAAAAACATTCACCATGTCAGATATCCAGAAAAGGTAAAGGCACTGATGAGGACTAGAAAGAACAATTGCAAGCCAATAAAATGCATAATAAAAAAAAGAAAAAGTTCCTTTAGAATATGAATGGTGATTTGAGCAAGTGTTCTTCATAATAAATGTCTGTGCCACAAGGAAAATCTAAAACTTCTATGAGTTAAAAACATGTGTGACTTTTGAAACATTAGCTATCATATCTGTGGTCTACACCTTTACATCTTTAAGGAATCTGTCTGTGTATCTACTAGGGGTGTTGTTGCACATCACAATTGGCACATGCCAAAACTATGGAATATTATGCAGTATTAAAGTTAGAATATGCTTGGAGTACTTGCTCATTAATGATTAATACAATATCTTTACCTTCACAGCTGTGACTTGCTGCTAATGGACTGGCAAACAGGGTCATAAGTAAAAGCCAGGACACCTGGGTCCTATCCCTGCCCTGGGTCAGGGGTCAGGAGTAGGAGGAAGGTGAAAAAGGGCTGCAGGGAGTCGCGAAGCCAAACCCCACCAGCTGGCCCCATGACAGGCAGCTCTGTCAATCTCTGGCCAGCAGATCCCACCCACCCTGCCCTGGGAACTGGGCACCCATCCTTCCCTGGAGAGGGCTGTTTTTGCCTGGAGCCAAAAACAGTGGGAAAAGTCAATTAACTGCAGTTACTTGTGATCAATTGAATTTTTCCCATGAACCTAGCCGCATTTTCCCTGAACCTAACCAGGTGATTTAATGGGGGATGCAACTTCACTCTGCCGCCCACCTGTGCTCCCATCTTGAGGTGGAGGGTGGAAAAGGATTGTGCCATGGGGAGGCCGTGGTTCTGCACTTGTAGGGGAAGCTGCAGCATGGAGCTGCTGGGAGTGGGGTGGTTAGATAGTGCACAGTACAGGAAGAGAGAGGGTAGGAGCAGTGCATCTGGGGAATCTAGGGGACACAAACTGCTCTTTTTTTTAAATCTCTGTGGGAGTCAACTGACGTTTCCACAACACAAGCTGGGTAGTACAACCCAGAGAGCCAGAGTCCAAATTGGTATAACTTTGAGATCACTTTGAGATGCTCAGAGTGTACTTGGAATAAGTTGGAATAAGTTTTCCTTCTTTAACATACATACGTTTGCATTTTAAATAGCTTTAGCATAGGCTGTGTGTATATATATACACATACATACATACATACATACATATATCCCCCCAATTTTTGAATTAAAAAAATAACCCAAAATCCACATTTTTTCATGATTAAAATGAAACACCACTATATATATATTTATATTCATATATAGCGGTGTTTCATTTCAATCACGGAAAAATGTGGATTTTGGGTTACTTTTTTTAATCCAAAAATTGGGGATTTTTTTTTAATCAAAGAAAACCAGGATCCCTGATAGTAAGTAATGTTGAAAGCTGAATTATCTAGAGCAGGGCTGTCCAACTGATGGCCTGTGGGGTGCATGTAACCCCCAAGGGGTTAAATAGTGATCCTTCAGATTCCCTCTGACTTCCCCTTCCTGCCCCTGTCCCTGTCCCTACACTAGGGGTAGGGCAGTGCAGTGCAGCATACCACAGCCTGCAGTGCCAGGGGACCCTGCAGCCTGGCAGTACAGTGGGGGAGCTCACATCCAGAGCAAGCTATGGCATCCAGGTGAACTGTGCAGCAAGGACTGACATGGGGAACTGCAGCAGGGGGGGCACAGGAATCAGCAGGGAGGCATGGGGAGCAGTAGCTGCAAGAAGGTGCATGGTGGAGCAGGGAAATGCAAGTAGCAGCAGCAGGAGGGATGAAGTGAAGTAAGGGGACACAGAGAGCGGCAGCATGGGGGCTCATGGTGTAAGGAGCTGCAGTGGAGGAGGCATGGAAAGCAGCAGTGGGGTAAGGGTGGAGGTGGGGGTGGGGGATGTGGGTAGCAGCAACAGGGGACACATAGTGCAACATGAAGCAGGTGTGGGGGAACATGGGGAAAACCAGAGAGGGCACACAGGCACTCCATGCAGCAGAGCAGGCGTATGCGGCTCCCTGGGGCCCATACCCCTCCCCCACACTGGTGCTGTCCCTGGCCCCTTAGGAGCAGGACAACCCTGATCTGGAGAGAAGAGTTATTAGTGGTCATCCTAGTTTGCAGTAGAGGAGAATCCTGCTTAACATTTTCATTAGTGAGCTTGGTACAAGAATTAAATGAGGACTTACAACTTTTGTGGCTGACAAAGCTGGAAAAGGCAATATCGATATAGAGAAGGACTGGATTATTCCACAGGATAATTAGATAACTTGTAGAATGGAGCAATAGAAATAGCCAGCAGTGTGCCCTTGTTGCCAAGAAGACTAACAACATACTGGGCTGCATTGGTAGGTGTTTTAGCAGTAAGTCAAGGGAAGTGATTCTTCCCTTCTATTCAGCACTATGAAGCCACATCTGGAGTACTGTGTCCAGTTTTGGGCCCCCCACTACAGAAAGGATGTGGACAAGTTGTAGAGAGTCTGGCAGAGGGCAACAAAAATGGTTCAGGGGCTGGGACACATGACTTATGAGGAAAGACTGAGGGAACTGGGCGTATTTAGTCTATAGAAGAGGAGACTGAGAGGGGACTTAATAACAGCCTTCAATTACCTGAAGTGGGGTTCGAACAAGGATGGAGCTAGACTGCTCTCAGTGGTGGCAGATGACAGAACGATGAGCAATAGTCTCAAGTTGCAGCAAATGAAGTTTAGGTTAAATATTAGGAAGAATTGTCTCACTAGGAGGGTAGTAAAATACTGGAACAGGTTACCCAGAGAAGTGGTGAAAGCTCCATCCTTGGAGGTTTTCAAAACCTGGCTAGACAAAACTTTGGGGATGGTCCTGCTTTGAGCAGGGGGTTGGACTAGATGACCTCCTGAGGTCCCCTCCAACCCTAACTTTCTATGATTCTAAATGGTATGAAATTTAAAAGTACAATGTATAAAGCCATCTACTTGAGAGAATACCAGGAATTTTTTCTGTAAAATGTTAAGAGGAAGAAAGAGAATACTGCACATATTGGTTGATCATAGCATAACAGAAACCAGTGTAATGCAGCAGTTAAAAACTAATGTCACTCTAGAAGGCATTGGTATGACTTCACTTTGAAGACTACTATTCTGGTCATCTGTGTACCAAAAAAGAAAGAAAGATTAGTTTAAACTAGAACAGGTATGGAAGAGAGCTAGTGAGGATAAAGAACTTACTTTAGGAAAGGAGAATAAAAGAGTAGCTTGTTTTAGTTTAGCAAAATAAAAGCTGAAAGGAGATATGGTTCCTCTCAAATACATTTCTGAAGTGGGAGAGAAAATAATCATTAACAATATTGATACAAGATCAAATAGTACAAAATGATCAAAAACAAATTCAGATTGTAAACTAGAGAATTTCTAACCATTAGAGGAGTCAAG
>NW_017729032.1:98062976-98064032 GCF_001723915.1 Gavialis gangeticus
GAGCAGGGGGTTGGACTAGATGACCTCCTGAGGTCCCCTCCAACCCTAACTTTCTATGATTCTAAATGGTATGAAATTTAAAAGTACAATGTATAAAGCCATCTACTTGAGAGAATACCAGGAATTTTTTCTGTAAAATGTTAAGAGGAAGAAAGAGAATACTGCACATATTGGTTGATCATAGCATAACAGAAACCAGTGTAATGCAGCAGTTAAAAACTAATGTCACTCTAGAAGGCATTGGTATGACTTCACTTTGAAGACTACTATTCTGGTCATCTGTGTACCAAAAAAGAAAGAAAGATTAGTTTAAACTAGAACAGGTATGGAAGAGAGCTAGTGAGGATAAAGAACTTACTTTAGGAAAGGAGAATAAAAGAGTAGCTTGTTTTAGTTTAGCAAAATAAAAGCTGAAAGGAGATATGGTTCCTCTCAAATACATTTCTGAAGTGGGAGAGAAAATAATCATTAACAATATTGATACAAGATCAAATAGTACAAAATGATCAAAAACAAATTCAGATTGTAAACTAGAGAATTTCTAACCATTAGAGGAGTCAAGTTTTGGAATGGTATTCCAGATATAATAGCAGGGGCAAAGGACTTCTCAGTTGCTTCATGCTGAAACTCCTTGAATTTACAGGTGGAATAATTGGATGATAGGAATGTTTTGAGAGTAACTGGAGTTTATGAAACTGTGGAGTCAAAGATTTGGTACCTGTGGACAGGTTTGAAAGGAAATTCTATTTCCATGTCAGAGGCATTGGTAATTCCCACAATTCAGTCACCCACTCAGCCAAAAATGCCTTTTTTGGCTTCTGATAGTTGTTTGTTGCCCCCCGTCCCCCCAATCTCTCTCCTCCCCCCTACCCACACACACTTTCTCTCCAAAGCATTGGATACTGGCCATGGCTGGAGGTAGGAATTTCACGGAGATATGCTCCTAACAGAAGTCTAGCTGGTGGTTCTACTCATGTTTTTTGGGTCAAATGAAGTGCTGGATTTGGGGTAAGGAAGGAGATCATAGATTTCATAGACATTAGGGCTGGAAGGGAC
>NW_017729032.1:98066530-98076618 GCF_001723915.1 Gavialis gangeticus
TCCCACCATTGTGTCCCCTGTGCCATGTTCCCCATGGATTCAGTTTGGTAATAGCTTGCCTTCTTCTGTAGTACATGATATGGTCCTCTTTTGGGGATCTTCTGAGCATATTTTAACCTAATTCCCTGCTATTATAGCAATCAAGGCATAGGTGGCACCTTTGTCCCCGTCTTCTTACATGGTAGGGCTTTTTATAGGGTGTGGTGTAACTCTGGAATGTGAGAAGGGCCAGAGTAGCTTGTCTTATTGTCCCTTTGAACAAATGTTTGCCTGCCAATGTAGGTGACTAGACTCCATAGCTTAGAAGACCTGTTCCAACCCTGTATAACGCTGGTGTATGGAAAATCAGCCCTGTCATAGTAAATTTGATTTTTTTTCTTATAAGATTATATAGTTGGGTGTTAATACAGATCATATTGAAACATAATGCTTCTTGGAACTCTAAAACGTGGTGATTAAGCAAGAAGAACAAATATCAATGTAAGACACTAAATAACTAACAACTAACTAACAGCTCCCAATGTTACTATAAATGAGAAATCATCAACTGGCTGTGTTTCTAATGATGTCTTGCCATGATTGGTTCTTGACCTATCCTTATTTTTAGCAATGACCTGAAAGAAATTATACATTCACAGGTAGATTTATCTGATGAACCAAAGACTGGGGGGATTAATCAATAATGAAGAGAACAAGTCACTAATGAAGACTGAATTTGGTTGCTTGGTAAGCTGGGGACAAGAAAACAATATGCGTTTTCAATGCAGCCAGATACAAGGAACAAATATGGAAAGTACACCATATTTACAGGTTGGGGTACAATATCCTGAGAAATGTTGATAAGAAAGGAGGAGGACAGGGATATGGTCACTGAGAGGGTAGTAAAGCACTGAAACAGGCTACCCAGACAGGTTGTGAATTCTCCATCCTTGGAGGTTTTTTAAACCCAGTTAGACAAAGCCTTGGCTAGGGTGATCTAGCTGGGGATGGTCCTGCTTTGAGCAGGGGGTTAGATTCACTAGATGACCTCCTGAAGTCCCTCCCAACCCTAATTTTCTATGATTCTATGATAGACAATTGGCTGAACATGAATTCTCAGTGTAATGCTGTACCCAAAAGGCCTTAAGTAAGTCTTGGATGGGAGGGCAGCCTGTATCTGCCCCCACCCCGCATACAAATCTGGGGGTCATATGACACCCATAGCTCCACCCCAGGAGTGTATGGAGTGACAGGAAGCCAGCCCCCATGCCACTCCCCAGGCGAGCTGCCCAGAGCTCCATCCTGCTCCCCAGCCGGGCCCTGCAGTGGCACATTCCTGACTCGGACCCCAAGCCCCAGGCCCTGTGCACTGCCACAGCTGGGCAGTAACCCCAGTCCCAGCCCCACCCAACTCCCTCCCTTCCTCCTTCACTATGGGGGCCTCAATCCCTACCATACAACGTACATGCAAGGAGCTGTGGGAGCAGCTCTCCACGCTGCCTGACTGCCACGTGCAGGTGTGCGTAAGCACGTGCATGTGGCACCCCCTGCCTGATCAAGCTCCACTCCACTCCCCTCCCCCACTCCTCTTGCTCCCCACAGCTATTTCCTGTGTTTTTCTTCTTTAAAGGAAAAAATCTGTGTTTTTCTCCTTAAAAAGGGAACATCCATGTTTTTATCCTTAAAATAAGAAAATCCACATTTGTCCGTATTTTCTGTGTCGAACGGAAAACACAGATCTCTGTAGGTCAGGTATGCCAGGCTGAATGGAAGCAGCACAGGGCCTAATCCAGGTGGCACAGGCCCAATCCTGTGGCACAGGCTCCAGCAGAGGCAGCACAAGCCTGATCCCACACCACAGGCAATGCAGCCACACAGGGCTGAGTGGAGGTGACCCAGGGCCCATGGACAAGTCCCATGCCACTCATCCAAAAGATTGAGCATCATTGTACTAGAGAATTAATTCAGTGAAGTCCAACAATGTATGTTATGCAGAAGGTCAGACTACAGGATCAAATACTTCCCTTCTGGCTTCAATCTATGAGCTATATTAAAAAAATCCCAATCTCTATTGTGGAAATAACACAAAACCTCTTTAGTGCAGGGAAACACAAGTAAATTTGCATACATATATCTCCACCCTAACTTGTCTACAGGAACATTGCAATTATCTGCAGTTTGGAAACACTGAGTGTTGTCCACTAGTATTTGATGTCAAGATTTATTTTTCACTTCATTTATCCTTATGAATCGCAAAGCTATGGTTCTGCTCCATAAAAGGATAGACACAATGCCTTTCCTGTAGTTGTATAATAGGGCTATCAGTGTATTTCATATAGCCTTTTTATCAGTAATTTAGTCCATCCACCCAAGTTCTTGGAACTTGCTCAAGAAAAAGAAACATATTTTTCAACTTTCCTACTACCTCTCTAATATCAAACCTATATCCTTTCCTATGGATCACCTATTCAGCAGCCCATCATAAATAACCATCCCTTCCCCTCAAACCACCTCTTTCCTGAACTTGAGGTAAGAGATGGAAATCACAGCATCTGCTAAAACTCAACAGACTACAAGTCTACAGGTTTGGGTGGAAGCAGTGACAAGACAGCTTCAAAGCTGGGGTCCCTTATCAACAGAGAGAAAGACCTCTCTCCAAGTACTAATTATTCCTTTGAATAGTCTGGCCCCTTTTAAAACACGGAGATTTAATTACAGTATTTCCACTGATCACAAATGCTGCAGTACCACATGATGCAAATGGAAGGGGAACGGGAAGGGGGTGGGGAGTCAAGAGACAGAGAGAGAACACAGATCTGGTTCAAGACAGAACCAAACTATGGTGGGCTCTGGGTCAAAACCAAACTCAATCAAAATCTAGGGAAGAGGACACGCTCTATGTGAAGGAGTTCTTATAAAGTAGGCAAAGACATTTGGCACCAAAGTGTCTACAGACACTTAGTTTTACAGACACTTGCATAAACACTGAAACTGAAGATAGCACATTTTTTGTATAAATAGCCAAAGAAATGGTTGCACCCCCTCTCACCAACGCTGGATACTGTCATTCCTAATTCTACATTCTCATGTGTCTGGGAAGGGAAACTTGGAAACATTTCTAGCCACAATTGCTAGCTAGCTTTAAAAAAAAAGTAAGGGTCTGACTTTAGTCCAGAAGTACAAACTAGAGTAGCACTAATACTTGTATTATTGTGAATTTCTTCCCCAGTCCACAAAAATTATCTCTTTCTATCCTCACTCAGAAAGTTAATCCTCATCTAAGATCTGAGCTAGGGCTTGAGGAAGTTGTTCAGCTGAAACAACCAAACCAGAATAGATACAGAGCTGAGCATCACATCCTTATGCTGATAGAATTACACCCCGCTGCCACAGTTGTTTATAGTCCCTTTGTGGACTCCCATCACCATGGGATAATGCTGAGGCATTATATGCATACTGAACAGAAAGGATGAGAACAGTGGCACACTCTGTCCACTAATCTCCCTCCATCAGATCTATTGCTAACATCCAAATATTTCAGAAGCTACACACTGTTACTAGGGGGAAGGGGTTGTTTTTTTACTTTTTGTATTTATGGAGGAAAAATGTCCTGCTTTCATTCAACTAACTTTTGAAGTAACAAGTCCCAAAACAGACAGATGAAAATTCACAGGTGTAAATTTCCAAAAGTAGTTCTTGGGAACATCTGATAAATAAAAGCAATGCTACTTGCCTAATGTGTAAATTTATCATTTGGATTAATCATGGAAAATTAGAATAAATTGATAATGCCAAGAAATTTTTCCTTAAAGTCTGCATGAACTTATAAGAGGTTTACCACCACATCTGAACCAAAACATTCTCCTTTTTTTTCTGATCTACTTACCACTATGTTTCCAAATAAGGAAGGAAATAAGAAATGTGGAGGAGGCTTAATAGAGAAATTATAAACTATTCTTCAGCACCTTTTAAACAAGTTCAGGGCAGGACTCTTCATATTACTGACCTCAATTTTCTTCTAATTGAGACCAGCAGGAGGAAGCTTTTTATGTCTGACTGTCTTAGCTGCACTGGACAAGTGCATCTGGTGTATGACTCTAAAGAGCTAGTTGTGATAATGATATGGATATTTAAGTGGCCATATCTGGGACTCAAGTTTGGTGGCAGAAGATACAATTACCTCTGTTTACCTAAAGTGAAAATGCAGGTGGACAGTGGTGAAAAAGGCAGCCGGGTGCCCTTGGCAGCTGAGAAACATGGAAGCAGTGGAGACTTCCAGCTGTCACCATGCTGCTGGTACAATCTTGGGGTCTGTAGCAGCAGCTGTTTCCCCTCACCTTCCAAGTCAGAAACTGGGCAACTTCCTCAGTAGCCTGGCCCTAGGTACACTACTACTGTTGGGAGTCAGTGTATTTGAAAAAAAAAGAGAGCGCCTTCGGTTTTATAGCCCTAAAATGCTAGACTGCAAATTTAACTGGTGGATCACACAATTATTAAACTACAATTTGCATCTCCCCACACACCAGACGGGACTCTTCTCTGCAATCTGAACCTCTTTATGCCCGGTTAAAGGTCTCAAGAGGCACAAAGCAGGCTGTAGGGACCCGTTGCTCTGGCAAAATGCTCTTCCTCCAGCATAGCCACCGAAGCAGACAGCCATTCAGCTTCCCTTCACAAACTTCCTCCCAAGTTCCAGCCCAGGAACAGTGAAGCAATTTAGCAGCCAGGGGAGGTTTCCATAACAGAACCCCAAGGCTTTGTCAGTTATGCCAGGAGCCTCTGCAGGTCACTGGAAAACCACAATCAGAAAGGTACAAAGATAGATTAGAACTAAATCTCCTCCTTTTGCAAAGAGGCCTGTGCTGCCCCACTAAAAGACCTTACACTCTTGGTCCATAGGTCTGTAGCATTCCTGGACTTCTGTGTTCTTTGACAAAACATTTTACTAACATTGCCAAAAACTAACTACATTCACTGGGATTTTTTCTAATAGTGTTGCTGTTCTCATGAAATCACCATATTCAAGCACAGTCAAACAACTAAAGCAGATAACTTAGTAGGTTTCTTCCCCCAAGTTTGCTCTTTGAAATCTAACAGTGCAGCAAAAGTAAACCCATTAAATATACAGATGCTTCACAATAACAAGGAAAAATGGATTTTCACTAGAAATTAATGACTAATTTTCCATGAATCAGTTTAATTCCATTAAGTGTATAATATGCATTAGAGAGCTCTCTAGCAGATAATAATAAAGTCACTCTTTAACAGGTGCAGCAGAGTTTTTACTGTATTTTCTCCCTTCTAACTACCCAAGCCAAATTCTTCAGCGAAACTGAGAGCATTTCAGGTTTTGGACCAGTGTTGGTTACATTAGCTAATCTTACTAGCTCTAAAATGAAATAAAATGTTAACATTTCAGCTGCCCAGTTGTGCTTGTAATATCCAGATTAAGTTATCAAATGATTAGTTTCTTCAAGAGTAATGTATTGAGAACTGTACATCCATCAACAATACTACATTTCCCCCCATTTCTCCTACTGTGTCAGTAGAGGAACAGCACTATATTATCCATTGCCCCATGCACTTGTTTATAAACCAGTTAAAAAGCCTTGCTGAAGATGTCCATGGGATGCTGCTGAAGCAAGGATAATAATACAATGCAAAATATTGCCTCTTTAACCATAATGCAAGAACATATAAATCACATAACTATGTTAGTATGGAAAGAGCACAAATTTAATTTGGTCCACAACATCAGCCTAGGAAGATATTTTCAACACTATACAAGATGAAAAGAAGAAGGCACCTGCTGCTTATTTGTCTGCATGTATAAAAATATAAACATCTTATCAAACACCTGTAAAGTTACATTTCATGACATGCCACTGAAATAAATGGCATGGCACCTATACCTTGATGTCTAATTAAGACAGTCTTAAAAATGGGCTTGTGAATGGCATTGGACTTGTATATCCATGGAGCAGGAGAAGTGTGAGCAGTACTAATCCAAGCAAGCTATACAATGCTTAAATAGCAAGTCTCAACACTGAGGTGACCTCTAATCAAGAAAAGCGACTTCTAACAGTGACAGGTTAGCTGAGTTGCAATATTAATTTACTCCCGGGGCTTTCAATTGAGTCAGACAGCAGAAGTTAAACTGTCCACTGGAAGTTTGTCCTCGAGAAATATGACTTCACTTACCAACTCATTTTTTAACAGAGACTGCCATGAATTTTATAACCATCAAAAGATTGATGATTTAGGTCACTTCCAACTTTGATCCAGACATAAATCAATGACTGATGAGTGAAAGGTTCAATATCCCCCTACCAGTCACTCTTACTTTTCATCACAAACACAATTTTTAAAAAAGTATTAGTTTTTATTACATCCATTTTTACTTAAAAATAATCATATGAGCTTTTGGGTCATCTGCTAGCAAACAGACAGACATTCACTGATCAAAAGACAGGCAATCTTCATTTTAGGGATGCATTTTGCCATCAAGTAGTTTTAGTTATAATTCACATTCAAGCAAATAAAGTGTAGACAGATTTAGTTCTACTATTATGCAGATATTCATACTCAGTTTTTCCATGGATACAGGTATAGGAAACTGATTCAAAACCATATTATAAACATAGCATAATATGCAATGTTAAATGTTTAAGCTAGATAGAATATGAAATTTTGTAACACTAAAATGAATAAAAAACTAAATGATTTGTGTAAAATGTTCATATACTGTGTATATATATATACACTAAATCACAAGTTCAATTGAAAATTGTCCCTATTTATAACTTGTATGATGAACTTAGCTACAGTACAAGGTTCATTAAAAAAACTAGCTAGAGCTAATTGAAACACTGAAAACTGATTTTTATACAAAAATTTTTAAAAAGGTACTTCAGAGTTACTTGACACAAACTAGAAAAAGGTAAGTCATTGATTCTAGCGAATGACTTGGTGAAAATTTAGTAGCTGTGATCACCAACCTCTCACTTGTGGTGTAGGTAAGATATGCACAAAGGAAATAGTTCAAAATAAGGCAGAGGACAACCAGATTTAATTCTATCTTCTGATGCGCTGACCTCCCATTGCTATCTTATTGCTCATCTAAGTTGAAATGTCTCTCTCTCTCTCTCTCTAAAAATATTTGAATTTACAGTTATATACAGCTGGACCATACCAGTTGCTTTCATAGGTAAATATTCAGTTTAACCACATGAAAAAGTTATCTTAGTGTATTTAATAAAAGAAACTGCATGGGGACTCAAATTATTTCATGCAGTTTTATTTTCATGCCATTTTATGCATGCTTTAAAGAGACAAGTGCACACTTAGTTAAAGACCAAGTGGTGAAATTAGAGAGCAGGAACTGAAGCTCGTAATAGATGTTTTTTCTTGGATGAAGAGATTTAATATTTATGTAGATATAGCACTTTACAAGGAAAATAAGGTTTAAAAATAAAACCTTACTGTGAAATTCTTTGGTTAGATTACAAGTGCCAGTAATATTCGGTTTTATTAACCGGGACAATCGGTTCTATTAACCATCTTACAAATATACCTTCGAGTTTTAATATGCACCACCCAAGTTCTCAAATATTTAGGATAAGTACAAAGATATAATTTTGGTTGAAACTTTAATGGATGATAGAACATATTATACAATTCACGAAGTATAAAGTGCCTTTGTACTCAGATTTCTAGCTGCTTAGTAAAAAGAGCCACTAACTTTTCTTTCATTACAAAACGTTGTGATTTTGCAGAAAGTTCTTTCAAAGGAAGCTACGGCTACTTCCTCTGAGGCAAAAAATAGCCTGTATGGACCAAATACTGCAAGTGGGGGTAGCTCCCACCAAAGAGGGTTGGAAATATTCCTGTTCTTTTTTTTTTTTTTTTCAGGGCTGAGTATAATTCCACACGTTTTTTTGGTGAAGGCACCTAACTATCCCTAGGAAATGGTTGCTTAGCAGTGTCATTTTTCCCCTTGGATACTAGTGCCACAAAAACTAAGGAAAATTAGGTAGTTTTTTTTATTATTATTAACACGGAAGAAAGTTGTTTTAGGAAGCAGATCAGTTAGCGGGGGGGGGGGGGGGGGGGGGGTGATTGTCTGTGTTTGTTTTATAATACCAATGAAAGGGAAGTTAAGGTTGCAACCAGGGAACACATGTTGCAATGATACAAATTTCCAACCCAACTAAAAATCGTCTACGATATATATCACTGTCACAGGAAGCAGGTACATCCTCCATGCAAGCGAGCCCAGTTTTGATTTGACCCCAATCCCCTTTCACGGAGTTTAAAGAATATGCAATGAATTTTGTGTGTGTGTGTGTGTGTGTGTGTGTGTGTGTGTGTGATCTATTGCATTTGCTTGTGTATATATGTATGTGTGTATATATGTGCATGTATATACATATGCACACATATACACACACACATATACTGTATATAGTAATTAACACTGTAAAGAATTTACACCACCCATGAAAGCTATGATTCACAAGCACTGCAAGTTTTCGAGGAACAGCTGCTTTGTCTCTGGAGGGGACTTCATCCTCAAAGTGGCTGATAAGCCAGGGGAGTTGATTGGAGGGCTGTCCTTTCCCCCTGGAGTTGAACAGGCACCAGCTTTTTCCAGTGAGGGGGAAGTACATCGATTTGGGGAAAGCCAGGAGAGGGAGCAGGGGGAAAGGCTAGGGATTACAGTGGTCCTGGAGGGGCAGCTGTATGCAGTTCTTCCTGAAGGAGAAATATGCACAGAGCACAGGGTACAGACAGCTGTCCTGCTCACCCATGAGGGGGCAATGCCTACCAAGCCGGGCTAAAAAATGATGACCAGCTTGATTCAGATCTGTCCCAGCTTGATTCAGATTTGTCTCACAGAAAACCCCATAGCCCCACACTGAATACCAGGAAAGGCTCCAGACTAACCCTTGACATTGAAATTCAGTCATTTAAAGCCCTGCACTTCCAGGGCTGTCCCTTCCTTGCACTGATGCAAACTGTAATCAGCTGTGGGCTCAACCTAGTGGGGGAGGCTTGTTTCTCAGCCTGAGGGGAAAGGACAGAGAAAGGTTGGGGCGGGCAGCACAAGAAAAACTGAACTGGAAGGGCCCTCCACAGCTCATCCAGATCAAACTCCTGCCTGAAAGCAGGAGCACCCCTATCCAAAC
Organism: Gavialis gangeticus; assembly: GCF_001723915.1. NCBI lineage: Eukaryota > Metazoa > Chordata > Crocodylia > Gavialidae > Gavialis > Gavialis gangeticus. The sequence goes on from NW_017729032.1 coordinate 98,075,698, forward strand.
CCTCCCACGCAGCCATCATCTAAACTCTACATAGGACTCCCCTGACTACACAAGGGAAACAGGGACCGGGCTCTGTCTGTCTCCCTCAGCAATGCCTCACCGAGGTGCTATGGGCAGGGTGGGAGGCAGGAGGCTGAGGAGAGGGCTGAGAAGCCTGGACAAGGTCCTGTGGGGAAGGTGGGAGGCAGGAGAGGATGGAGAAGCCTGGACCAGGTCCTGTGGGCAGGGGAGGGAAGGAGACAGGAGCCTGAGGAAGGCTGAGAGGCTTGGATGAGGTCCTGAGAGGAAGGAGGGAGTCAGGAGCCTGAGAAGAGGGTGACAAGATCCGGTGGGGAAGGGAGGCAAGAGCATGAGAAGCCTGGACCAGGTCCCGTGGGGAGGGTGGGAGGCAAGAGAGGGCAGAGAAGCCTGGAGAAGGTCCCGTGGGGAAGAAGGAGCAGGCTGAGAAGCCGGACAGGATCCCGGGGCCGCGTGGGGCGCTCAGTCCCGGCAGAAGACGTACTCGGTGTAGCTGGTCCAGATCTTGTCGTCGGCGGTGGCCGGGCCGCCCAGCTCGGGGGCGAAGGCGCAGGTGCCGGTGGAGGAGCAGGCGGCCATGCGGAAGCCGGCCTCGGACAAGCGGTCGAAGGCCTGCTCCAGGAAGTTGAACTTGAGGTAGTAGCGGGCCGTGTAGCGCTCGGGCGGCCGGTCCGGGTCGCGGCTCTCGTTCAGGGTGTCGCCGAAGACCTCCTTGGCCAGCGCTGTCTTGCCGCACACCGTGATCCGCGCCACGCGCCGGAACTTGGCGTCGGCCTGCGCCTCCCGGCCCATGGTGTACGACCCGCGGTAGCCGATGGTGATGTAGCCCGAGCGCCGGCCGCCGCCCGCGTCCAGCGACTGCGAGGGCGTGAGCGGCAGCAGCGAGGGGCTGCGGGCGGGCGC
>NW_017729032.1:98076905-98077167 GCF_001723915.1 Gavialis gangeticus
GCGTCGGGGGCCAGGCGCCGGGCCAGGTCGGGCAGCTGGAAGTACTCGGCCTCGCGTTGCAGGCGGCTGCGCTCGGGGAAGCGGTCGGGCAGCACCAGCGTGAGGTCGCGCAGGTAGTCCAGGATGTAGCGGAACAGGAAGCCGTCGCGGTCCAGGAAGAAGCGGCCCTTGCTGTCGCGGGGCAGCTCGGCCGCCGCTGCCGCCTGCCCCGGCCCCGGCCCCGGCTGCGGGGAGAACATGCGCCACAGCAGCGAGTCCCGCA
>NW_017729032.1:98077594-98100483 GCF_001723915.1 Gavialis gangeticus
CCCCGCCCGCGAGCCGCCGGGTTGGAACTGGGGGCGGGCAGTGCGAGGCGCGCGCGCTCCATGGGGCCCCGGCACGCGCCTGCCCCCGGGTCCGAATGGCCTTCAGGCACCTTCCTCCCACCATAGCCCCTAGGGGAACTCGCCCCGGGCTTAGGGACACCTATTTATACCGCAGCTGTTTACAGACCCACCACCTCCCGGCACGCTGAGGGCACACAAGCAGGCACCTCTGACAGCTGACGGAGCCTCGTGAAGGTTTCACAAGCTAACACGTTCATCCTCAGAGGGGGATACAGAGCACTGGTGTGAGACAATCCTGCCAGGGCGCAGCCCCCAGCAGGGCCCGCCTTGGACCTTGCCCTGGTGTTGGGCAGGCTCTCACTGCCGCCGCATCACAGCCCTGGACCAGGTGTGCCAGCGAAGCCGCGTCTCCTTGTGTGCTCCTAAGTGCACCTGCCCCACGGTGCCTGGTGCTAGACAGGCAAACTTCAAGCCAGGGCTTTTCAAAAGCATTGCCCCCCAAAAGGATTTGACCAGCTTTTCCCCCCCACCCTGCTTTTCCGTTGGCATCAGGATTTCATTTTTTGCCCGCTCTGACCCAGAAAGCCGGAAGCTGCCTCCACCCGAGCAGTTTTGCCTCTCACAAGAGTTAGTGACAGGCAGGCAAAGCAGAAGGCAGTGATGAAGACCTTTATTTCTTTTCTCTGAATTAGTTATGATGCTAGATACAAAGGAGTTTCCCGTGTATCTGTGCAAATTAAAGGCCTTTTAATATACTCCTAGTCAGTGGTGCAGAACAGCTCATCCCCACCCCTGGTTTCAGAGCAGGTACAAGGCTGGAGCCTGTCAATAAAAAAAGGGGGATTTCCCCTTCCCTCTCCCCCATTAAATTCTCCTAGATGCATCTGATACCCTTAAATATATTTGGTCCCCAGAAACTTCGCAGACAAGAGAGCCTTCTGGATAACTGTCAACTATTTCCTTATCATCTCAGTCATTCGGTTGCATAACACTAATGTAATCGCTGGTTTTTTTAGCTTTGTTTCCTTTAACATAGGACACACCAGTAAGTATTAGTGGATGCAGCATTGAAAGATGTTGCATGTGGAACAAAAAGCCTGATGAGGAGAAAATAGGCATCTCCTTTTTGGAAGCAACTGGTCTCATGGACAGCCTGGGCTTTATTGCTAACTATGTTAATGCATTTTTACAGCCCCACAGACTTGCCACTTCCGAATGAGTAACAGGTACTTGAAAGAAGACATGCAAGTATTTCTGGGCTGGTGGTTCACTGCTGGGTCCCATTTCCCTGCCCACATGATTGTATCAGAGCTGAAAAGGATGCCCTCCTCCCAAACAGTCATCAACTAAAAAGCCCAAAATCTAAATATTGTGTTCAAATAGCACAAACACTAGGAATCAAGATTAATCTTTAACTTAAAACTACTTTCTTTGTAAAGTAGGTTTCTGTAAAATAGAGAAAGGCTAGCACCTAGTGGTATGAGACTTAACTTGCAACCTATAAAGCCTCAAAGCCTCCAAACCGTTGGCAACAGGATGTAAGGTCTATAGCAAAATAAAAAATCATGCAATCCTTTCTTCGTAAGTATGTTTGTAGGCTGTTCAAAATGACCTTCCCCCATCAGAACTGACTGAACAGTAGCAAATTTCAACCCCTGCTCCTACGTAACTAGGCAGTTTAGTATATAAGGGGTCAGATTTAAGATGAATTCAGCAAAAGCTCACTCTTTTACATTTATTTAATGGGCAGATAGCACCTTCCAGTAGTCTTCAATTACTTCGGAAGCAAATTATTCAACAGCAGAAAAGGGCCCTAGAAGAGGAAGTAAAGTTTACCAAACTGAAAGCTAAATTTTAGGCCTGACAGTGTGCAGCTAAGAATGACAATGACAATTCTCTTACCTCCTGCAATTCATTCAGTGACTGAAAATGCACAGTTTGGGCTTTTATGGATGCTTCAAGCTTCACATTTCAAAGGATTTGATTTTGTTTGTGAAGTTCCCCGCTTTTGATTTTCACAGTCAAACCATCCCTGTTACATTCAGTTAAAGTGCCCATTAACAGCAACAGTGACAGATGGCCATTAGGAAGCCCAGTTATGAGACACTTCTCCAGTTATGAAACTGGACATCCAAGTTGCCTCAAGTGGGTAGATGTAAAACCCTGCATGAAGGAGAGGAGGGAGACCATTTTTACAGTCTGATTCTAGAGTGCTACCAATCGCTTCACAGCCAGCACTGACTTATCAATACCTTTCACGTAAGTGGTAATGAAAGTTGTCTGTGAGACTGTATATCAGTAAAGAATGCTTTTGTGCATGTGTATAATTACAGATGACTTTATTTTACGGCAATTATAAAGACTTGCATTATTCATGCATCAAGCCAGGGGTGTCAAAAGACAACAGCCTGAGTGCTGGATCCGGCCCACAGAGCCCTATCTATCACCTGGCCTGCAGTGTTTCCTGTGGGTCTTGGAGTAGATGCATATGCCACATGTGGTGCGCACTGGAGCAGCCCCATGTGCCACAGTACAAGGGGCTGGTGTTGGTGCAGAGCGCCCATGGCACACAGGGCTGGTCTGGGATGCATGCCATACACAGTTTGTAGGTCTGGTCCAGAATGCATATTGCATTCCTCACCAGATCAGCCCTGTGTGCTGGATCTAGCAGTAGGCCCTGCCAGCAGACTGATCCTGCACCATTCATCTGGCTCATGGACTGGCCCCAAGCACATGGGGCCTGATGACTTTGATACCCCAGAAGTAAGAAAAAGATAGAATCTTCTAGCCTAGAACTTAATAGTGAGCTGAACAGGCCCTCTCCTGGGAAGGCTCCCCCTGCCACAGTGCAGGAAGAGAGGCAGAGCCTATGGGGTCAGCGCTCTGCTGGTCTTGGGATAGAGCCAAGAACAGCTGTACTCCATGGCGTTGTCCTATAAAGACTAACAGACTTCTGTGTGAGTTCGTGCCAAATTATATAAGGACTGAATTAAGCACAGGCTCAGACCTGGATGTTCAATTTAAAACTTTTATTGTTTCACAAAGTCATAAACTAAGGAGGTCTGTTGGTTCACGAGGTTCCCAAATCAAGCCCTTGCTTTCTAACCCGAAGGCTAGGTGCAGCTGCCCGATTCAGTAGTCTCAGAACTGGTCAACAGCTCATTTAAAAGGAGTCCCTTATCTTTTTTTAGACAAAAGATACAAAACTGTCCCCACTCTGTCTGAGTGAGGCATCTAACATAACTTTTCTATTACTTATATATGATAACACATATACATATGCATTTCTAATTCTTACTTCCATTGGTTACTAGTTAACTCATCTATATTCTACACGCTCTTTATTATAATTGGTTACGCTTCTTATGTCAATTTCTAATAGTCTACTTATAATATTCCCCAGACTTTATCAGCTTGATATATGGTTGTTTTTGTTCTTGCGGTTTAGCCTTGCATTTCCGTATTTTCTAAAAAAACACTGCTTTGCTTGCAATTTTTATCATACTGTCAGCATTTCTATTCAAGGGTCAGATAGTGAAAACCAGAATGTCAATCACTGACTTCTCAACCTCCTTGAAGCATTCTGGAAGTTTTAGTGCATTGTTAATTATACTAGGCCTTGCTTAGCATGAGCACTATCTCACAACTTCTTCTGTATAGAAGAAACAAATCCATTAATATAGGTCAGAGCTGCATTAATACCCCTGTGTTCACCTTTGGTGATTGCCAGACAGAGTAGGAGTCTGCCAGTGTCAGTATGTAATGTGAATGGCTCCTGCTTCAGCAGCTTAAAAAAGTAAAGGGGATCCCTTCCACAACAAGAAGCCACAGTAGGTGGGAACCCTGACTTTTTGCAAACTGTAAGGGCTCTCAAATCTCTCCCCTTTGAGATGAGGCCTAGGAAAATGTGAGATTTGCCTTACACTGTTTCCCTTTCCTGGAGATTTAAACATGGTCCTATTACATGTAATATGCTTTACTACTCTGCCACATACCAGAAGAGCATGCGTCACATTATTTGAGCTTTGATCATTTTCAGCAGGGCAATATTGTGCTTGCACAACACATCTGGAAGTATTTAAAAAGAAAAGAAGGAATTACAGTATATCCGCATGCTGAAGCTTTAAATCAGCTGTCTTGTAGCAAATCTTGTCTTAGAGAAATGAATTTTCTCACCTTCATGAAACTTTTTATTCACACCTCAAGGTCTTTCTTTAGAGGTTCCCATCTGTCAATAGACAGAGTTATGACCCCACTCATAACACTGGTAGAAAGAACTTTTCACGTCCTGGGTTGAAGCCTCAGTGGACTCACCTGGTCAAAACCTCAGCAAAACTGCTCAGCATCTTTGCTGAGGATCCTACTCTCTGACATGAGGCTGGATCAATATAAGATCTGTTAGGCCTTCAAGGAAGGACCTTGAAAATTGCCTCTCATGACCTCTGTTTTCTGACAGCTAATTGGGAAGTGAAAAACCAACTTTTTGCCCTACATTTTTTAGTTACTAATAGGCTTTAGGCGGGTGGTACAAAGACAATACTAAGGGCACTTTGCTTTGCACTTGCTTTGTTGAGTGAGAGGCAAGTGTTTTTTTTAGGGGTTATATCTTATCTTTTATTGGACCAACTATGTAGTAGGGATACAGTTAGATGAGATTTTGACTATGAGACATTCTTCTTCAGGTTTTTGATTACAAACACCTGCCTATAGAAAAGGGAAGAAAGTATCACCTTGACAGGCCTGTGTCTGGCTCTGAGTAATAGTGATCACCAAAAACTAATTTCAAGACAGTGCAGGGATGACTGGAAATTGCCCAAAATGGCCTCAAGTCATTTTTGCCACACCAAGGGAAAAGCCATAGGACTCTTTATAGATATATTGTTCTCCTTCCTACATTAAAATCCCTCATCTAAGAATCTCACAAGGCTCAGTTCTCTGCCCAATATTACGAAGCTGTTGGGACAACATGGATATTTAGGTTACTGTATGAGCCATAGCCCATTAACGGTGCTCCCTCACACCTCCAGCTCTGCTAGGGGTTTGGCTTACAGACCCACATACTTTCTTGACCCACTAACCATATCTCCTGCCTCTTAATCAAGGCATCTGCTATTCATGCTGCTGTAGAAGGGACTGCCACAGAGCAGTGCACTTCACTGCAGAAAGAGGCTGATAGATTGTGAAGTTCTGGGGGAAAGTATGAATTTTGTAAAATAGCATGAATACTTACCACACTATATAAGTGCCCTTAGAGCAGAAAGGAGACACATTACAGAAGCAGGTACCATCAAACCTCTGTTTCCTACTGTTCCCACTAGTGAGGCTGCATGGAGGTAGAAGCTATACCACATTTGTATAGTGCAGTAAGTATTCATGCTATTCTACAAAATGCATACTTCCCCCCAAAACTTCACAATTCCCCTTTCATCCTCCAAATGATGGAATGGCATCAGTAAAGTATTGTGGATAGCGTAATTTCTATTGCTAGTGCTATATAAATTCAAATGAATGCCAGATCACAGGATCCCAAAGAATGTGCTCTAGTCTGAAACTCATGAAGGGTCTAGAAAGAGGAGCAGACCACCGCATAGATTTTGGGATGCTTGCAAAGATGACTTAGCATCCTTTGGAATCTGTGGATGGTTGGGAAAGGAGTGCAGAATGCCACTCTGGTTGGCAGAGTCAACTTGCAGATGGAGCAAGGTGCTGCGAGGTGAACTGGATGCTCTATAAAGAACGATGGTGACAGTTGATTTTGCTATGTAGCTCAGCTTAAACAACCAGCTGATGTAGAATCATTCACCAGCATTATCTCTAAGAGATGAAGCTTTTTAAAGAGGGAGAAACTGAAGGTTTAGAAGATCTTTGATATTACATAAAAAATTCCACATGAGCATCTGCTTAAACAAATGAATTCAAAATATATTGATCTAATTATCCTTTACAACAAAGACTGTACTTCAAAGAAATAAGCGTTTTAGCTGTCACATGCAAATATTAAGAGCCAAAGGAAATACTTAAAGTATTTCACAGTCCTAGTTAAAAAATAGAAAATCTCCATAATTTAACTGCTGATAATAAGGCTGGTAATTGTACGTTTCAAATACATGATTGCTTTTGCTGCAATTACTGGAGACTGTCCTATTTATAGATACAGTTGTTTTCATTTTCTGAAAATCATAGATGCTTTCATTGAAGGGCAATTGATTAAATGTGCTTCAATACCCTACCACTACATACCTGCACAAAGTGGTGATCCTACGTTAACTCTCATGTTTAATTAGATTAAAATGAACAAGTGAATTAGATATATTTTAGTAGACTCAGAATTGAGCTATATGCTTTGTTCTTTTTGCATCTGTTCCCATTGTCTTCAAAGGAAGCAGCATTAGGGTCCTTGCCACTGACCCTTAGAATAGCAATTAAAAAATATGAGGAGAAAAAAGGCCTTTATTATATACTTAATTCAAAGCCTGCAGCAGCATTTTAATATGGAAAAAGTTGGCAAGTGTTTTGTGACAGAATTGCCTAAGCTAAGAACGAAAAGATAGCATTTCCTTTTGCTGCTACAGTTTTCTGGATTCTTTTTTCACATGTGTTGTGAGAAGTGAATACGGCATACTAGTTCTAACTAGAGTAAGAATATTATGTGAAGTTTCTAAGGTACAGTTTTAAGTAGTATGAAAATGGCTAAGTTGTGGCAAAGTTGTGGAATCTCTTTCACCAGAGATTTTTGGGAAGAGGCTAGATTGGTCTTGGATGATTTAGGAGCAGCTATGCCTGGGGTGTACTGTGAAGTGTAACTGGCAAGCCCATGAGAGAGACATACGCACACGTGTATGCACAGAAACAAACATACGCTCACCTATCCACCAGAGTTTTGCTCAGAGACTGTACAAAGAGCTCTGCAGCCCAAAGCAGGCAGAAGTGGGAGAAAGCCATGCCCAGGAACAGAAGTATGAAACAAAGCTCCACAATGGGCTTGGTTATGAAAGCAAGTTAAAGGAGCTGGGATATGTTTATAGAGGCGAGAGGATGACAGAAAAAGAGCCAGAGTGTGTGGTGCGTGCAGTTGTTGTAGCCCCCAGGCTTCACTGCAGATTCACATGGACTGTAAGGGGGGGGTTGCCTTCCTCTGTAAGCACGGTCCACTTTTCTTGGATCTCCTGAGTGTATTTTAACGTTCTTCCTATCCTTACAGTGTCAGTACATTGGCAATGCCTTCATTCTCCTTCTTTACCAGTGACAAGTTAAAGTTTTGAAGTTTTGAGTATTATGTCTGCTAGTTGTGTTTGAGGGATCCTGAAGCTTTTAAGAGTAGATTAGTCAAATATTTGTCTAGGATGGTTGAGATAGGGATGATATTACCTTGGACAGGGAGTTGGACTAGATAGCTTCTTGAGGTCCCTTCCAGCTCTCCTTTCTGTGATTCTTTGGCACTCCCTTAGCACATTATATTGGTGTTCCTTTATGTTCTTCAAGTCTATGATACTGATGAACCACATGGGAAGTGTTTAACCAGAGGAGAGGGATTCTAAACAGCATTCCACATGGAACAATGGAAGGAAACAAATCTAATTATTTTAAGAATTAGATCAATAAATGTATTAAGGAATCATGGATCATAATAGTAGGGGACTGGATTAAGGATATCCCAGCCAGCCCCACATGTTGAACATTCTGTGTTCTGAATTTAAAGGGATGGGGAGACTGGATCAACACAGGATGTGGAGACTCCAGTGTCAAAAAAACCCACGGCAGAAAGAAGTGGAGCACTGCATGTGGTGGCAGCGTGCGCCACCTGAAACTGGAGTCTGGCTAGCTAGAGCCATGCTCCAACTGCCAACCAGGCTCCACGCACCCAGCTTACCACCCCTGGAGCCCCAGGAGGCCCCCAGGACCCCAGGTAAAGCTGCTGGGGCCAGCAACCTCCCCTTCCCCACCCAGGGCAACTTGCTGTGCACCAGAGCACACGTGCACAGGCGTTCCCTGGGGACAACTATGTGCCGCTGCTTTTTATGCCCAGGAAACCGAAATGTACACTCATCTGGACGTGCCCTATCAGTCCTGCTTTTTGTAACTGCCTTCTGCAATAGGTTATCTCACCCTAAACTGTGCCTCCTGTCTGTCACAAGTGTGCATTACAGGTCCTTTATCTCAGGGATTTTAAAATAATTGTTTGTTGTTACTCTTTCCTTCTCAGTGCTGTGATACATCCCCTTCTTAAAGCATTAACACTTCATACATGTTTCTAGTAATGCCTGAATCTGCTGTCAGGTCTGCAGTGGTCCTGGATAACACTGCAGATTTAAACTAGCTACTCAACTTTTAGATACAATAAATAGATGTTTTCTCATTTCTGGTTCTCATAATATGATTTTGATTTTCTTCTCTATTCTTCCTTTCACAATTAATGCATTTTCTTTTCTGGCAACTATCTATATCTTTCTTTTGGAATAGTCCTAGCTATCCTGGAGTACCTTTAGATCCTTTCAAGGGTGCCACGCTGCCAGGTGGGCAAACATGATTCACAAGATAAAGCCAGATATTTAAAATGGGAATTTCTAGTGTTAAAAATATTACACTCTTTGGGGGTCTTTCTGAGCTCTTTGCAGCAGAAGAAGTGCTGTATTAGTTTTCTGCAATAAAAAAAAAGTAAAAACTAGGAACTGGCATCTTCTGAGGGGTGCCTAGAAACTAACAAGAGGTGCCTTGAGTCTAAAGATGCATGCCTTGAGTTTACATAGGTTGAGAATCACTGGTCGAAGCAATATCAACCACGAGCCTTTTTCCTCTGAGGCGCCAATTGCCCTCAAACTCCTACCAATCCCATTAACAGGAGATGAGGGTACGCAGCTCTTCACAAGACTGCACAATTTGTGCCAGGTAAAAATTTGAGTCTCAAAGTATGTTCTTGGGCTGTAAAATGAGGGATAGTGAGGGATAGTGAGGTGACCTTTTGAAATGTCATAAGCAGGGATCTTGGTTTTCTCTGATAAAAAAAATCCCAATTTTAGATTAAAAAAAGTAACCCCAAATCCACATTTTTCCATGATTAAAATGAAATGGAAATTAATACGTTTCATTTGGGGTTACTTTTTTCAATCCGAAAAGTGGGGATTTTTTTAATCAGAGAAAACCAGGATCCCTGGTGATAAGGGATGGTCTTGGTGTAAATTTGTTCTGCAATGTTTAGCAAAGCGCACTGTTATTTACTATGCTTATTAATGTTTGATAAAGACCATGTGCTAGAGATTGTTTAATTCAGGGTTGTCAAATTGATGGCCTGGGAGCTGCATACAGTCTGCAAGGATTTAACATGCCGTCCCTGGGCTCCTGCTTGGCCACTGCTCCCCTTATCATTCTGGCTGCTGCTCCTCCTTCCCGCAGTCTGCATTATCTGCTGCCTCCCCAGGGGACGGCATGGCACAGCCCATGGCACTGAGGGTGCCCGCCGCACAGTAAAACGGGCGCATGGTGTAGCAGGGGAGGCAGCCAAGGGGACTGTGGCTCACACTAGTGTGGGTATGCAGCTCCCATTAGTGTGGTCCACACGGGTTGTGGCCCCTGGCCACATATAGAAGTTGCACAGACCTGGTTTAATTTATTATTCTCTTGGAAGTAGGCTTATGAATGTTTTTGAGGACAGTAGGTGGCGGTGTTGCTTCTGTTCCTAAGTTTCAAGGCACTACCCTGCCACAGCTCAATGAAGCCATTTCATGAGATGTGTTTGAGGGCCAAACTTCCTGCTGCCTGGGTACCGCTGCCCACATGAAGTGGAAATATTCCAACACGCCACACTGGAGTGGCTATTAACTCACCTGCCAAATTCTGAGTAATAAATGGCTCCATGTGACATTTTTTCTTATTTATTTGCTCCACTGAATGTAATAGCTCTTACTCTGGAAAACTGAGGCACACCCTTTTTAGGCTGGGAAAAAATTTGACCCTTTAAAGAATTTTTTTTTTTAGTTTGTATTTCTCTCTACCTAAAATGAGTAACTTGGAGTGTTAGCTATGAGTATTAGCTTTGCTGCTGATGCCTGTCTCTGAGAAGTTGTTCCAAATTACTGTCCAATCCTGAGAGCTGAAAACCCTTCCTACACCCTTTTGGGAAGTATGAGTTCACCCAGGACTCACTCCAACCCCCAGGTGTATTCCAGCATTTTTCTCAACATGAATACAAAATTGGTGATAGTAGAATGAAGAGTTAATGTGGATATAACAAAGCCAATCCTTCACCAGGGAACTAGAACTCACTCAGCAAACAACTAGACCAAAAACCCAGCTAAGGTCTGTCTGGTAGGGCCAGTGTAACCCCTTCTCAAGTGGCATCAAGTGGGAGGAGGGCTGGCAGCAGGAATTCTCTGCCAGTTCTCCAGCCAACCTGAATGCTAGGGGAGAGAGGAAGGGCCTGTCTGGCCATTTCTTTGACAGGATTTGGGGAACAGGTCTAGCTTTCACAGCACTATTGCTTGGCCACTGCTCCCTTTATGGGAGTTGACAGACATGCAGAGCCCTGCTGTAACTCATGGCACTTCACATAAAGCGCCATGAGTTAGAGCACTCCCCCAACCTAACAGATGTTCACCTGCTGGGTGGGAAGGGAGAAGGAAAATCGAGTTCCACCTTGGAGCTGATCAAGCCCGAGGAGCGTGCCTGCAGCTTCTCTCCCCTAGCCAGCTCCAGTGCTGAAGGAAGGAGGGGGGATGAGCTGCAGACTCAGACAGGGGTTTGCCTGGCCTGAGCTGGAGGGGGAGGGGAGGCACGGGCAGAGGGGTTCCAATCCACCCTCCCCTCCTCCAGCTTAGGCCAGGAAAACCCCAGCCCACAGCATGCCCCACTTCCTCTCTCCCCTCCCCCCATCCCTTCCTTCAGGCAGAACATTGGGCAAGACTTGCATGCATTAACACAACCTCAGTTGCATAACAGATTGACCCTAGGGAACAGAAGTTCCCTAAGGTGCTCCAAAGTGGAGTGCCTTAATTTGATCCCTCATTTGTTGCATGATTAGCCACTTCTAAAGCACTCTGCAGCTGCGCATGTGTGTCATAGCACAGCTATAGAGCACTTTCAGGGAGCTGATGGCACAACAAGCATCACTTCTGTCTGCACCCAGTGTCTATCAAACCTTCTGGCTATCAAGAGCCTTGAACAAATTTGACCCATTTGCTTGCCTTCACAAGAATTCTGCAGAGTCCACCCATGGGAGTATTTAGTTGTTAAAAATGTTGTGACTCTGATGAGCTTTCATTTGTGGACATCAGAGGAGGTGACATTTTACATGAGAGATGGCAATCTTCAATGAGAGATGGTGTTTTGACAAAACCAGCTAGAGGAAGGCATTTCCTGCATAACAGCAGTGTGAAATATAGCAGCGTGGAGATCAGTGCCTGAAGGCTGGCCGTGTTGGAACAGACTGGCACCATTTTCCAGATGATCCTACTTCAGGCATGAGGAACACACTGACTACTTCTAACTGTGAAGAAAGAGCTGGTGTGGGCACAGCTGAGCATTAAATATGTATGCATGCACAGGCCTGGGGAAACTGAAACCTTCCTTTTCAGAGTTAGGAATTAGTGTTTTGAGCTACCCTGCTACGTGTAGAAAGTACAATTGTTTTCTGCCTTACATTACCATTGCTGTAATACATGCTTTTTTTCAGTCACAAACATGTATTGCACTGCTGAATTTGCACAGCCTGTATTATACAGGCAGTTGGACTAGATAATTATAACAACCTTAAAATCTATGGCTGAAAAAAAAATCAGAACAACAAATCACCAACAACCCTAGCAACCCAGTGAGAAGCAGCAGAAAATACTCTGCAAGGAAAGGGAGCTCAGTTATTTATGAAATAAATCTGCATACAAAAAAAGGAAAGGAGAACGTGTGAAAGGGCAGAAAGGAAAAACAAGGAAGGAAAGACAATTCAATAAGCATCATGGAAAGGTTGTCAGTATAGCCTTTGGACTATTTCACAGAGGCAGGATCTTTTGAAAACTCCTCTCCTTCTCTGCCCTTCCTTTAATGATATCTTTCATTACAACAAGTAGGTCAGAGCTTCAAAGATAGCAAGGCTCCTCAAAAGAGAGAGTAGTGCCCTGCTGGAGTGGTGGATGGCAGTTTTGTCTCCCACGCCGGTACCAGCCATATGAGGCTGTGCAAAAATACACAGCCATCTCATACTCAGATTTCTTTGACGAGTACACACATTTTCCCTAATTTTTTACTGCTCCTCTCCATTTGGCAAGACTTTCAAACACTGGAGAGATGTATAATGGAGTATATCTTGCCACTTGGTCCCTCACCTATCAGCAGACATCCTGGTTTTCTCTGATAAAAAAATCCCCAATTTTGGATTTAAAAAAGTAACCCAAGCTCCATATTTTTCTGTGATTAAAATGAAACATATATCTATTTTCTGTGTTTGAAAATAGATATATTAGTTGTGTTTCATTTTAATCACAGAAAAATATGGATTTTGGGTTACTTTTTTAATCCAAAAATTGGGGATTCTTTTTCATCAGAGAAAACCAGGATCCCTGCCTATCAGTCAGCCTCTCCAAACCACCTATGAAATGGTCTGTGCATATCTTAACAAAATTTCTTTCTTTTCCTCAATCTATAGACTTTCTTTTACACATCTGAATGAGTTACCTAGAGAACATAGAGAATTTCATATCAGAATAGAAATACAAAAGCCCACAGTATGTAATTATTTCTTAAATGTATACAAGTTTTAGAATAACTTGCATAGGCTCTTAAATGTTTATAGAGTTCTTTTAGTTATACTCTGCATATACTGTTAGGGTGAAAGCCTGATTCTACTGCAAGTTGAGTTTTGTTTCTGAAGGAGAAAGGGTTTGTTTATCCAAAAATGCTTGTGAAAGAAATGGTATTAAAATGGCATTGACTGAATGGAAATAAAAACTGTGTTGAAATTAGTTTTAATATTTTTCAGATCTATTTAACGGATTCTGTAGCATGTTCTTTTTGGCTGAGATGTGTATCAACGCTTCATGTAAAACAGTTTCTCTCTGCCTTAGATCGCACTGTGAGTCACAGCTCTAGACTTCCGCTTCAGAAACCCTGGGTCAAATCCCCTTAATGTTACAAGGGAAATTCAGCAATTTGTAAACTTGTCCTGCATTGTAAAGCATGACCCATATGTTTTCAGCTGTGCTGAGTTAGATTTTTGGAGGATGAAGCAGATGACGTAAACTATCACCAGACATGATAAAGCTTGCCCTAAACCTCTCATACCTCCAGCTTTGCTTTGGACTGTCTCCAATTTGTCTATATCTTTCTCTTTATGATGCACTTGAAAATGTTTTTGCACATAATTAGCTAATCTTAAATCCAGGTACAAGGATTTTCCTTTTAAGATCTTGCCACAAATGATGTTATCACAGTCTTTTGTCTCCCCTATAATTTCATAGCTGTGGCCATGTTAAAAAGAAAATCCTCAATTTCAACAAATTACATAACTTAACCTGAAAGGAGTGGCTGTTGAAACAGTCAGCACCTCTAAAAATCAGATCTCTTGCTTAGGTGCCTGATTACAGATTTAGGCGCCTAGCTTAGGATGCCAAAACGGAATATTTGGGTTTAATTTTTGTCTACATTCTTCCCCTGCTTTTTGGCAATTTTATGGTATAAGATCTTGAAAACTTTAAAATTCCATAATTAACAGTCTTCATCGCTCCTAAAAATATTACATTTCTCAGAGTTTTGATGATATACAGGAAAAACATACACTTTTCTTTGGTCAAAACTTGTACAAGGATAAAAATTAAAAGCAGTTGGCAACCGGAAATCAGCATAACCTACTCACCAGTAAATGAAAATGGCAGTAAGCAGGCACTGTGTTCACCTGATGTATTTTTACATCAAAAGTATGCTCACTGTTTTCCAGTATCTTGTTTCTTTTTACATTAAGCTGAAATCAACCCATCTGTTTTAAGCATCTTATCTGTAATGTCTACATTTGAGATGGGTTAAATTTTTTCATAGAAAAATGCAGTTTCAGTCCATCTAAAAACTTTTACTGAATCCAGACAGTCTCTCAAATAGTATTGGTATGACATTTCTGGTGAACTGCATTCAGAAAATGGAGAGGATAGTACCCTATCTCCCAATGGTGCAAGAGGTTAAGGAAGGCTTCCAGCATGTGGTAGGCTCTCTTTTGTCTGAGGGAACTTGAATTCGTTTCCCCCAGGTCAATGCTCTAACCATCAGGTTATAGGATGTCCTGATATGGGCTGTCCCCAGGCACCACAACTGATACTGTTGTACATTATGTAACATATTCATTGGAGCAGGGTCTGCACTACAAGTATTCATCTCCCAGCTAAGTACACAGAGCACCAGAATACAGAAGCATCCTAACTTTTTCTGGCTCAGTATTTAAGTACAATATACAAAGTAAAATAGCATCAAAAATGGAGTCTGGTATGTGGGTGACCACAGTTGAAATCTACTTGCCCTAATTCAGGGTTAGAATTTGAACCCAACCGTTCCAACTCCTGGATGAGTATCCTAATCCCTGCTTACTCTCTAGCTCAATTAAGTTTTAAGTATTTTATATAAAGTGGAATAGCATCAACAGGAGAGATTGAGAGCAACCCACTCCAAAATACCCTAGAGTATAAGGGCACTCCCTCAGAAACTGAGAGAGCCCTCAGATAGAGCAGAAAATTGATCTTGGGTCTCACATGCTCAGTGAGTGCCCTAACTATTGGACAGTTGGGTAAAGAACTGCCTACTTCTTGCAGTTTTGTAAAAATGCTCAAATTTAGCCTTTCATTGGTACTGCTTTGTGTTTTTTATGGTGACCAATATGAGATAAAAACATTTTATTTTGGTCCAAACAAAATATTTTGTTGAACCTCAAATAAATGTTGTTTTCAGTGAGGATAACAAAAACAAAAAATCATTTGGACTCTGCTCCAACTGAGCGTTTTTTTTTACCATTTTTCAGTTGAAACACTGAGCCTAAAAAATAGGTTATTAGATGTTTGGAACCAGATACTGCTTTGAATACTGGCAAAGCAAACATGCTAACTTATCAGAGTATGGCTCTGGATGTTTTGGATCTGGTCCTCCAGAAATTGCAAAATATTTTCTCATAGCTGCTCTCGTGTTTTCTTAGGTTTAAGGAAGTAGCTATTTCTGTTTGACCACTGGGAAGTCACATGACTAAATACTTTTTTCAGATCCTTCATGACTGATAGATTTCAGAAAAGGAAAAACGAGATCATAATTTGTTACATAATTAAGGTGAGACCTAGGACACCTGGACTGTATATCTTCTTAATAATATACCAGCTTTCTGCAAGTTATTAGGGAAGTCAATTAACTACTCTGCACTTCAGTTCCTGCTGTATCTATCTTACAGGATGGTAGACTTGCTTGCATAATATTTAGCAGTGTTTTGAGATTCTCAGAGGGAAAGCACGATAGATGCCAGGGGTCGAGGCAGTGGGCAGCCCCCAGCTGGCCCTAACTGTGGTAGTGGGATTGGTTGCCAGCTACCTGAGTGCCCCCAGCTGGCCCCAGTTAAAGTGCTTTGGGGTGGCCGTTGCATGTCTCTTAACAAGATAGCTATCCTTTGTGTCTAGCCCCAGGGCTTTGGATTCATACCCATGGTTTCTGGGTCTTGAGTTTCCTAGTCTAGTTCCTGATCCTTGTTCTCTGTTCCCTAATCCAGTTCTTATTGCCCCTCTAGCTCTTGCCTGAATAGTTACCAAGCTCCTCCCTGCACATTTTCCTAGCCTGAAACCTTGCCTAGCTCCTAATCTCCAGTTACTGTCTGGAGCCCCACCTAGCCCCTACTATCTGGACTCCCCCACTTATGGCACTGGGCTCCCACCCCTATGTCCAGGTCAAGCCTATAACCACAGATGTGTAAAGTATTGTTCTTAAGAAAAAGATCTGCTTGCAGAACATTTCAAACTTGTGGCTCATTCAACTGTATATGAGTGACTCTTCCAAGAAAGAGGAAGGAAAAGAGTCCATATACCTACAACTGGTTATAGATTGTTTGTGTACATAACTGCTGTGATTGTGCAGGAAGACTCAATGACTGATTAAGATAGGCATGTATCTTTGCTGATTTATATTACTTGGTGGTATGACCTAAGATGAGCCCAGAGGCAACCTTAAACCTACTCTGAATTCCTTTGGGGTTGACAGCCTAATATAATCATTCCCATGCAGCAAGCTATCACAGTGAGGCTTTTAGATCCCTAAGATATATAGTTCTTCCAGAGTTTACAATATAAGCAACTTATATTTGTCAAAATGGAGTTCATTACTATAATGCTGAGTACTGCTAACTCTTGATTTTATCTCAAGCCTTGGTTTTCTTCATAAAGCCACTCCCAGCACCTGAAGTCATGTAGTTACATAAGAAATGCCAGCTTCTATTTTAAAAGTGAGGTTCTAGCCTTCACTTGGAAAATGTAAAGATACAAAAACTAAAATGCAAAGAGAATATTCTAAAATGTATTTGTTTTATAAACCTTATTTTTTTAAAAAAACCTCATGATCAGGCAAGGGGGTTAGAAGGAAGGCTCAGAATGTTTTAATACGGTAGGGTTTTAATACTGTTGAGGTCAGACTCTGGTCCTAAATGTGTGGGATGCATCCTGTGCTGTGGGTGAGGTTCATAAAGCACTTCCAAAGAATAGATTGTTTATGACCCCCTGATTCTCTTCACAGAGGCACTTGAAACCCAGTATGGATTATAGCAGCCTCAGAGCTACACTAGCCAAGTCATTTTCAGACTGTTCTGTGTAACCCTAAGGTTTCACAACAGGTCATCAGAGGTTCTGTAAAGAGACTGAGGGTAATGGCAGAACAGGTGAGGAGGCAGCGTGCTAATATTGACAGGCCAGGTCACCTGGCTCTGTGTCAGTCTTTAGGATAGGGATAGGGGTTCTGCAGCAGAAGGAGAGAGAAATGAAAGGATTCCCAGACTTTAGGAAGTTTGTAAACCACTGCACTAATCTATTCAAACTGATAAGATTCCACCCCCAAAGAAATGAGTGCTAGCTGGAGGTAGCTGTACTCTGGTCATACTCCACCAAATATGTCCTAGAAAGCCCCAGCACAGTCCTCTGATGGTAGTTACAGAAAGGTAATGTAAAACACCCACTTGGGAACCTCACTTGAGTCAGTCCCTACTACCCACAAAGGGGTTAATTACCATCTAGTAGTTACAAGATAACAGAGGCTGTACACACATTCAAATAACCTAGGAGAATTCTCCCAGGCTTGTTCTCCTTGTAGAGAAACTTATCCAGAACTACATGTACAGACATTTGAATCCTGAGGCCCAGATGAGTGGAGAGCTTGCACTGTACAGCTGGGGAAGGGATTGGGATGGAGCAGGGGCATGTACATATCTCATGATGCTCTGCAGGCTTCCTTAGTCTGCCTGGCAACAGATCACAGCAGTGCATAAGGCAGCCATGATTGGCTGATGGTCAACCTTTTGGTACATGGTCAGCCTGTTTTTCCCCTGCAGCACAATGTCAGACTCTGGTACTAAATGAAGTGAAAAGGGCATGTTCTAGAGCAGCACAGTCCAGTGAGTGACACCCTATCTTCCTGGAAGGGAGGAGGAGAAACTGAAACACCATGTTCTCTTTTGAGATGAACCATGGTGTCTACAGAAAGGAGAAAGTCTCTTGGGAGTGATATAACCCTGGTGATTCCCAGGCTATTTCTCTTCTGGAGTGGCCATTTTTACCCTGGGGAAAAAATCCTGAACATCTGTACACTCATGATTTCTCTTGGGAGAGCAGCAACACTCCCAAGAGAAACTGAATGTCTTTATGAGACCAGAATCCATCTTTCAAGTCAAAATTACTTCAGTGGTGGATTATCCCTGAGGTGTGTTTTCTTGGCTGAGTAGTGTCATCCAACAGGCTGCTGTAGAGATTGTGTTGATGGAGTTCTAGAATGAACTGGAGTGGGGATCATGCTTCTGTTCTTTCCCCTGAAATGTTAGAAGCCTAATCTTACACATAATCTATAGGACTACCCAAGTGACACTTCTTTAAGAAATAGGGGGAAGAAATAAAATAACCAAGTTGTAGTTAGAATGGAAATTTCCAATTCAGTATACTAAAAAGAAATGAAATCATGTTTACAACTGTGAAAACAATGGACTGGGCTTTTTTGTTTAATAAAGCTAAAAATAGCTCTATTCTGAACCCAGCTGTGCAATTCAGATTGGTGAGCTCTTACTCATGTGAAGGGAAAAGGAATAACTTGGGGAATCTTTCACAGTATGATGAGATTACACAATCTGACTACATGTGATCTTAACATGGGTTTTCTGTACAAGATTAATAATACATTGACATAAACAAAAATGTTACGTTTCTTACAGATAACACTAGAGCTTCTGAAATTTCTAGATTCAAACGATCTGATATAACCAGAGGCAGATCTGGGACACATTGCATCAAGGAAGGAAGCAAACTACAATCTTGTGGGCTCATCTACACATGCAGTTAATGCAGAGCAATAAACTTTGGCACTTTTTGCACCAGAGTTTATTGCTCTGGGCTGCAACATTTGAACATGTGCCAGGGACCCAGCATGTTGGATCAGAGCAGTCCTGGCTGGCAGGGCATTCGGGGGGGCAGTCAGCCTGCCAGCTTGGCACTGCTCCAACTGGATGCAGTGTTCTGCAGAGAGGCTGGCTAGGTCATGAGGATGCTCCAATGCAGGGCTAGCTGGCAGGCAGCGCCCACACTAAAGCATCTTCATGCCCCAGCCAGCCACATCAGCATCTACATGCATGGTGCTGCAAAGTACAAAAACTCTGCAGCAGGGTAGTATTTATAATCATTACAAGTAGTACCCTGCTGAAGAGTTTATTAGTTTCTTGCAGCCTAATAGGGCCCCACATGTAGATACTGAGCCATTTACTGCATAGCTAATTAGGCCACTCCACAGTAAACGTCTCATGTAGATGCACCCAGTGCAAGCTCAGATACCGCTGCATCTTGCAACCCTTTTTCATGTGAATAGTTCCTATCTTTGTTGTTGTCAAAGGAGCTGCATGTCTTACTACAGGTTGTAGGATCAACCCCTTTATTCTCTAAGATTGGTAGTTTTCCTTTGTTTTTAATGTCTTACCCATCTGCTCTGGTGCCTTTGTCAATGCTTCTTGTGAGATATGAGTGCCATAAGGAAAAATAAGGCTCTTTATGCAAATTATAATATCAGGATCCTTCTCTAAAGTCTTAAGGATGATCCTCCAAAAACAGCATGTTCAATTTTACACTCAATCATTACCTGTTTATTCAAATACTTCTCTTAGAAAAACTTAACAATTTTAATATTTAAAGTATTTGGAATCTACTCCTCAAATGTGACCTTTATTCTAATTACAGTACTTATTTTTTTAGTCAGTCAGTCAGCATGTGCGTAATTGTCAAGTCTTGCAATAGCATCCTCAGTGGCCACGTACAGTTCCTGTAGACCGCCACTGAACTTAGTCAGCAGACAATCATCAACAATACGCAACATGGTATGTATTTTGCCACAGCTACTGCCTGGTTTGTCACAAAGACCCCAGTGGCGGAGGTTGGCGTCATACAGACCTTTCCCTGCCCAGAACATACTTAGCAAGGCCCCCTGACAAAGTGGCAGGTTGAAGCCAAGTGGGCAGACAGTGGGATCTGTGATAAGGAACTTGTTTGGTGGTAATGTCAACCTCTGTTCCTCACTCCAGAGGGTCTCCACCATGCAGTCTTAGTGTGGCAGTTTGGACCACAGTGGGTGTCGTGATGGTAGACATGCAGCAAATGGATTTAAGAGACCTTCATACAGCAGCAGGCTAGGATTGACATAGATCTTCTCCAGCAGCTTGCTAGTCACAACTTCCCATCGGATATGAGGGAGAGGAGGGGAGGGCAATGGAACAGTGTTCACATCGTGCCAACCATCAGTACTTGGTCCACCCCAGGGAAACTAACGATCATCCTAGCAAACCAAATTCTGAGAAATTTTTGAGGAAACCTGGTGTTACTGCTACTAACCACCCAGATATTGTGCAGTCCTAAGGCTTTCATGCCATTGGGCCTGCAGTCTGAATTTGACAACTTAACATCAAGGGTTTGTCAGCTGCCAAGTGAGGCCTAATCAGCAGGGGCCCTGGTTTTCTCTAATTAAAAAAATCTCCAATTTTCAGATGAAAAAATAACCCAAAATCCACATTTTGCCTTGATTAAAATGAAATGCCACTAATATATATATTAGCAGGGATCCTAATGGTCTCTGATAAAAAAAATCCCCAGTTTTGGGGTTAAAAAAGTAACCTAAAATCCACATTTTGCCATGATTAAAATGAAATGCCACTATATATATATTAGTGGTGTTTCATTTTAATCACAGCAAAATGTGGATTTTGGGTTACTTTTTTAACCCAAAAACTGGGGATTTTTTTTTTATCGGGGACCACTAGGATCCCTGCTAATCAATGTGTTCACCTGAGAAGTATCTGTGTATGGCTTCCTATTTTCCCTTCAGGAATTAATAGGCAATTGGAATAAGATACTCATCAATAGATGATCTGTATTATTTAGTCTTCCATCTTGTACCTAATAACCAGGGATCCTGGTTTTCTCTGAAGTAAAAAAGACCCCAATTTTCAGATTTTTTCATAGATTTCATAGACATTAGGGCTGGAAGAGACCTCGTAAGATCATTTGATCCAGCCCCCTGCCCAAGGGGCAGGAAGTCAGCTAGGATCAAAGGATCCCAGCAAGATAAGCATCCAAATGTTTTTTAAAAGTGTCCAGAGTAGGTGCTTGCATCATCTCTGGGCATGAACACCACATGCTCCCGGCAGCTGGCGGGGCGTGGCAAGCTCTGGCAGGTGGTGGCAATGCTGACAGGGGTGGGAGCATGGTGGCAGTAAACGTGATGCTCCCGCAGGCAGCTGCAGTGCTGACAGTGGTGGGGAGGAAGGGGTGGTGACCACCTGCAGACATCACCAGCAGCATCATCAGCAGCCAGTGGCGATTGCAGACTGCCCACAGATGCCGCCGGTGGTGTCAGCGGTGAAGGGGGGGGTGGCGAGCAGTGTCGGTAGTGCCTTTTCGTAGGGGGTGCACTGCCACGCTACGCATCACCAATGCCTCTGGGGAGGGTCTGTTCCAGGACTTGGGGGCTTGGATAATAAAGAAGTTTTTCCTTATGTCCAGCCTAAAACGGTCTTGCAAGAGTTTGTGACTGTTGGACCTTGTCATTCCTTGGGGCACTCTGGTGAACAGGCATTCCCCCAGACCCTGATGCACACCCCTTATGTACTTATAGGCTGCCACCAAGTCACCCCTGAGCCTGCACAATAAGGTCATAAAGCTGCCAAAGTGCTCCTCCTTGCCAGGCTTTACTTCTGCTTCTGGCATGCTTAATAGGAATGGGGGAGGGGTGCCCTTTCACTTCATTTCCAGGACCTGTGCATTTGGATTAGGAGCAGATGGTGGGGCTGTGCTTGTCAGTGATGTACTCAAGAGTGCTGGGGAAGTAGCAGACGACTTTCCCTTTGTTAATTCCAAACATACAAAATACGCTGAACAGTGGCAGAATATTGAGAAGTAGTATACTGACTTCATAGCTGAAGTAAATCTTTTTTATGTATGGTTAAAGCTCTGGTATGCTCAGGACTCTTACTGAACCAACAAGGTTTCAATCAGATATCAGGAGTAGCCCCATGGATGGTGTAGATCAGGGATGGGCAAAATACAGCTGGCAAGCTGCATCTGGTCCGCCAATGGATTGGATCTGGCCCATGGGGTGGGGTAGGGGACCATGGCCGCTGCCATAGCATTCTACATAGGGGCAAGCCCCAGCGAGGGCAGTCCACAAGACACTCCAGCCTGCACCTGCCCACTCAGTCCTCACCAATGCGTACAGTTTACTGGTGGGGCTGCTGCTCAGCTCCCCTCACCTTTGACAGCAATGGGCTCCTGGGGCAATTGGTTGCCAGCTACCTGAGTGCCCCCAGCTGGCCCCAGTTAAAGTGCTTTGGGGTGGCTGTTGCATGTCTCTTAACAAGATAGCTATCCTTTGTGTCTAGCCCCTCCTCCTGCTCCTGCTGCACCGCTCCAGGCTAGAAGGACCCTAAGGGACCACCCTGCCTAACATGAGATGGAATGACCAAGGTGAGGGTGAATATATTCCCACTATCAGTGTAGATCTTATGAGGGAACATCTTGAAAGGCTGAACCCCCACAGATCAGCTGGTCCAGATAGATTGCACCCAAGAGTGATAAAGAAACTGGCTGACACCATAGTGCAGCCACTGGCAAGGATATTCAAGAACTCTTGGCGCTTGGGTGAAGTACCTGAAGTTTGGAAGAGGGCCAGTGTGGTGCCTATCTTCAAGAAAGGGAGGAAAGAAGACCCGGGAAACCAGAGGCCAATCAGTCTGACCTCAATTCCTGGGAAGATCTTGGAAAAAATTATCAAAGAAACCATTCTTGACAAGCTAACACAAGGCAACATTCTGAGGGATAGATAACATGGGTTTGTTGCTGGTAGGTCTTGCTTAACCAATCCCATTTCCTTCTATGACCAGGGGACATACCACCTGGACAAAAGGGAAGAGGGTGATATCATATATTTGGACTTTAAAAAAAGCCTTTAACCTGGTGTCCCATGATGTCCTCATGGAAAAATTGGGCAACTGGGGCCTCAATTACACCACAGTCTGATGGCTGGAAAACTGGCTCTAAGGTCGGACCCAGAGACTGGTGGTCAACGGAACTGAATCAACATGTCATTCAGTGACTACTGGTATCCCCCAAGGCTCCATTCTCGGACCTGTACTCTTTAATGTC
>NW_017729032.1:98100494-98101986 GCF_001723915.1 Gavialis gangeticus
GCCTGCAAGAATGTTGTGGGAGACCATATCAAAAGCTTTCCTAAAGTAAAGCCGTGCTCTATCCATACCTCTTCATTACTGGTTCAAATGCTTCTGCAGCTGCCATTGTGGTGGCAACTTCTGGCTAGTTCCTCCTTACATTACCTTTCTCAATGCTGATGGAGCAGGAGGATGACACATTCATCCTGGTGCTCCCAGAGGGGGGTCTCCCCTCATAGTTTGGGAGTGCTGGGAGAATGGGGTTGCAGACACTTCTTGCACAATTTATGCTGCTACCAACAAAACCAAGGAAAAGACTCCCATTGTTTCAAGTGGATTTTGGATCAGACCTATAGTTACCTTTGAGGGACAGAATTTTCTTATGCCTGTATCTTTGTGCCGTGCAGATACCATTTTCATCCTTTCAATTCAAAGAGTCCCCCAAAAAGAAATCTAGGATAAAATCTCTACAAAATTAAAATCCCTACATACAGTGTATAAAAAGAGTCACATAACTTCAAAGCATGATTTTTATACCCAATGGGGGCATCTACATGTGCACTTTACTGAGGAGCTGATTAATTAGATCCACAGTAAAGTGTCACCATCTACACAAATAGCACTATTAGGCTGGAGTAAGCTAATTAATGCTACTGAGGATAGTACTGCCTGACACAAATACTATTCTACAGTGGAGTTATTTACTCCACCACAATGCACATGTAGACAGTGTTGGGTCTGGCTGGAGCATGAGGGTGCTACAGTGCAGGGCTGCCTGCCAACAAGCCCCACACTGTAGCACCTTCATGCCCCAGCCAGCCCCTCCACAGCGTGTTGAGCCAGGGCCAGTCTACCCCAGCTCAACATGCTGCAGTCCTGGCCGCATATGTCAACACCACACCCTGGAGCAATAAACATGATTACATTATTTACATGTAGACAGTCCTCCAGCAACAACCCCACAATGCTCTTGCCTGCTCTGGTCACAGTTTTGAACTCTGTGGTTCAGAAGCCTGCTAGCAACCCACTTATCCTTTCAAACGCCCATCATGTTTTGAAAAAGCATCTTCCTAAGGTAGCCTACCATTGGTACCTTAGTACACAACTATGGCATCAGGTAAAGCTCCAGCTAAGAAAAGCTGAGGCAAGCCTTGTACTGTGGCCTGAGCAAGATACGGCAGTGAGTAAACAGCTGTGGAACTGAGGTGTTCATCTGGACACCTCAAAAGCTGGGGTATGATTAGGGTGACCATATGAGACAATGTGAAATCTGGGACACTATCCCTTCCTTCCTCTCAAGTCAGTGGCACTGCTGCAGGTAGAGGTGGGAGCATGGCAGCTGGATACAGCTCTGGTATTACAATTTAGGCAGCTAAGGGAATCAATGGCCCATTAATGACGCATTGTTCTTTACTTCACTGGTGTTAACAATCACCACCACCACCCCCCACCACCCTTTAAAGGTGATTCCACTATTTTAGGGCAATTTTGCTGTCTGCTAGGGCTTCCTATT
>NW_017729032.1:98101997-98103352 GCF_001723915.1 Gavialis gangeticus
TCTGCTAGGGCTTCCTATTTCACAGCTTGTGCCACTCTGCCTCCCCACCAGAATATTCCCCCCACTGATGACACTCGTTTTAATTTTCAACAGCTGGCTGGGACCCGCCTCCAAAATTCAGACTGCCCCAGCCAAACCAGGGCATATGGTCACCCTAGGTATGATGCTTGAGCAGCAAAGCAGCTGTGTCAATTCTAGCAAACAGCAAAGGAAAACCACAGAAAATCTAGGGCTTCCTCCAACACTTGCTATTCAGAGTTGTATGCTCTACTAATCAGGGACCCCATGGCCATCTGACAACTGACAGTGAGAAATTTGCACCTACCAGAGAAGAGAAAGGCACTCCAGAGGTGCACATTGGCTACAAGCTGTTTGAGGCCAGTCAGAGGACCGATCCCAACTCTACAGAGCTGCTTGAGACCCAGCTGAGCTCACAGACAGAACCCACTGGGGAAAAACAAGGTTGCTCGGGTGGCTGTACTACCATATAGTTTTTTAAAACTTTGTTTATAGTTCCCAGAATCTTTTTTCCTGCTTTTCAAAATGGCTACTTGATGTGTGCTCACAGGGAACAAATTGTCTGTAGAAGTAGCCAGTTATTTTAGCACCATGCCTTGGCACTAATAGACAAAAAAAAATACAAGAGAAAATGCCATAAACAGCTCAAGAACATTCCCAAATGTTTTGGCAAGGCCAGCAGGCAGCATTTCTAGCAGAAAAAAGGAAAGCTTCACCAATAGAAAAAGAAATACACCAAGACCTGGGCATCCACAGAAAACTTAAAATAACCCTTGCAAATTATCTAAAATCTGGTCATTCAGACTGAATAAACATGTAAAATCAGCCTAATAGGTAACCATCAGAAACGCAGTGTGAGGCTTTTCCAGTCCAAAGTTCAAGTCCAAAACACATTACTTGCATGTTATGGTTGGATTCAGGAACAGAATGAAAGAGGCAGCTTCTTGCTGGCTGATGGGGTTTAGCTTTGAGTTAATTTGCAGAATTAGACATCAGCCACCACCCTGGTTTTCTTGAAGAGTTTTATGATGCTCTTAGTTCAGATATTCCTTTTGTGCCCTGGCCACAATCTTAGTACCGTTTTCAAGTATGTATTCTTTAAGCTCTGCCCATGCATTTCCAGGAAAGGTTGCTTTGTATTTCCCCTGCAATGGGCTCCTGGGGCACTATTACTGGGAAGAAGCCAGCAGCAGATGAGCTCAGGCAACTCAAGCAGTTACCTTCTCTGGGCCCATTGACATGCTAATGAGCACATATCAGCCAGACTCATCATTGCCTTTAATATGTTTAGCAATATTCGGCAGTGTGGGGAGGCAGTTAGGAAGGCCAGCCGTACC
>NW_017729032.1:98103845-98110532 GCF_001723915.1 Gavialis gangeticus
TGCTAAGGTCCCTTCCAACCCTAGAAACTATGAAACTATTTACTGTACTGCATTTCATTACCTGGGTTATCTGACCATCTAACCATTTTCTATTACCTCTCAGCTACAGCCAACGCATTTGAAAGCTGCTGAATTCTTAAAGAAAACAGATCTGAAGCCAGTTTGACCTGCTTCACGATGTTACTATACCTATTTAAAAAAAGTTTAGGGCATTTTCTCACTTCTCTTTCCCTCTCTACTAACCCTTTAAACCTACCAGTCTTGTTCTTACATGGGCAGGCACTGGTTCCACAACTGCCTGAAAGACGATCCTAACTAGGGGAAACTGAGCTCTTGATCTTAAGAGCTGTGAATCAACATGGGAGTGGAGGGAACATGGCCAGAGAAGAAGCAGAAAGACAAAAAAGTGGGCTGCAGGTTGCACCAAGGCATTATGCAGATTTTGAGAGAACAGAAATAGGTGCTACAAAGCATTATAAAGTCACCATAGCACTTCTGCGAGAACTCTTTCTGGGGCTTGAAGATATATACACACTCCCCACCAGCATGCCAGAATGACATGCTATTATGCCTTCTATTCAACTCCAGTGGAAAATAAGGAACAGTTATGTAAATAGATATGCACTGACCCTTGGTTCATGGAATAGGGGTCAGCGCCCTGCAATTTGCTTTTATATAGTATAAATTTGTTGGGGAGTCCCAACTTCCTTGTCTTATACTCCTCTCCAATGCTAAACTTCCCCAACTGTAGACACAGTTAACTGCCTGGAACAGACACCATAGTCACAATACAACAGTACCTTTTCATCTCAAGGGTGCACCTCCATGCTGTTTCCAGAGTAAATCCAACCAGCACTTGCACCACATGATTTGTCAGCAAGCCTCCTTGGTTGTCTCAGTTTTAACCCCTGTGTGATGACCAGTTGCTCTGTTAATTATTGAAATTCTGCAAACCCAGATGCATCAGGGGCCCTGTATCTAAAACAGACATGAGAACGCCATTGATCTGTTGAAGATCTCTGCTCTTGAGGGTGAGATGGTAGAGAGTGAAAATCAGAGTAAGGATGAGCAGATTGTGTTGTCATGAAGGAGCTGTCAAAATTTTAAAAAAAGAGTGGGAAAAGAGAAGGGTATGGGATGAACAAAGAGAATCATGGGAGCTTAAACCCCAAGTTCCCACAATTCCCTGAGAGGAACCTATCATACCTCAGTGCACTACCAAAATATTTTGGAGTCAGTGCACCACATGGATGCTTCAGGGAAACTGAGTTGCCTACCCCCAGTGCCATACATCTTCAACTGAAACAGCCTCTTGTTGCACCAACAGAGGCAGGAGGTACAATTTAGTGAAATTGCTGGAATAAATGCTACTGGTATAAATATATAGGATAGAAACATGACCTAAAAATGTTACAGGTCTGGATAGGAATGTCATGGAATTGCAATGTCTTCTTTAGTTTTCAGTCTAGAGAAGTGGTGCCCAAACTTCCAATCCCATGGGCTCAATAACAAAAAGCTCCACTGCCCGGATCTTGCTGGTGGGCTGGAGGTTGAGTACCACTGGCCTAGAAACTCCAGGGAACTTATTCTTTTCCAAAAGGGCTTTCCAGGTAACCTAGCAATGAATCAATTCAACTATTCCTCTGTAGTTCAGTGAGAATTATTTACCCAGTTCATGATTTCCATGCACTCTGTAGCATCTAATATCTGCTGCAATGATTGATTTCTCATTACTCTGTAGACTAGACCCTAAGCACAAATAATCATGTATGTCTAGTCTGCGAATTACCACTGGCTACCTCATAATCACTGTATGTTAGTTAGAGACTTTAATCCTGTCTAAAAGACCTTTGTTTTTGAAATTGCATAACTTGTATAGAAAAGATAAGACAACAATATTTTCAAAACTTTCTGCATGGCCTGTGTCAACACTTACCGATATATGGCACTGTGCTTTCACTGCTTGTTTTGAAAAAGTTAAAACAGGGAACTAAGCTACTGTAAATAACTTGCAGGTTTCATTACACTTTCTGGTTGATTTTGCAACCCACTGGCAGCATCTATACAAGACACTGACTGTGCAGTCGTTTCTGCGCAGTCATTTAGTATTTGTATTACCAAATACAAAATGACTTCTCAGTAACCGGTATTACTGCCCAGCAGCATCCCAGCTTGGTTGTCCAGTGATGCTTATTGCACAGTAGCTCGTCACTACTGCAAAGTAGTGTTGCATCATGGTTTGTACATGGCGATGCTACTGTACACTAGTAATGAGCTACTGCGCAGTAAGCATCTCATGTAGACGTGGCCACTAAGTGGATAAGAGAACTAATATAAGATAACTTTTTTTGGTAGCATATATAATGTGATTTCATGTCATAAATTTCAGGCTACCATTCCTGGGTAATTGAATTCCCTTCTACTATTGTCTACTTTGATAGGCAAGCTTCTTTCTGTTTCTCCAGGGAAAACAGGGAGTGCACAAGGCAGGACACATTTCTAATATGGAGTTAATTGTCACTTGCTGAATTGAAATTAAAGCTGTGTACCTGATAATAACCCACCTAACCTAGATCATTCACTGAGATTACCTAAGGAGATGACCTAATCATGGTGCTTGGAAATTCACACCTCCACATCCTCCTGGTAGATTTATCAAAGGGTAGCACGTACATATCTGATTCTATTTGCCATTGTTAGCATATGCAGTGAACACAGAATCTGTGTTCTGCCTTTGTTTACCGGGCTACTTTCAGTGACTCAGAGCATGTAACTGTGAGCATCTTTCAGCCCTGAGATAGTAGTGGATAAATAAAGGAGTATATGATATACTTCCTTTCACATAAATGTCTCAATTCATACCTGGTATCATTCCACTTAAGTAATGTTCTCAAGGTGTTGACAAATCTAAACAGGAAGTGTTGTTATAGAAAGAAGCTATAGCAAAAACCAGCTGGGAGCATGTGATTGGAAAGCATGCCTGCCCCACAGCCCAGCAGAAGTCCTATTTAAATCTGATGTTGAGTGCTTAAGTGGAACTATTTGTACTATATGCTAACAATGGCATAATAATTGTACAAAGCAGTGGTGCTCAAACTTTTTGCCCCATGGATCTGATAGGAAGTGCCCAATCTATCCATGGGCCAGATCCAGCCAGTGAGCCTAGTCCAGCACATGGGGTGGGTGAAGTGGGACCTGATCTGGCTGTGTGGGGGAGGGAGCATGGACCAGCTCCCTCCCCTACCACTATTTTTGGGGGGATATTTTAATATTAATTGCCACCACTCCCCCTGCCAAATTTCCCAACTCGTGGGAAACCCCACAGGCTGGAGCCATGGCTGCATGGACTGGATTTGGCTCATGGGCAGACATAAAAAGGACTGGTATAAAGGACATACATGGGCCTCTTCACAAGGTGTCTTTCCTGCAATTGCAAATATTTGAAAGTGTTAGGAAATGGAAAGTATTACAAAATTATTCCATTGTAAACTGAAGATAACAACACTTACTCTGTTCTGTCAATGGAGTTACCCCAGGTATATACCCATTGGCTGAGACTTTATGCTATGCCTTCTACTAGAGCAGTAGTAGGTTCTCAACCTTGTTAGACTCAAGACAGTTCTCAGAAAACACCTGCTCTTAACTTTCATTCGTTTTGTGACAATGGAAAATAATAAAGTAATTCTTGTGTTGCAAAGAACTCAGAAAGACCACGACATGTCTGAATGTTTTTGACACTGTGGATCCCTATTTAAAATCTCTTGGTTTATCTTGTAACTCGTGTGTAGGTGTTTCACACTGAACAGAGCTAATATTGAGTGGCACCCCTAAAAAGAAATCTTGTAGCACCCAGAGTTGAAAATTGCTGCCCTAGAAAAACACCAAAGAAGTTCTAGGTCATGGGACGGAGGGTATCTTGGGGTTGTATGACTTTTATACCATTCTCATTTGGAGCACTGCCAGGGACAAGAGCTGTTCCTTAATGTATATTAGAGCAGTCAAGAGTTCTACATTACGGTCATCTATCCAAAGTTGCATATGAACTACATAGCTATGCTTGTTCTGAGGGATTCTTTTCCTGTGGCATCTCTCCACACAGGGCCACTGTTAATTGTCCCTGCAGCACCCACACTGGGGAAATTCACTGGGTGGTTGCGGGTCACTTTTATGTTGCCACAGCAGAATGGAGAGCTCATAGTAAAAGTTAGCGTTCCACTGAGATTCTTTCCTAGAGAATACAAGTGGGAGATAAGGAGGTAAAAGGGAATTACAGAAATGACAAAGGTAAAGGAAAAGCAAGAAAAGACTGACACAACTTTAAGGATAGTAAACTTCTAAATGTAATGAAATGCCTTAATTTAAATTCACTTCAATAATGTTACTACATTGTGTTCCTGGTAGAAATACAGATGCTGAAAGGAACAGATGGGCATGAAAAACTGACTGAAAGAGCACCTCTAGTAGCAAAATAGAATGAAGACCCCATGTCATATGAACCTGACCCACAACAAAATGCTATAACAAGGAGTCCCAGCAGCATGTGATGTGGAGGAAGTTAGTCAGAGGAAAGTTGGAGGTGAAGAAAAAAAGGGGAAATTTATTTGCAAGAAAGGAAAGGGGCAGGGCAAGATGGGAAGTACAGAGACTCTGAGTAGCATATATAGAGAAGAATGCCTCTCCATCGTCACGTCTTCATAGCCTGACTGGGATTAACCATCATCCATTACAATATGTGGGCAAAGGTATTATTTTGATTTTCTGCATTTTAAGCCTTGGCTTTTCATTTTAAACTTCTGTGATTTCACTGCCACATGCATTGCTTAAGAGTTCTTTGTGTGTTTTTAAAGTGCTTAATACACTGTACAAGGTAAAGACTTTAGTAGAGACTTTGTCTGGAATGCTACATAAAATTCTGGTCATCCGTGTTCCAAAGAGATGAAGTCAAACTGGAACAGATATTTAATGGTATTTAATAGCCAGATTCTATTCAATCTATTAGGCTCTTAAATGGGCCTAGGTGCCTTACTGTGATTCTATTCCACCCGGCTTTAGCCCCTGAAAAACTGTTAGTACTAGGGATGAGGGGGTAAGATGGGTATGTGTGTTGCAAAGGTAGATGGTGGAATAAAGTCGCATTTGGGCATCTAAGTCCACTTGGATATTAATAAACAGGACAGGATCTGGCCCTAGGTGTCTAGAGATGCAGGTAAGTACACAGTGGGACTTTCAAATATCAGCACCTGCCTAACCCCAACTGATGTCAGTGTGAATCAGGCATCTGGGCACTTTGGGAAATCCTTCTATTTGCATCTTTAGGAGCTTAACATCTTTAGAAATCTGGGTCACATGAGCCCTGATTCACAAAATTATTTAAACACCTAATTGATTTCAAAGGTAAATAGGAGCTGCTAGGAGCAACTCAGTTGGAGTTCTGAGCAACTCCCAAAGGCTGAATCAACCTGGGAGAAAAAAGAAAAGGAAAGATGTAAATATTGAAAGCAGACAGTGTAAGAGAGACATAAACGCTGGGGGGAGGGAAGAAATGTGATTGATTTTGTATAATTAGTGTGAGCTTATGTATAATAGAGTAATAGTGTGATGTAAATTACTGTTGACTTAAATCCTTTTCAGAACTGAGGAAATACAGGTGAAATAACTAACGAAAATCAGAGGTTGGAGGTTGTTCATGTTGCCTTTTAAATTAACAGAAACATCTGCTTGTTTGTTTGTTTCCCCCCCCAGACCATCACTGGAAACTTTGCTGGCATGATCCATGGCTTGAATGCAAGCCAGCTGACAGACCAAGTCCTTCAGAGAAGCAAACGGATGATCCTGGACACACTTGGAGTGGGACTACTGGGTAGCAGCACAGAGGTCTGCCACAAAGTAATACACTACAGCAAGGTAAAATGCTTGACTTTCATGTTATGCTAGCTGTTAGAAAATTGAAACAAGTAAATGTAGGTTAGTAAGGAAAAGATCCCCAAGGTAAGATCTGTTAGGTGTTGAGATAGTCCAGCCATTGAGGTAGGGAAGCTCTATTGCTTTAGTTAAAAAACAGAGGCTGGAAAATGGCTAGCAAGTATGTTATGTGGTAACTTACTGCCCATACCATATAAATCAAATGCCCTAGGACAGGGATGTCAAAGATACGGCCTCTGGGCCAGATCTGGTTTCTGGAGCCCTACGATCCAACCTGTGGGTCTTGGACCTCCCCCATGTTCCCCACACACTGCTCTTGCCACAAGGTCCAGTCCAGGGTGCCCCATAGCATTATGGCCCATCCAGATTGGGTCCACAGACCATTCCTGCATGCTAGAGGCACCAAACAGGGGTGATCTAGAAAGGGCACTGCACGCTGTGCATGCTCCTTGCTGGCTCCATATGCCACATGAAGCACAAGACCTAGACTGGACCGAACACATGGCGCATGCCCCAATCCAGGGTACTGTAAGCAGTGCCCTGCTGCACCAGCCCTGTGTGCAGGCTTTAAAAAGTAGAAACTGAGAACAGTAGGGCTGAGCCACAATGAATTGTCTGATGTTTCAGTTCAGGACTTTGAATTAAATAATCTCATATTATTCCAGATCTACAGTGCCAATATATCCAGCACTGTTTGGGGTCACTCAGATGTCAGACTCCCTCCTCTGTATGCGGCTTTCACCAATGGAGTAGCTGTAAGGAACT
>NW_017729032.1:98115532-98136918 GCF_001723915.1 Gavialis gangeticus
CCCAATCCAGGGTACTGTAAGCAGTGCCCTGCTGCACCAGCCCTGTGTGCAGGCTTTAAAAAGTAGAAACTGAGAACAGTAGGGCTGAGCCACAATGAATTGTCTGATGTTTCAGTTCAGGACTTTGAATTAAATAATCTCATATTATTCCAGATCTACAGTGCCAATATATCCAGCACTGTTTGGGGTCACTCAGATGTCAGACTCCCTCCTCTGTATGCGGCTTTCACCAATGGAGTAGCTGTAAGGAACTATTCTATATATATAAAGGGCTTAGTCCATCTGTCTGTGTGTCTGTCTGTAATGCTGTTGGGGGGTATGCCTCCCGGCGGGGCAGGGCAGGGCAGGGCAGGGCAGGGCAGGCCTCCAGCCAGTGCTGCATCAAGAATGACGAGCAGGGTTCGGCTCCAACAGATCGGGCTAGGTGGAGCAGGCCCAGTGGATGCACAGTGGGGGTGGGGATGGTGGGTGGCACAGTGCCGGACACGGAGTGGGGTGGTGGCTGGACACAGAGCCCGGGGGGGATGAGGGGTGTGTCTGACGTGTGGCTGGATGGCACTCCATCTGTGCCTGTGCTGCCCCCCCCATCATTCTTGATGGGCAATTCACTATTATTCTACATCTGCTTTCATATGCATAGTAATATTTATCATTTATTTTCCCTAAATTTTAAACTAACTTTTATCTTTGCGATGTGACTAAGACCAGATTTTACTGTCAGTACAAAACTCCTCTAGACTGTCCTAGCAACATCATTCAGCCTTATTTCAGCAATCCCAAGCGGGACCCACCCTTTTAAGGGTGACATAGTACACTTAAGTTTCTGTCTTAAGAGACCATCATCGAGGGGTGCCTTTTATTATTAATTTTGTACTGCTGTCATACTTAAGGGATACAGTCAAGGTATTGGGCCCCATTGTGTTAACTGTACAGACATGTAATGAAGACAGTCTAATGCTGATTGACTTTGACAGAGCCAGATTTCACCCAAAGTAGGCAAAACTATAAAACACGCATGCATGCACATAGTTTTTAGTCATACATTTGGAAAAGGCAGACAGTACATTTTGGATATGCTCAGGTTTCTCAATAAAATGATAACTGGCTTGTCAAAAATTAGCCCAAATTCAGATACAGTCTGAGGGCAACTGACATTGATGGCATTTAACCCCCTTATGCCAGATTTGAATTACACGTATCTTGTAATTATGAAAAGCTAATGGAGTTGTCCCTCTGAGGACATGGTGTATTAAGACGGATCAAATTTAGTTTTACAACAACACTAGGTAGGTCAAATCTGACACCTTATTTCAAAGGAAAATGACCTTGAAAATGGCATCATTAGGCTCTTAACAGTCTAAGTGGCAGTCAGGTCTCACTGTCAATGCAACCAGAATGTCTAAATCATACCCAGGACCATTTCATTCTGAATCTGCATCATAGGCCAACTCCAAGTTCTTACTGAATAGTCACAAAATGTCACTTTATCAATTTTATAAGACAGTGATTTTTGGCCCTGGAGACCAGATGAATGGTGCAGAGTTGCTCCATAAGCCAGATCAGACTCTGCATGCCTGGGTTGGGCCCCATGCTACCCTCACAAGCTTCCCAGGGCTCCAGGGCCCTGTATTGCCTCTGTCAGATGTCCAGTGCTAAAAGGAGTGTGGGGCCCAGCACCACTTCTACCCAGCCTGCCCACACACAGGGATCAGGCTCCACACCACCCTACATGGTTTCTCACGGACCTATGGGAAGCCCTGTGGGCTGGATAATGCAGGGCTGGATACGGCCTGCAGGCTGGGGGTTGAGCACCCCTGGTATAAAACATAACTTTCAGCTTCTGTTATTATACAATGTTGTCTTGACTGATATATAAACTCTTAAAGGCAGGAAGTGTACCCACTTCTATTTGTACTATGACTAGCTCCTCAGACACTTGGTCCTGATGTGGGCCTGTGATTGTGACCTTAATTATAAGAGGAGCAGTTCTTCAACAGTTTTTTTATACTAATTAAATTCTTTTCACTTGGGATTGGGTGATCTTGTCAAGGTAAAAAATAAGCCAGTTAAAAATCAGGCCTTCTCTTTTTCCCACCAGGTACACTCAATGGATTTTGATGATACATGGCACCCAGCCACACACCCCTCTGGGACTGTGCTTCCTTCTCTAGTTGCTCTGTCAGATACCTTGTCTGAAAAGAAAAAATTCTCTGGCCTTGACCTGCTCTTAGCCTTCAATGTAGGGATTGAAGTGCAAGGCAGACTTTTACGATTTTCCAGTGAAGCCCACAACATTCCCAAAAGGTATGTAAATAATATTTGGAGTGCAGCATTTAGGTTGAGTAGAGGCTTTTGTTGTGGTTGTTGTCATTAATTTACTGAAATAGCAGAGATGAAAGCAATACTGATTTTTAATCTCCACTCTCCAGTTACTCTCTCAGTAATCTCTATAGAGCTGCCTTTTAGTGTCTTTCATAGCTAGAGACAAATAATCAATATATGCTGTTCCACTTTTGTATTCAAAGCAATGAAAGGAGCAGAGATAATTATATTTACTAGGCTGCTTTGTCCAGAAGTTTGAAAAGTAAAAATTGAAATCAGCATTTAAAAAAAAAAGAAAATACTCCTTTGTGATTGCCTTTTTTGATGCTTAACAAATAGCACCACTGTTTAGATGGAGGTAGTGACTGATCTGGATCAGTGAGACATCTGAGAAGCTCCTTTAGCTTCTCCATCAATTCAAAATAGTGAAAAGGAAAATAATGCTAGAGAAAAAAATCTCTGATGCTTTCAGTGGGATGTGAGAATACATCTGATTAGGTGTGAATATGCAAACTGAGGACCATTGCCTGTTCTCAGAAATGAGGATTCACCTCTCTGAGACTCACCATGCAGCCACAGTAAACACACTGTGTCCTAAAGATGTGGGTAGAGCAGAGGTGGGCAAAATGATGGATCCAGCCAGCAGGTGGACTCCATTTCCCTGCCTGCGGTGGCTGGGGCCAGTCTTCAGGGAAACTCCAGCCCATGCTATCACAGTGCAGCTGCTGCTGGGGTCTCCGTGGAAACCAGCCCCAGCCTCTCTGGCAGGGGCTTCTGGGAAATGGAGTCCACTGCTGGCCGGATCTGGCCTGTGGGCTAGACTTTGCCCACCCCTGGGGTACAGGAACATATTATCCCCTTTCCCCAGGATGT
This sequence comes from Gavialis gangeticus, assembly GCF_001723915.1. Classification (NCBI taxonomy): domain Eukaryota; kingdom Metazoa; phylum Chordata; order Crocodylia; family Gavialidae; genus Gavialis; species Gavialis gangeticus. Next base: position 98,118,728 of record NW_017729032.1, read on the forward strand.
GCCCATTATACTCGCTACAACAGCTCTGGGGCTTTTCTGCTACCATGGTGCTTGCAACACTGGTTACTAAGAGAGTTAGCAGTTTTTCCTATTATTTTCTTCAGGGACCTAATTGTATATAATATAGTGTTTTGGCTAACATGGGACTTTTCCAGTATCAGGGCTACGGAACTAGACCCTGAACTATTATACATGCACTGATTTATGGTCTGGTCCAGCTCCCACTGGGCACATCTACGTGTGTTAATTAACTGAATAAACTCCAGCACAGTTTTTTCTGGAGTGTATTGCTCCTGGGCACCACATTTACATGTGCGCCCGGAACCTCAGCACATTGAGCCAGGTCAGAGAAGCCCCAACTGGCAGGGGACCCAAGGGGTCAACCTGCCAGGCCAGAGCTGCTCTGACCCAACTCAACATGCTGCGGAGAGGCTGGCTGGGGCATGAGAGTGCCGGCTAGCCCTGCATTGAAGCAAGCAGCTCCTTCACTGAAGCACCCTCATACCCCAGCGAGCCCCATCAACATCTACCCATGTGTTGCAGTGCAGTAAATAATGCCGCTGCAGGATAGTACTTGTGATGACAAGTAATGTCCTACAAAGCCATTTATTAGTTTACTACAGCCCAATAGGGCCACACATGTAGAAACTGAGACTTTACTGCAGAGCTGATTAGGCAACTCTGCCGTAAATGTTTCATGTAAATGTGCCCACTGGCATCGGAGAGAGGTGGATTAGGTACTGCTGAAGTTCTGTCCTAGAATTCCTGTAACTATTTTTGAAGCATGGTAATGATGAGGTACCATTTGTTTTCTCAGGTTTCACCCACCATCTGTGGTTGGTACCATGGGGAGTGCAGCAGCTGTTGCCAAACTGCTAGCATTTGACCAGTTTAAGTGTAAAGAAGCTTTGGCCATTGCTGCTTCCTATGCAGGAGCCCCAATGGCTAATGCAGCAACACAAACCAAGCCTCTGCACATTGGTAATGCAGCTAGGCATGGTCTGGAAGCAGCTTGCTTAGCATCACTGGGTCTTCAAGGAAACAAACAGATACTGGACATGGAGTCAGGGTTGGGTGCTTTTTATGGAGACTACATGCCGCAGGATCTGCCACCTTTACAGTCTTATTCCTGGCTGCTGGACCAACAAGATGTAGCCATCAAGCGCTTCCCTGCTCATCTTGGAACACACTGGGTGGCAGACGCAGCCTCTTCAGTGAGGAAGCACCTTGTGGGGAGTGGTGATCCACTCCCTGTTAGCAAAATTAAGAAAATCACACTCAAAGTCCCAGAGGCTCAGTATGTAAACAGATCATTTCCTAACTCAGAGCACGAAGCCCGGCATTCTCTCCAGTTTGCTGCATGCACTGCTCTGCTGGATGGCAGCATCTCAGTCCAATCATTCAACCGTCAGAACATTTTTAGGCCAGAGTTAAAGGAGCTGCTCTGCAAAACACAGGTGGAGCACCCTTCTGATAACAAGCCTAGCTTCGAGAGCCTTTACTGTGAGGTAAGCATTACCCTTCAGGACGGTGACATGTTTAGTGAGCGTTGTGATACCTTTTATGGACACTGGAGGAAACCCCTGACTAAAGAGGATCTGGAGAAAAAATTTCGCTCCAATGCTTCCACTGTTCTCTCACTGGAGGCTACAGAAGGCATCATAGAGACTGTGAATCATTTAGAAGAAGTAAAAGACTGCGTGGTGTTAAGTGAGTTTCTTAAAGGGACACAGCCAATCCAAGAACTTCCCCAAATGACCTCCTTACCTTGAAAAATGACAAACATTTATTAACATTGGGTTCCTGTAGTTACTGGTGTGCACTCTGAGCATACAGAGTCAGGAAAACGAAACTCCTCTTGTTGTTGGTAACAAATTTGCACACCTGTAACATAAGCAACATTTTAAATCCAGTATTGTAGCATTGGTTCTGTACATGGCTTAAAGATTGATTTCTGCTCTAGAGCTAGCCGAAAAATAATGTGCTGGCAACTTGTACTTTCATTATCCTTAGATCAGTACTCAGAGAACATCTATAGCCTCCATAAAACTACCATTGGTACTAACAACAGCCCTGTTGACAAATCCTTTGTTATCACAGTGCCATAATAAAGCCCCTTGTAAAAATCCTTTTTCTGCTAGAAAATCTGGAAATGGAGATTGTGGAGGGGTAAAGCAACCAATATCCTCAGGAGAGGAGCTATTAGTAGAAGGACAAATAGAGTATAAGAATTCTGAGAGAGATTTTATAGCAGTAGTTCTCTGGGCATCCATTAATGTGAAAGTGTTGAGATTTGTGTAGAAAGAAAAACCCAATGCAAAGTTGCAGAGGTTGGTATTCACCAAGAAACATCCTTGCTTCCCCATCAAGATTAGCCTTATATAGATGAGGATGACAATAGTGCTCTTGTTCTAATCACACTAATTATAAATAATAATAAATAGGTGCTTCATCTAAGCAAAGTGCTGCACTACCCTTCATTAATGTATCTTTTATTTTTTAGTTTCCATATCTGGTTGCTCTAATGCAGGGGTGGGCAATTATTTCAGCTGGAGGGCTGCTTAATGAGTTTGGTTGAGCTGTTGAGGGCTGCAACAGTAGCCCTGCCTCTTGACAGGTGCCCGGCCCTGGTCACCATCTTGGAATCGGAAGTCCTGCCGCCTAACCTCTGACCTTTGCCACCAGCAATCCCTCCCCTTGCCCCTGGAAGTCCTCCTTTTGCCATCTTGGAACTGAACTCCCTCCACAAGTCCTATGCTAAAAGTCAAACATCTGTTATAATGTATTTTAATTTTATTTTTAAAATATTTTTGTCCAGATTTATGTGTATTTCTGTAGTGTATATAGAGGTGATTGCATAAGATCTCAAAAATAAAGTCATACTCTTGTATATTGTGTGTGGGGGGTGTGGTGGTGGGCGTATTTGTATGGTAGGGTATGGGGAGTATGGGGCTTGTGAGGGGGTATGGCTCTGTATGGGGGGGATGTATGGTATGCGGGAGGATGTAGGTGTGTGTATATGCAGGATGGTTTGTGGGGGGCATGCAGGCAGAGTGTGGGTGTGTGGGCTGTGAGGGAGGGTGGGGGGCGGGGGGCAGGGGACGCCCCCACATACTCCTCCCATGGTGCACAGCTCCTGCCACCAGCAGCAGCAGCAGCAACTAGTGGTAGGCCTTCAGGGTGCTCATAGCCTGTGCAGGTGCAGCCACCCAGCGACGTGCAGCTTCAGCCAGTTCTGGGAGCTGCACATGGCAGCAAGGAGCTGAACTAGGCTGGCCTGCCTCTATCACATGGGGCTCTTGTGAAGCTCCTGGGACTTGTGCGCTGGGTGGAAGCCCCATGCAACGGACCTGGTTGCCTTCCCTGCTCCCTGCCACCACGTGCAGATCCTGGGATTCTGCCAGGAAGCCAGGGACTAGGCTTCCCACCACTTCTTGCATGAACGGCAAGTGCCCCCGGTGGCTGGGGTGGGCACGGTTGCACTGGTGGTGGCGGGAGCACAGCAGCGGAAGCATGGCGGTGGTGAGCGGGGAGCTCCCACAGACGCTGCCGGCACTGTTGGTAGCAGGCGGGGTGGGGAGTGGCAAGCGCTGACCACCAGGGGTTAGTGACCACCCACAGGCGCCACCAGCAATATTAGCAGCAGCTGGCAGTGATCATGGACTGCCTGCAGATGCTGCTGGCAGTGTTGGCGACAGGGTGGCGAGCAGCAACTGCCACCCAATTTCATTGCTGGAGATATGCTAGTATCCACACATGCTGAAGAAGTACCAATCATACAAGTGTTTCAAACATGTCTCTTTCACAATCCCAATTTGTAGGGGGTGCACTGCCATGCTCAGGGGGTGCATGTGCAACTGCACGCACCCCCTACGTGTCGCCCCTGACTTCTTCCAGAGTCCCAGGAGCTGCATGTGGTGGCAGGGACCAGGACCAGGCCACTGGCTCCATCACAGGGGGCTTTCCCCTGGTGGCATGCTAGTACCAGGAGCTCCATGTGAGCCACAGGGAGCCCCATGCCATAGAGACAGGCTGGCTTGGCTCTGTTCCTTGCTGCCATGTGCAGCTCCTGGAACTGGCTGTGGCTGCGTGTGCCACTTGGTGGGTGCGCCTGTGTGAGCCATGAACACCTGGAGGGCCCACCACCCGCTCACACCCCTCACACCCACATCCTGCCCAACTGAGCTCTGCGCTCCCCCCAGCCCCTGCCCCACACTGCTGCCCAGCTGCAGCTTCCCTACCTACTGCCTGGAGCAAACGCTGAAGCAGGGACAAGAGCAAGAGCCACTGGAAGCCAGGGAAGCTGAGGAGGTCTCCCAGTGGCTGTAGCAGTGGCACCATTGGCCCCACCCAGAAGCTGTGAGTGCTGGCGGGGACCCGGGCCCTCCCATGCACAAGGGTGGGAGCAAAGTGAGTGAGCTAGGCAAGGTACATTAATTGGTGGGTGCCTGCAAGCCAGATGAAATTGCCTGGTGGGCTGGATTCAGCCTGCAGGTTGTATTTTGTCCAACCTTACTCTAATATAAGGACTTACAGTAGGCTTCATTCTTGGCACAGCTAAAAAAATCACATTTACATTCAACTGCTGTATGGTACTAGCTCTGTGTACTTCCAAGACTGACTGTGCTACACCTTCCTTTAACACCTCCTGCCACAGAGGTGATGAGCTAGTTACTGAACAAAAAGAGGAACAAGCAGGAGGGTTCATGCCTTCATCAGTGTGCAAGGGATGCCTCATATCACTGAAACGGATTATCTAACTCATCATTCCAGAAAACTTTTAGTGCAGCCTTTCACTTTCAAAGAATACAATAAAGGTTTAAGTCATGCTTTACAGTAATATAGCATCATTACTAAAACGTGCTTGCATGTTTTACAATATCAGTTGTTAATGAAATTCATCTTCATTACATGGATATATATTTTTAGATAATAGGTATTAAAATGGGGGCAAATGTATATTCTGGTTCATGTGCATAATAAAATTCCTGCTTTATTCTAAAAGTGATACCTACCATTTTGTTATTAAGGACCTCATTTTGAAACTTGAAGATTGAAAAACAGGCTCTTAAGTTCATATTCAGACACTGCTAACAGTTTCTGAGTCAAAAATAAGTATTTAGATATCTAACAATATGTACCAAACCGTCACAATTTGGGATTGTTATAGAATGTGTGGATACTAGCATATCTTCAGCAATGAAACTGTTAAAAGATGCAAATGTTAGCAGAAAACATACAAATGTTATTACAAAACCCGTTAGTCTTATGTTTGAAGTTTTCTATACAAGGTATCTATTCGTAAGGACAGAACTCCACCATCCCTGTAATTATTTTCATATCTATCCCATAGTGACTAGTGATGGTATATCTTCTGGGTGTCAGTTCAGACACTTTTAATGCATGCTTAAGTATATTTAATATGGCAGCTAGAGGCCTTAGATATGGGTATCCGTACAATAGAATACAGATGTAGGATGCTTAGTATACTGAAGAATAAAGTCGTCACCTACGGTAAGCTCAACTAGATGACAGGCTTCCACCCAGCAGTATAAAACTGGCTGTTAGACTACAAACATCTTAGTTGCTCAAAAATTAGTTACTTAGATCTTTAGTAACCTTAACTCCCACTGGAGTTAATGAGAAATGAGAAGGATGTTCCATCTCTTGAGGATTGTGCCTAAGACTGTTGTACATTTCTTAGATGAAAACACATGGTTTGTTTGGGGGGTTTTTTGGGTTTTTTTTAATCTTATCATCATCATTTGTGTGTGTGGGCAAAAGCCTGTCCCTGGGTCAATTTTTTGTACTAACTGCACTTTCAGTTATTTAATTTGAGCACAAAGATAGTGTAACCATAAAAAAATTCTTTAAAAAGAGATCATTAGCAGCTGCACCTTTGACTCTTGACTCCATGAAACTGGCTTGCCCCCAACTGTCCTGAAAAATACATAGGAGTATGTCATTAAGAATGTAATAGTGGCTTTACACTTATTTCAAGATTCGGAACACCACAAATCTCAGATTATTTCTTTGTTTTTGATCTACTGAGTTGATACTTTTGATTAGTTTAAATGAGTCTGTCACACTTTCAACTGAGATGAACACTTCAATCCTATTTTCCACTGTCACATTTAATTATGCAGGGGTAACACGGAATGTAAATTACTGTTAATCATTCATCAGTGATTGATTAAAGCCATTTAACCAAGCAGGTTCTCCCATTACCTTCCCGAATCTCTAAACACATTTAAGCTCAGACATGAGGAGATCCAGCAGCATTTATACACGTGCTCCAGAGGGGGTGGAGGTGCTTCAATTACAGCCACTCTAAAGAAAACATATGGAGCATCTCGTGTATCAGTGTCCCCATGCTGAAAAATAGCACACTTTAACTAAAGCTTCTCGAATAAGCTTTAAAGCGCCCCCGCCACCATTTTTCAGTGTGGGGACACTGATCCACGAGATGCTGGAGTTTGCTGAAGTGTGGTAATTACCATGCTCCAGCAGACTCAGTTAATTGAATCTACTCTGATGCACTGTAATTACAGTGCATCAGAGCAGCCTTGCTGCTTGTGTATAGGCACCCCAGGATTTTAAAAGTGGGAGATGTGGGACCAGCAATCAGTGCTGCAGGGATGACTGCACTCCCCACTCCCAGCCTTTCCCCCTCACCCCACCAGGGTAGGCAGACCATGCTGTACAAGTAACAACTGTGGACTTAGTTGACTTAGTCCCAGAATCAGGTAAGAATCTCCCTTTCCTCCCAGCCCTCCACTCTTTGTTCCTCCTTGCCCTCTCTGCTTACACCTCTGGTTGCAAGAAGGGGAGACCAGCCCCACCCTGCTGCTCTCTCAGCTGCTCCTGCCCTGTTCTACCTGGGGTTGCAGGGAGTAGCTGTGCAGGGAGCTGGGCTTGGCTGGGGACAGAAGCAGCAGTGGGTGGGTTTCCTTCCCTGTGCCTGCTCCCAGGCTGGTGGAGAACACCCAGGGGGCTCTGGCCAGGAAAGGAGACCCACTAGGGCTGTGCGAAACACCATTGTTTCATTTCGATGACTGTTTCACCATTTTGAAGGGGTAGTGTTTCATTTCATCATTTTATTTCATTTCAAAGCACTGTCCTGGTTCGTTTCGTTGAAACCGTTTCGCTGTTTCGACTCATTTCAACGTTTCGCCCATAGGCTATAATGGGGGAATCATGAAAATGCCTAAAACTTTGTCATTTGTTGCCTGATTTGCATGCAGATTGCAGGGATGGTAGCCCCTTCTGAGGGCATGAAGCCTGCCAAGTTTCAAGGAGATAGGTGCAGAGGTTTCTCAGAAACTATACCTCAAAGTCTTGAAAGCAAAATCTGCCGGCAGCAGCAGCCTCCAGCATCCAGTACACAGATTCAGGGGATTGTACCCCTGAGAGGCCTGTGGGGCTGTTCCGGCCTCCTCCCAGGCCCCTGGATGTGTGCTGGATGACAGGAGGCTGCCACAGCTGCTGCTGCTTGGGACCAGCCCTGGGCACAGCCTGCACCCAACACCGGGGAAGACAGATGCTGCTGCTGGTCCCAGGCATCAGCAGCAGTCTCCTGTCATTGAGGCACAGATTCAGGGGCCAACACCCCCATGAGGGCTGCAGGGCTGTGCTGGACTCCTTCCGGGAGTGCGGGCCCCCAGATCTGTGCTGGATGACTGGAGGCTTCTGCTGCCACCTGGGATCGGTGCTGGGCCCAGCCCACACCCAGCACCAGCCTCCATGGAGCTCAGGCTGGTGGCAGGAGGTGGAGTGCAGTGCCGGCTCTGCCCACCTCCTGCCACTGGCTGTGCTCCCTGGGGCTGGCAGAGCCGATCAGAGTGCAGTGCTGGCTTTGTCTGCCACTGGGCTGCCACTGGGCTGTGCTTGGTGGGCCTGGTGGAGCTGATTGAGGACAGCCCAGCAACGGGAGGTGGGCAGAGCCGGCACTGTGTTCTGATCATCTCTGCCAGCCCCATAGAGTGCAGCCTGGAGGTGGGAGGCAGGCAGAGCCAGGGCTGCGCTCCACCTCCCATCACCAAGCTGAGCTCCATGGGGCTGGCGGAGCTGACTGGAGAGCAGCCCGGTGGTGAGAGGAGGGCAGAAGCAGTGCTGTGCTCCGATCGACTCCGCCAGTTCCACAGAGTGCAGACCGGCAGCAGGAGGTGGGGAGAGCCAGAGCTGTACTCCCAGCCAAGCTGAGCTGTATTGGGCTGTGGAGCCGCTTGGAGCGCAGCCCTGGCTCTCCCCTGCCTCCCACCACTGGGCTGCTTCGAAACTCGAAACATTTCAAAACCTTCAAAACATTGTGAGGGCCCTCATTTTGTTTCAATGCTTTTTGTTTTGTTTGGATTTCACTGTTTGGAGCTTAAAATGCATTGAAACAAAACACTCGGTGAAATTTCTCACAGCCCTAGAACCCACCTGCTGTTTCTGCTGTCTCCAGCTGAGCCCAGCACCCTGCCCAGCCTGGCTGACAGCTCTGGAGCTCCCTCTACTCCCATCAGCTAGGGGCAGCAGTAGTGATGGGCAGGAGAGAGGGGAATTAGAGGGAAGATGACTTTTAAAAAGTACCCAGTTGCTGCTCCCATGGCATGATCCAAAACAGGATGTGGGGGGGGGAGGTCGCAACTAAATGTAACAGGTGCTGCCTATCTTAAATAAAGGGGGGGGGATATGATTAAATTCTAGTGATGACTGTAATAGATTTTGACTTAAAGATGAATCTCTGAAGTTCAGCGATTGCAATTTTTTTTTAATATGGTCAAATACAATTATATCTATATTTAGCAATAGTTATTTCACTGGTGAGGACTGAAGAAGTCACTACATTTTCCATCAGACAAGTTTCAGGACTTCTGTCACCATTACTCCTATGCCATTGAGGATTTCATGCAGAGGGACCTTACACATGAAAGCGCAGGTAGTTAACTATTCTGTGGGCAGCATACTCATGGGCTTCAGTTACATCTTTACAAACGTATTTGCATCCAAGTTCTGCTATAGCAGATGCTGTTTCAGCATCAGGAAACCTGTTTTAAAAGATTTTAAGTAACAGGGAAAATATTTTAGCTGCAAAACTTGGCAGCTCAACTTGAATGAAAAATATTTAAGTTGCTTTTTTGACAGTGATAATGTCAAAGAGAGGGAGTCAATCTGGGTCATATTTCTGAAACCCACAGACATCAACATAGGAAAGTATTCCTTCTCTGCTGCCCTACTCCCTCTGGACAACTGATCTGATGCCCTTAAAAGGCAAATTTTGCATCTACCAAATAATCCCATGAGCTTTATAACTGCAGAACTCAACTTACTAACAATCTTTTGCTAAGCTTATGAGGAGATGCTAAACATACCATCTGGCACTCAAAGATTCGTTCCCCTGGGGCAATGCTCTCTGTAGTGCCGTTTGGTGCTTTTCCGGTCCTTCACAGAAGATGTTTCACTTGGGTGTACAAGAAGCTCACTCTGTTCTGAGGATGGGCCAGGAGGGGGTGATGCAATTAATTTAGGCTCTAGAACAGGGGTCCATGGCATCTAGCACACAGGACTCCCCACAGGTCTGGAAATTTGGTGGTGGGAAGGCAGTGGCAATTAACTCTGCCATCCCTCCCCTGCTGCCAAATTTTCAAGCCTTATGTGGCTACATCAGGGCATAGCCCGGGCTGTTGCCATGCAACCTGATCCGTGTTTGGCCTGGGCCACTGCTGTGCAGCCACAGTGAGGCCTGGGCAGGGCATGGCCATTGCTGTGCAGCGCAACCTGGGCCCAGGTAGGGCCAGGCTGTTGCCACATGGCCAGATTGCTCTCTGCCCCACCTCCAACATACCTAGAGCAGGCCTCCCCTATACACCCCATGCAACCAGATTAGGTAGGCTGCTCTGCAAGGCCAGATCAGGTGAGCTGCTACAGCCTCATGCAGCCGAATGGACCCAGGCTGTTTCTGAGCCCTGCATTCCAAACTGGGACACCACCATGCCTGCTCCACATGCTGGATTGGGCTCACTGGCCAGATCCAGCCTGCAAAGGCAAAAAGGTTGGGCACCACTGATCTAGAGGATTTCTGATTGGAGTCTCATAATCAGTGGTTACTTCTCATTGAAGCAGCACAAACTCCAGTAAGGGCACCTACCCATACCCCCAAACATGTCCCACCAAAAAAGCAATCTCATTAAAACTCTGGGAACAAGATCATCAGCTAGGGCTAAAATTCTGCTAAAACTACTTGGTTCTGCCATTTGTGTGCCTGCCAGAAGCCAAGTGCAACAGCTTAGCAATATCAGAAGCATCACACCAATGGTCCGTCTAGTCCTGCTATGGCCCTAGAGCAGATGCTTACCAGAAACAGCAAGGACAATGCAAACTGAATAGTTCTGGAATACCAAGCCACCAGGGGACATCTCTTCCTTACTGCAGGCAGCTAGTGGTCAGATTGTCCTGTGAAGCATGACCTGTTATATCCCTTAGGCAGACAAGGTTTTTTGGGTGAATCTGATATCTTTTATTAGACCAACTTAAATAGATGGAAAAAAAAATTAAGCACGCTTTTGGGTTCAAAAACCCTTTGTCAGGGTGAGGAAGTTTCAGCAGTTGGTGTGTGCTCTTCCTGGATGGAATGAAAAGTAAAGAAGCCAGAGGCTGGGCTGGTATGTATATAAGACAGGCAGTAAGCAAAGATGTAGACTGAGGAGTCAATGCGTGAGAGGCAGGCTGGGTGCGGGGGAGAGTAGGGGGATGAACAGTGGAGAGGTACCTGGGAAGTCAGATGTCAGGCAGGTTATAATGGATCATAAATCCAATGTCTATATTTAGTCCATGATTTTTAGTATCCAGGAGGTGGATGAAGTGGAGTTCATAGGCTCGTCTCTGGGAAGTGTTTTGTAAGTTTCCTTTGAGGATCAGGACTGAGAGATTGGAGAGAGAGTGGTTTTCTTGTGAGAAATGTGCCCCCACAGGTATATCAGATTCACCTGAAGAACCTTGTCTGCCTATGTCCTTAGACCAACACAGCTACAACCTGCGCCTCTGTTATATCCCTTACACACTTTTCTTTCAAAAAATTCTGTCTAATATAACTGTAGATGATGGTGCCAGATAGTGAGTGAGTGGGTGAGGGCTATGTTGATGAAGGCTTCGTGCAGGGAAAGCCAATTGGCTACACACATGCAATCTTTTTGTCCCAAAAGTCCAGTTCCTGCTGCTACAAGAAATCGAAGAAACAAAATAAGATAAAGAGTAGAACTAATACTGAGTTATTTGGTGCACAGAATGAGTTCCCTGACCAAGGGGAAATGGAGCAATCAGAAATTCAGGGATATTTATCCCTTTCTTACCTTCCATCCACTTTTTTATTTTGACCAACCTCAACTTCACAGCCTGGAAAAACTAGCTGCTAGCACTGAGGATATACAGCACAAACCAATGGGTTTCTCGGCACTATGGAAAGCCTGAAGAGTAGACTACAAGCTTACTGACAGTACAGTTCTTCCTGTCCACTGCCCAGGAACACAGGTTCTTTGCTACACCAAATCCACCTGGTGGGGGGAAAGTGCACAGAACGCAAGGGGGAATGAGAGTCCGTCCAGGTCTTACATATGATTAAGCACACCTGACAAACAGCAGTCTAGAGAGCTATGCTACTTTTGGTGGGCAGTAATCTCTGTCTCAGTCCCTGTTTGTTTTCTTTAGTACAAAAAGCCTGAATCTTAAAGGAAGGGCCAGAATTAAGAGTGGCAGATTATACAATGACGGTGCATCCTCTAGAGTTTTTGCCTTGGAAGTTTTAATTCAAAATGTAAGCAATTATAAAAGTTTACAGTTTCCTTAAAATCTCTTTGGACTTTACAGATTAAACTGAATTATCTGTGTTTTTCTTTTTCAGAGGCTGCAAAAGTCAGCTATGTTATACTTAGTATATTGGGCTGTACCCCTTGTGAATTATGGAAGTATTTGCTATTAAAAAACAACCATAAATTTGTACCTTTTTAGGTGGATTATAATAAATAACCCTCTGTCTGTCCTTAATCCTCATTAATTGTACAAATATTGTATTTTTTTCCAGCAATTTTGTTTTCTGGATTTACAGCTGTCTACTTTATTAAAGAAAGAAAAAGTTATTACCCAGTGTAATTATCTGTTATTTTTGATTCCTTGTGGAATGCATACAGCTTTGGCTTTCCTGTGATTAATGATAACAGTCATGCGGAGACTTCTTGAGGGATTTTAAGAAACAACATAATGCGGTTTTGCATTTTTAATTTCTTGCTTTCATCCAATTCCCGTTGCTCATTGGTGTGTGTTATCTTGGAGGGTTCAAAAGATTTTATTTTAAAATGAATACTGGTTGTTCCCACCTGACAGCCATTCTTCCCAGCTCCATCCAGCTGGTTTCTAACAGGGCATGAAATTACAATGGGATTTGTTAACCTGCTCTGAGCCCTGGATCCATGATGATGTCACCAACTCACCACAGCCCTGGAAACTGGGTTCTTCATGAAACACTTGCGCTCCCTCTACCGACCCTACAGCAGAAGACACTATAATAATTTTAAAATGAAACATTCACACCCAGCTCCAAAGCTAGCATTTTAACTGCATCACAGACGTTCTAGAAAGGAATCTCGAACAAGTCACACAAGCTCTAGGTTTAAGGTCCCCTTCTGTAACCATGAGTAATAATTCCCCCCTTTTAGAAAACATCTTAAGAACTGCAGGTGAAAAGTTCCATATAGGTGTTAAGTATCACTGTGCCACGTGTGGTAGGCTGCACGCTGGCTGGGCGGGTACACAGTTTGTACACGTATGTACATACCCTGGGAGAATGTAAATGACAAAACTGTAGCTGGGCAAAAATCCATGACTGGGAGGGGAGGAGGAGCAGCCCCTCTGTGTTTTAGGGCACTTAATGGCCCTTAATGTTCAGGCACTTGCACAAGATTCATAAATTCATAGATGTTAGGGTCAGAAGGTCCCTCAGTAGGTCATCAAGTCCAACCCCCTTCCCCAGGCAGGAAAGAGCACTGAGGTCAGACAACCTCAGCTAGGTCCTTGTCCAGTCTCCTTTTGAAGTCCCCCAGGGTAGGGGAGAGCACCACCTCCCATGGAAACCCATTTCAGATTCTGGCAACCTTTACGGGGAAGAAGTTCTTTCTAATGTCCAACCTAAATCTGCTCTCCATCAATTTGTGGCCACTGTTCCTAGTTACTCCAGGGAGTGCCCTAGTAAACAGAGCATCTCCTATACCCTCCTGCCCTCCCCTGATGAGTTTATAGGCAGCCACAAGATCACCTCCCAGCCTTCTCTCGTGAAGAGTGAAGAGATCTAGGTCCCTCAGTTTTTCCTCGTAGGGCCTTGCCTGCAGGCCTCTGATCATGCCAGTGGCCCTCCGCTGAACCCTGTCAAGATTCTCCGCACCCCTCTTGAAGTGCAGTGCTCAAAACTGGATGCAGTACTATAAAACCCTACTATAAAACCGAAGGAATGGCCATCCTACCCCCCCACCACACACACCTTAAAACAAAATTAGGATCCTTATTACAAGACACCCAACCTGCAGCCTCAAAAAAATGACAATGTGCTATTGGCACACTGACAGCCAGAGGCCAGGGTGTCACCAAACACTTGGTCCCTGCCTTGGTAGGGGATTTGAGTGAAATATGCCTAGATGCTAGGGAACCATGTTCCATACTAAGAAGAGCACCCAGCCTCCCTTCCCCCCCCACAACAAAAGTGTCAAGCAGACTATTCTAGCAATCAATTTAATCCCGAACTGATGACCAAGACTCACCACACAGGAACCAGAGGAGTTTCTCAGTACCAGTGGGGCTGCAACACAACCTGGCCCATGATGGCTAACATCTGATATTTCAGAGGATAGCAAGAAAAAAAAAAGAAAGAAAGAAAACCAACTCATGTATGTTTGGGGTAGGGGGAGAGATCTTGCTGTCCCTTAACTAGCAACATATCAGACTTATCACCATATTTGGGGCCAGGAAGGTATTTTACTCAATGGTCAGTTTGGTATGAACAGTGGAGGTTTTTGCCTTACTCTGGTAGTGGAGGGCATGGCCCTCTTCCTTGGATTTCTTGAGTATTTTTTAACAACCTTTGCAACAACAGCAGGACATTGGCTGCTGTGGTCCCCCTGCTTTACCCACATGAGTTTAGAGCATTATGCCCTGTGGTTTTGTCATGGCTGACTGTAGTTAGACCAGCAGTTTTCAACCAAGGTGCCTTGAGATCCTTTCAGTGGTGCCATACAATGTTAGGACAGTTGGGTGTGCAAACACCGCTCACAAGACAAACCCAGAGATTTCAATTAGGGATCCAGGGTGTTAACAATGCTCTGACCTGCAGAGGTCTTTCCAAGTTTCCTCCTGGCATTTTCTCAATCGCTCCTTGAGTCTAAAATGGCTGGGAACCACTTAGACAAGGGATTTGCATAGAATGGTTTGAATTGGGATGATCCTGCCTCAGGCTGAGAGTTGGACTAGTGACTTCTGGAGGTTCCTTTGAGCCCCACTTCTGTATGAACAGATGAAATAGCTGCCTTCTGTGGGAATACGATCAGCCTCTAGGGTGTGCTGAGGGTACATTAAGAGAATGGGGGAGATACGCAACTCTGTGGGTAGAGCAGGATTGAACCCTGTAAGACAAGACACATATTTCTTGGGCTAAAAAAACATGTAAGGGGTGGCGCTGGATCTGTGCCACAGACTTTATGACCTGTGGATGGTTGGAGTCTCCATTTTGTTCCAAATACAGTCTGTGTGTGCCACACAAGGGAGCATGGACCTCCTTTCCAAGGTTTGGTTTCCTGAATAACAACAGAGAACAGACACCTCATTTCAGGTGATCTTTCCAAGCTTGGTTCTATACAGGCATTCCCACAGGACCTTCTGTCTCTGTCCCAGATTCCTTGTCACCACAGGTCCCTGTTCACCGTCCTTATCTCCTGGAAGATTTGACAAGCCGCACCTGCCCTGGTGACCAAGAGGAATTTAGACAAGGTGTTGGCAAGGGTGGTTTGGACAGCAGTCTAGGTCAGCGTTTCTCTACCCAGGGGTTGTGACCCAAAAGCAGGTTGCAAGAACAGATGAAAGGGTCATGAACAAACTTTAAAAATGGATTCTCCTTTAAAGAAGAAAACCATGGGAAGCCATGGCTTTTTCCTTGCAGGATGGCAGAGTTCCAGCCTGCCCCACACACTGGGTGGCTGGGGACGGGGGAGTGGGAGGCAACGGGTGGGAAATGAGGGGTACTGGGTTGGAACTAGGCACAGACATTTACAAATGGGTCCTGGTACAAAAAAGGTTGAGAACCACTGGTTTAGGTGACCTATGGAGGTCCCTTCCAGCCCCACTTCCCTGTGCTTTGGGCTGAAGTGAAGGGGACTGGGAAAGCAGCTGGTGGGTGTTCAAACACAAGCCTTTCAAGGCCGGCCTGGAAGGTGAGGGAGCCCATGGGAAGTCAGGGCCACTGGGGCTGTTTCTGGCCTGGCAGACTAGCTGCACCAGAGCTTCCCTGACTTGTGGGGGCCCGGAGCCAAAGCAGGCTGCCCAGGAAAGACAGGGGGCTGACTGCTGCCCTCCAGTCCTGCTGGGTGCCTCTGCAGAGATCTCCGCCCCCATGGACACCTGCAGCCAGGTCTGTGCTGGGCCCTGGGGCTGAGTGTCCCCAGCACAGGGCAGAGCAGAGCAGAGCGGTGCATGTAAGTGGTGTGACTGGGGTGGGGGGGCAGGGTGTGGCAGGCTGGGCGCTGGGGATTGCCCCTGGCTCCTACCTGAGTACCGCCCTGGCTGCGATGCACCAACGCAGTCAAGGCCTCCTGCATTTCACTACCAAAAAGACACCACAGATGGCTAGCACCACTGCCACCCACTTGCCTATGGCTGTCTGCCCCACAGCCAGCTCCACTCTGCGCCCCCTGGGCCCATAGGAAATGGCTGCCTCTCCCTTTGCCTGCCCCCAGCACCTCAGGGAGCAACTTTTAGTACACCATGGCATACGTGCCCTGCAGAGCACCCTTGGGGGCATGTTCCAGACCGACCCCCCCACCCCACCCCAGGCGCAGCTGCCAGCTGCTGGGCACCCCCAAAAGGACACAGAGGCTGCTACAGGCACTGTGACTGGTTCAATCCTGAGTGCAGGCACAAGTGAGGGGCTTGAACGCGGCAAGAGTTGAGCATGAGCTCAAGGGATGATTCCTTCACCTAGCAGGGACCCAGGATGTCCCTTCCCTGGAAGACAGGCCCCTGGTGGCAAGGCAGCACAGTCCTACCAGCCATTCTAATCCTGCCCACCTTCCAGATTGGATTAGTCAGGGGGTACTCAGCCCCCGGCCCCTGAATGAAAGCCAGCTGCCAGGCCTTGGCATCTGGCCCACAGGGCTCCCCAAGGCTCTGGAAATTTGGCAACAGGGGAGTGATGGATGCATGAACTGCTGTTCCCAGACTGCCAAATTCCTTGAACCATGGGAAGCCCTGCTGCCCAAATAACATGGATCTGTGCACCAGATCAAGCCACTGCATTTCAGAGTTATGTGGCTTCACCACCAAAAATATTGACATATTTCATTTTGGTCTCAATGAATGTAATTATTAATGGAAACTACAACTGAACAGCTGCAGAACTCCTGTTCCTTTACTTCTTTATGAGAACTTTTTCCATTTTTAAAACATTTTTTAATATGCATTCCCTTTCTACCTTCTCACTGAAGTGGGGCAGAAGCCACAGTCATTAAGACTGTTACCTTACTTGTTTAACGATGTTAGCCATTTATTCTAAGTGCTCTAAAATTCTCATGCTTGTCTTGGAAATGACTGTCCTGAATGAGGTCTAAGGTAGGGTTAGTGGTCCAAATGTGAGGTTGTTTTGGGGATATAACACCAAAGTAAAATAAACTTCTGCACACTAGGAAACATAATATTAAGAAACACACAGTTCCACTTAACTCTGCCCTGTTTGAGTGATGCCTCAGTCGGCTCTTTGACAGATAGAGCGTGTGGGGACAGGCCATAGCCAGACCTAACATGTGTCTGAAACCTGGCACGCCAGATCACACTAGTATGCAGAGTCTGGCTATGGCTGGACCAGACACACAGGGTCTGATCCAATGTTGGGGTCAGGCATGCTGGACCAGTGCACCGAATCAGGCTGCAGACAGAAACAGTATCTGATCCAAGCCCTCGTACATAGCTGCGACCTGACACATGGCCCTGACAGAGTGTGGAGTCAGACCCAGCATGTGGCCCCAGATCCAACACACCAGATCAGGCCAGTGCACATCTGTAAAAACCAGGGTGTGTATTATATTCATAGACACGGTATATGTGAGAAAATACAGATCTTCTTGCTGGGTACATAATTGATGCATTAAAAATCATCTTATACATCCCCCCCTCCCTCCCTTCCTCTACTTCTGGACTATTTTTCTCCTTTGAAAAGCTGTCACAAGCTTGGGACCAGTAGCTGCAAGCTCAAACAGGCAAAATGTGTTTCCTCGCCTACGCTACAGTTGTGTAAAAACTGTAAATGAATGGTAATATGCATCTTTCAGGAATTCTTGGATCTGCCTTTGTAAGGCTGCGGAAGCTGCTGTGTATTTTTCAAAATGAATCCTGCAGACTCTTAACTCTTGTTGAACAATCTCCATGGCTGCCACCATCTGAGCATACCATGGAGGAATCAGTCAAAATGTGGATGTGACCTGCAAGCCATCTCTGCTCATAACTTTCTGATTTGATGGTGGCTGTTTACATGCTGGCAGGTGAGTGTCTGAACACAGGAGGAGGGCACTGAGATGTGTTTCTCAAGAGGAGTTTTAATCATGTAGAAGCTGTTACTCCTTTGTCAAAGGTCCCTTTGCTGAGACTATTAAATCATTATACATTGATGCAGCTTTACAAAACCTCCTCTCAAGTTTCAGCTGTTAGAGAAATGCCTTTCTCTTTCTGCTTCCTTATACCCTTTTCATACAGAAATGGGAAAGGCATTTGGCTTGTACTGAAGAATCACTGAGCTCCTATTTTAAGGTTTTCGGCTAAATTGTAATATTTTATTAGACAAAAAAAAAGTTTGCAGAGAATGAGAGTGATCAAATGAGCAGCCTGACCAGCTCCCAGAAGCTGTAGCTACTCCCAGCTCTTCTTGGAAGCTTGTTTGCTGACAAAGGGCTCGACAAATCTCCATA
>NW_017729032.1:98141918-98150531 GCF_001723915.1 Gavialis gangeticus
TGAGGAACCCCACTGTCCACATCCCTTCAGGTCGAAAATGACCCGTCCACCACCACTCTCTGGGTGTGGCCCTCCAGCCAGTTGGTGACCCATTTGACTGTGTGGGTGTCGACACCACAGTCCCCCAGTGTCTTAATGAGAACAGGGTGAGAGACAGTGTCAAAGGCCTTCCGAAAGCCCAGAAAGACTATGTCCATTGCTACTCCTGCATCTAAGGATTTGGTGACCTGGTGGTAGAAGGCCACCAGGTTGGTTTGACAGGACCTGCCTCTAATGAACCCGTGTTGGTTGCCCCTAAGCATAATCTCCCCTGCTGGCCCCTCTAGTCTCCAGCTAATTAACTAGACAGCTGCAGTCTGAGAAATAATAAAGAGCAAGCACACGAGCATTTTAGCTGCAGTATATTTATTTCAGATTTCATGAACTATTTAGGCCCTGTACTAGACTGTTACATGAATAGGTAAGCACACAGAACTGCATACAAGCTGTTTTTCACAGGATGCAATAAAATTAGGTACAAAAAGCTTGCTGCATTGGAAGATCTAACAACATTGACAACTTAGAGTCCTTTTTATGCACACTCTCAGCAGCTTTGGCAATAATTTTACATGTAATATCATATTTTGATCTTGACACAGGTCAGAGATTCACTTGCTGTCATGCAGTAGTCTGGTAAACAGGGCACTGGACTAAGAACCAGGAGATTGATATTATATTATATTATATTTCTAGCTAGGAAAGCAACTTGTTGTGTGAACTTGGTGTGCTACCTACCTCCCTCTGGCTCAGTCCCCCTAGTCTGTCTACCTCACTTCATAAATCACTTCAAGATCTACACAGACATGGTATACATATGCTAGGAAGATTAAATATATTCAAACACACAGAGTCCCTTTTTTCAGAAGACAGAAAAAAATATTAACAATCAGTATTAAACTGCTACCTGCAAGGTAAGAAACAGATGTAAACAACTGTACACTTCCTTTATAAAATATGATCTACTGAACCTTCAGCATAAACAGTACAGATAAAAAGTTAAAGAGAAGTAGTTATCTGTGTTAGTCTGAAGTCAGCAGTACCATGGCAAGGAAGTTTGGTGCCTGAGGCAAAGCCCACAGCTGCAGCCCACTCTTGCCCTGCGCACAGATCCAGGAGGCACATGCCCCCACTATGCTTGCCCAGGAGTGCATTCAGCAACGGGAACCACCCTCCCCCAATCCGTGCGCCCTGCCCCCAAACAGGCCACTCGCAGCTTCATCTCACCCCAGCTGCACAGCGCCTTTTGGTGCCCCTTTGCTTTTGCTCCCGGTGCAGTCGCCCTGCTCACCCCCACCTTGCTACAGCACTGGAAGTCAGGCAGAAGGCAGGGTAGATTTGCACCTTGTAGACAAACTAAATCAGAGATGCAGAATATTTTGTAAGCAGCAGTTACTTATGAAAGCTTATGCATCTCTGATTCAGTTTATAATGTGCAAATTTACCCTGTCCCCTCTGCAGAAAATGTTAAGATAAAGCATTACCAACACCACTGGTATTTAAGTAAATACGTCTGTAGGCAACTATGAATTTAAGTAAATGTACCATGCTTGAATACTTTCTGAATTATAAACATTTTGGAGATGTGCAAGAGAGCTACCTCTAGCTTGCTAGTTTAAGCCTGGCCAAGCTTAGTAGCAATTAAAAAATGTTACCATTTGATGGCTTTTTGAGGCTTATGCAACATAATATTCCTGTAGTTCTTCATGGACAAAGATCCATTTCGCAATAGCACCAATGGGTAGTGTCACCAAAGAGGCCAAGGACTAGACACTGAACTTGGGCTCAAGAAGCCTGAAGACAGCTATTTCTGCACAGGGCCGAATGGGAAAAGCTAGGGTCACAATGAGGGCCCTTCTGGCAAGCCAGCCATCACCGAGCCTTTGCCAGCAGCCCTCTTCTAAGAATTCATTCCAGTTTTCCCTTAAAGAGGAAAGAGAAGATGAAACAGGCCATTATATAAGTGGGTCTTGCTACCAGCAGGACCACTGTCACTGGGGGTAGAAACAGATGTTGCTTAACTTTGCAATTGTGCTACCATAAAAGTTTTTATGGTGACACAAATGGCAAGCAAATAGACACCCCTACCCTCTGTTGCACCACATCAGTGGTCCTGATAAAAAGTAGCAATAAATTGTGCTACTTTGTTGCAAATGATCTATAGATCTCTAGTGGGAGCTGCCTGCACTCTGCAGCCACCCTTGCCACGTGCTCTGGTGGCTTGAGGGGCATAATCCTGAACACCCTGGATATAACTGGACCCCCTGCATTCCTGGTGTGTCTCCCTTAGTAGGGAAAATCTGCACAGGTCCTAAGTTCCCTTCTGAAAACTGGCCATTGGTGTAAGTAGCCATTAGTGTTAAGCACAGTTTAAACAGGGACGACAGATCTTTATCCCATTACCTGGCTTAGTTTTTTTGACCTTCTTTATTCCTACGGGTTCTTTACTTGTATAGCTCTTATCGAATTCCCCCTCCCCTCTTCCCCTCCCTCCTGCTTCCCCACCTACTGTATTCTAATCACTCACTCCACTTTATGCTCTGCTTATACTGTCTTCTCACAGTATCTGATTAAGTGAATTTGGGTTCACCAGAATTTGTGCTCTTTATATATCTCATTTAGTTAGTCTATAAGGTGCATCTTGACCCTGCTTTCATATTGGTATATGGTATATGAGCAGCTTTCTGGCTACTGGAAGGAGGAATATGTGCTAAAAGGCTTATTCCAGCAAAATCTTGCTGCTAACAAGGTTTACCAATATTGTTCTGCCACTAGGTGGGGATTAAACCATGCATCCTCCCTCTGGCTAAAAGCAGACTATTGGCTTGGTGCCAGATACACTGGGCATTTTTACACATGGAAGAGCCGCAGTACCACATGCTTTTCAAAGTGCCTGGCGCTGCGATGCCTGCAGTTGTGTAAGTGGTGAAATGCGCATCAGCGCTGAGAAAATGGCGGCGGTGCGCTTTTGAACTAAAACACATAGACGGTGTTTTCATTCAAAAGCGTACCACTGTCGTTTTCTGCACACCGACTCACATTTTGCCACTTATACAACTGCATGCAGCGCAGCACAGTTCGCACCAGCCCATGTGCAAAGCAAACTCAGTTAATCAAGACTGCTCCGAAGCAGTGGATCTCTGGTGCGTCACAGGCCAAAAAAGTACATGCATAAATGCCTGTTGGCTCAGTTGATGACTTGACTTGCACCAAATCATGCTGTTTACATGAGGCTTAAAAGGCAATTATATCAAATTAGCTGCAATTGTTCCAAGTCAGTGTTAATATAAATAAATCATAGGTACTTAGTGCAGGGCATTGAGCTTGGCTGTTTGTAGATTGGGTGTGGCCCAAAATGCTCTGGGTGGAAATCAAACCAGTTGTTGGAGGAACTCCAGCTTTAAGAAGTGCCTGATACACATTTCCCAGCAGCAACAACTTGAACAACCTGTAGGCATGCAAGGAAAGGCTGTTTCAGATAAGAAAATGACATGGCAATCCCAGACAACCAACAATCCTCACCCAAGTGAGTGGTCTTTCTCCAGGTTATTCTTCAACAAGTTATTTTCAAAAGTACTGCTTTTCATATTTGTGTGTCTAACATGTTTCTTACTAAAAAGACCAGGACTGTTCAGTATGGAAGGGAGAAGACTGAAGGGGGATGGGATACAGCTGTGGACCAAGTGAATCATGAAGGGTATGGACGAAGTGAACGGGGAACTCTTGTTCACCAAGTCTCATAACACCAAAACGAGGGAGCATTAGTAGGTGACAGGTTTAAAACTAACAAGAGGCAGTACTTTATTTATGCAACACATAGTTAACCTGTGGAATTCATTGCCCCAGAAGGCAGAGAGCATAGCCAGATGCAAAAAGAGACTGGATAGATTCATGGATAATAGATCTATTAATGGCTATTGACCAGAACGGTTGGAGATGCTTCCTTTGGAATCTCTACACCTGTGATAATGGATGCCGGAGGATACTGAATAGAGGATAGATCACTCAATAGTGATATTGAGGAGTGCGAGGGAGTGAAGAAGCGGGCCGGCTCCGAGGCTTCCCGCCCCGGCGCAGCAGTGCTAAACTCCCTCCCTCAAGCCCAGAACGCGTGGCAACCACTTACCGTCTACAGGTGTGGGGAAGGAGGCGAGGCCCGGACGGCAAGAGCCAACGTAAGAAAGACGCCGGCGTCGCGAAGAGGAGAGGCGGAACCGGAAGGGAGCCAGGTAGCAGCGGCGACGAGAGGGAGTACCTGCAGGCGGAGCGAAACAGTCCGGAGGCACTGCCAAACCTGGTGGGGTAAGGGCAAGCCCCCACAGGGCGGGGAAGCTGGGTCGACGGGTCCCAGCGAAGACCCGGGCTGTGCGACGCTGCTGAGAACGGCTGGACCCGGCAGGAGCAGGGAGCCGTATAGATTGTAGTAGAGGGGCGCTCTCTGCAGAAGAGGAGGCTGGCCGGTGTTTGGGAAGACTAAAAGGCTGCACGAAGCCCGGGAGAGGACTGAAGAGCCCAGAGAGGGTTCTAGTGAGGAGTGCTGAGCACTTAGCAGACAGGGTAATAAAAAGGGGCGCAGAGGGCATGGCAGCCCATTGCTCTAAATAACCCCTGGCTGTGAAAATTGGTTGTATAGACCGGACATTTCCTAGTGGATGGGGAGCGACTTACTGATGGGTCACCTATCCCGAGAAACAACCAACCCGGTGGTACGGGCGAGGGTGTAGGGGTGGCGGAGCCCTCATTGACGCGGGACCCCGAGAGTCCTGGAGTCTCACTTTTGGACTGACACGTGCCTGAGTAATATCACTGAACCAGAATAACATCAAAGTCGTGGCAGGCGGATCAGGCGCGTACAGACCGGGGGGAGTGACTCGTAGTGAAAGGAAAAGTTTTTTGGGACGTGTGAGGAGGTGGGTACGGCGCCGGACACGCATCGCCCGCACAAGGAGGCTGATCAAAGGTCCTGGGACTTGGTGGGGCTCTGGAAAGGTAGTGCATAAATGAAAAGGTGAGAGGAGGGCAGCCAGAACCACAGCAGGAGCTTCTAGAGGAGGTGGTGAAAGGGCTGCAGACTGGCGCACTCACTGTCAGCATGTGTGGAAACAGACATTCTGATGTGCTGTTCCAGAATGCAGGCCAAAGCCCAGCAAGTAGGGCTATGAGCCCCGTTTGATGAAGGGGGCCACTAAGGGCACATCACTGATCACTTGGAACAACTAAAAGACAAAACAGAGATGGGAGTGAGGTCAGAAGTTCAAAATAAGTGCACCCAGAGGAAATACTGAGCAGAACACACCAAACAAGCACACCAGACAGTGCCATCTGGCCCTCCAAGTCTAAGGAGCCAGTGAAGCTTTGCCTAGTGAGATATGAACGGACAAGGAACAGGAAAACAGCCCTGCTATCCTCAGGCCGCCTCTCCCCCCCGGCCCCAATGCTCCAGCCACAGCCTCCTTCCTGGCCAGATAGATCAGTAGCTTGGCTAGGGCCGGCAGGAGGTTAACTGAGAAGTCCAGGACTTTGTGGCGGCTGCAGAGGGGAGTGCGTAAATGCAAAGGTGGAGAGAGATGCGCAGCCAAAGGTGGCTGTAGCTTGGTGCACTGGAGCTGGGCATGTACGGAGACAAGATTAAGGAGATGCTCCCCAGGACAGCACTTACATCTAACGTCGAGTCTAGATTGGGTGCAGCCTAAAATGCTGTTGTGCCAAATCAAACCAGTCGTCTGTTTTTAGCCTCAGAAGCCTGATACACATTCCCCAAGGGCAACATCTCGAAGAAGCCATGGGCACACAAGGAAGATGCCCAGGCTGTCCTGGACACAGCGGCCCCTCTCTTCACCCACTCCCCTGGGCTTCTGTATTGGGATTTCTTTCTTTCTCATGTTCTGCTTCCTGCCCGACCTCCCCTGATGCCCTGAGCTTCAGCCCACTTGTGCTATATGCGTCTCTCCTAGCACTTCCAAGCAGCTCTGCCAAGTCTTAAATATGAAATTATCCTATTGGAAGCTCAAAATTATCATAGTTGCTGGGAAATATGCAAGTAGGTGATAATATTTCCCAGTGGTGACATGTAGGGGGTGCATGTGCACCCCCTGGGAGTGCTAGTGCACCCCAATAGAGAGCGCTCCCTGCTCAGGCAACAGGCAGGGGGCCAGATGGCAGTCGGCTGGGGAGCAGGGCTGCCAAAAGTGCTGCTGGCACTTCCAGGTGCCCCACTTATGCTTCCGGGTTGGCACAATCGGCCACGGGGGGCCTGTGGGGATCACTTCTCCTGGAGCCCCCCCTCCGTTAGCGAGATCCGCCGCAGGGGGGGGACCCCGACTCAGGAGGCACCAGTCACCCATGCTTTTTCCTACATTTAAAATATAGGCAAAACATTATGCAAATAAGTCTTTTTCTCGTTTACTTTATATTGCTAACTGTAACTCTCCAGTGAGCGAAACCTGGGTCATCAAAGTTGAAGCATTTATTTTGAGGCAAGCACTGTAAGAAAGAGCTGCCAACAAGCCCCGAAGTCAGTCAAGGCTCCTTGATAGTGACGTGGGGTTTTGCGTATGCTGCACCCAGTACGCCCCTCCACTTTCTCGCGCAGGCGACGCAGGCTGACTACCAGGGACTGCGCGCTGCACAGGGTCGGCAGCTACCGCGCACACAGACAACGACGCGACACCGCTGCCGCCTCTCAGAGACCCACGGCGGCAGGGGCGGGGCCGGCCCTCGCGCGGGTCACGTGACCGCCAGCTCCGTGACGCGCCACCTGGGCAGATGGCGGAGTCACATGACGGGGGCACGAGGGAGCTGGTGCTCGGAAAACTTCCCGAGTGGGGGGAGGGGACTGGAGCAGTACGCAGCGGCCATGGCGGCGCCCTGCCGAAGGGGGCGGCAGCTGCTGCTGCTGCTGGTAGCGCTGCTGCGGGCGACGGAGCCTCACTCTCAGCCGGGGTGGCCTGTACCCTACCGGTGAGTAGCCGCGCCCCCACAGCAGTTGCGTAGGGGGAGTCACGTGATGGGGCAGCGCGTGGCGCCGGCGGGGCTGAGGGGGCACTGATTGGCCCCTCCTGGCTCTCCCGGGCAGGGGCCAATGGAGCTTCCCCGCCTGAGGGGGTAGCTCGAGAACCTGTGCGGGGGCTGCTGGGTGTCACGTGATAGCAGCGCTGGGGGCGGGGCAGGGGGCGGCTCCAGCTAGGCCCAACCCAGCCTCCTGTGGTCCCCTCCCAGAAGCCCCTGCAAGGGGCGTGTGTCACTGTTACTACAGGTAGAGTTGCCTGAGGACCCCGGCCACAGCCTGGGTGATGGCAAGAGGGTGACGGCCCCTCCTGTGGGCACCGGGCTCGAGGGCCTGAATCCACCAGCGTCGGGCCCGGGCCTTGCACCTGGAGAGGTTGAGACCTGCTGGGCTGGAGATCCACGGTGCCCCGGCTCAGAGCCTGGGGTGACGTGGGCAGTGTGGGACCCTCCTGCCTCTCCACACCATCTCTGGCTGATCCAGAGTGAATCCTGCAGAGTCAGTGCTAACCGGGCCCTGAAACGTGGTTTGCTGTCAGTTCAGACCTAACTAAGCTGGCAAGCGACCAGGAACCGTAGTTGTTTCTTTACTGGATCTCGTCTCTGGGTAAAGGCAGGATGCAGAAGGAACAATCAAAGAGACCTCTGGGCCCTTGATAGACTCCGCCTCACACATTGCAAATGTGTAGAGCTGTGGTGCCCAACCTTTTGGCCCCGGTCCTCAGGCCAAGTGGGGCACTGCACTGCCTTTGCCTGGCCCCATGCACCCAAATGGGGCTCTGCGCTGTTACCAGCTGGTCCTGTGTGCTAGGATCAGCCCCTGCAAGCCATGCGCCGCTACAGCTTGGATCTACGTGCTGGGATTGGGCCTTGCAGTGCCCTGTGTGCCTGATATAGTGAGCAGGGCCATGCTGTCCAGCCCATGGTGGTTCCCAAAAGACCAGAAATATGGCAGCAGGGCAGTGGTGCCACTTCTCTCCTGCTGCCAAATTTTGGGATCTATGGGGAGACCCAGAGGTCAGATGACACAGCACTGGGGGCCAGATCTGGCCCAGAGGCAGGAGGTTGAACACCCCTGGCCCAGATGGAAATGCTGGCAATAATACAGCTAAAGCAGAGATCAGCAACTACAGCCTGTGGAGCCACTGGATCTAGCTCATGGAGTCTGGGGCCTTCAATTGCACCCATGTGTGGATGGGCAGCAGAGAGAACTGGCAGCCACAAGCAGCCAGGTCCTGGCACCTGCACATCTCACACCAGAGCTGGGATGCTCTGGCCCACTGCCAGAAAATGTTGCCAACCACCAAACTGAAGGCCCTGTTCTGCTTTCCATTTTGAACTGTTTTCTTTAGAAATTGGCTCTTCTGTTTAAAATAATGTGACTCTGTTACTAGTAACAAGTCCTTGCTTTTCAATGGCACCATGTTCAGTTTATGAGTAAGAAGGCAGGTGTCATAGACTTGACCTGGAATATGAAAATCAAGCTGTGTCTGTTCTAGCTGGTACATCATTATCTTTTAATTACCATGGTTGTAAATAAAAGCTGTGGGTACTTGACGTTACAGAAAATGG
>NW_017729032.1:98155531-98191932 GCF_001723915.1 Gavialis gangeticus
GCTCTTCTGTTTAAAATAATGTGACTCTGTTACTAGTAACAAGTCCTTGCTTTTCAATGGCACCATGTTCAGTTTATGAGTAAGAAGGCAGGTGTCATAGACTTGACCTGGAATATGAAAATCAAGCTGTGTCTGTTCTAGCTGGTACATCATTATCTTTTAATTACCATGGTTGTAAATAAAAGCTGTGGGTACTTGACGTTACAGAAAATGGGGTTAAGGTACCAAGACTCAGCTAACGGTTCTGGTGATAATGCATGAAGCGGAACAAAATACCTGCTTGCAATTCCAGAGCTGTAGTACCAAGGAAAAAATATCTGTATTTTAATCACTGTATGAAGTGAGAGGCTGTGATGCTGGATAAGCTTGGGAAGCTTATTGGTTGAGGATGAAAATTTGTTTTTTTTTAAGTAGCCACATTTAAATTTTCCCACATTGATTTTTAAGCATCCACAGACATACTTCTTCCAATGAATATGAGATAGTAGTAGTGCATACATACACAGAAGCTTTAGTACACATTGCCTGATTTTAATCAGCATGGCTATATTTTGCCCTGGAAATAGCCATTTGAAATATTAGGCTCCAGTTGTGCATGTATTTAATTTTGCTCTGGTCAATACAGGAAACCCTTGCTATTCACGGATTTATGATTCATGGTTTTGAATATTTGCAGTGCACCACACCAGCCCACGCTCTTTCCCCGCGCAGCGTGATGACGCTTCGTTACTGCGCTCCACAAGTAAGGGGTGGTTCGAGAAATTTAAAAAGAGGCACAGCCTACATAAAGTGAAGTTGATGGACCATGAAGCAGCACAGGATTATCCCCCATAGTGTCTTAAAATCATCAAGGAAAAGGGTTACAAGCCCGAACAAGTGTTCAACGCAGACAACACAGTACAGTATTCGAGGATTTCCCCATTCACAGGGATCTCTAGAACATATTCCCCGCAAATGGTGAGGGTCTCATGTACTGCCACGGGTTCCATTGTAGTAAACTGAAATTTGATCCCTGGATCGCATATAAATTGTGACAGGCACACACGCACATGCACGCAGACACACACGGCTTAAAGAAACTCAGGAAGGATATTTTTATTAGGAGAGTATATAGGACAGCCTTGCATTGCTCCTTCCCATAGTTGGAGCTTCTAAAATTCTGTGGAGGATAGGATAGGAAGCAAGCACAGAATTTAGATCAGGGATTGGCCATGCTCTGGAGCATGGCACATGAAGATATTTTGCTTGGCGCATACGCCTCGGGTGGATGGTGGGGGAGCTCCAAGGGGCCCCATGCTTCTTGTGGCAGAGCAGCCCCTTTTCTGCTGTCCACACCAAGACATGTGTGGACCTGCCACCAGTAATGAGCTGGGCCAAGACTGAGGAACTTGGTGCAGCTGCTTGCAGCCTCCCTACTGTGTGCTGCGAGGGGCCTGGGCCTGAGCTCTGTGGCAGGCAGCAGGGCCTTAATTTTCCTGTGCATATTTCCTGGCTTACCATCACCCAGGGCATCTTTACACATGTTTCAGGGTAAGGGTGCTTTAATTAGAGCGGCTCTTGGGAAGCGCTCTGATTCAAGTGCCCGTAGCATCTTGTGTATTCAGTGTCCCACACTTCAAAATGGCAGCAGGGGCACTTTAAAGCTTATTCGACAAGCTTTAACTAAAGCACCCCCCCCCACCATTTTGAAGCAAGTGGATGCTGAATACATGCAACATCAATTAATTGAGGCTGCTCTGACATGTTCAAATTAGAACGTGCTGGAATAGGTGTCAGGCATGTGTATGGGTGCCCTGAACACTATCATTAAATAGCTTGCTATTGCAAGGGTGTGAAGAAAAGAGTGTTTAAGGGTTGCAAATTGAATGTTCCTTTTGAAAAAAGGCAAACAAGCCTTGAGTGAAATATAGTGAATTAGAACAGAAATTGAGGGACAGCAGGGAGCTCTTGCATTGGAGAAGTCACAGTGTTCCTGATTGTTCTTTGTGTTTCATGTACAGTAATGTGCAGGGATCAAAATGAAACACCACTAAAATATAGATATACGTATAGTGGCATTTCATTTTGATCATGGAAAATGTGGATTTTGGGTTACTTTTTTAAATCCGAAAATTGGGGATATTTCTTTATCAGAGAAAACCAGGGGATCCCTGGAATGTGTTCCGCTGTGGTGTTAATATCTAAAGGGAATTAGTTTTTTTTTCTGTGTTTGTGGGTTTTTTTCAAGTTTTAGTGGGAAAGAAGAAAGTTCCTAGAAAAGGTTCTTAGGGGTTTTCTTCATAGAGCAAATTACTGGTATAGTTATTCCAGAATAACACATCAGCATCCAAGCCATTCGAGGATGAAAGTGATGTTTTTCCTGGCTTAGAGTTTCCATATGGAAGTTGGTCTGGAATAGGTTTGATGTCTACACAGGAAAACAGACAAACCTTAGGTCCAACTTTTAAAATAGATTTCAACTTCTAGTTTTGTGCCCATATTTTTATAAGGCAAAGTCAGGTGAAAGAGCAAGTCCATTCCAGTGGGATTAACGGTGCTCCTTGCTTGCTAGACAGCTAAATTCTGTTGCCTATATCCTGACACTTCAGCTATAGTTTTTAGCTCCAATACTCAAAACATGCATCAGAGTAGCTTGGGGAACTCTCACGTACTGTGTTTGCAGGGTGATGGTATTTATTTGGACCTCACTTTCAAAGGCGCTGCATGTGCACCGCTGGCTTTCATTGATTTTTTTGTGGGTATTCTAAAATTGGGCTCAGCTTCAAATCAGTCCATGAGAGGCAGGTGTTGACGCTTGGTCTCTTAAAACAAACATTCTGTGAAATCCTGACTTTCCTTTGAAATTAGACTAATATACTTTTGTTTTTTGATGTAGACGTTTTGATTACCGCCCTAAATCGGATCCCTACTGTCAAGCTCGTTATACTTTCTGTCCTACTGGTTCTCCCATCCCAATAATGAAAGACGAGGATGTTATTGAAGTGTATCGGTTACAGGCTCCGGTGTGGGAGTTCAAATATGGGGGGCTGCTTGGGCATTTGGTAAGGTTCTCTCTTCATTTAATACAAATCCCTTTTGGCAAATCAATTAAATTTAATAGCAAGTGTCAAGTGGCAGTTCATTTATTCCAGATTTAAGTATAGAAGCTTATGCATTGCCATATTTTAGTACGTTTGCAAGAGGAGTACTGGAGGTCGTGGACTAGAATTACTGCAAGGATATCAAAAATGCCAAACTTGAAAACAATTATACTGAAGTAATCTGAATTAGACTGAGAAAACAGCACGATTCAGCACTGTTGACAGACTCAAACTTGCTGTGGAGTCTAAGGTGTTGCCTGACAGTGCCAACAATCGCAGTATGCAGTGTGCATATACAGATATTTATTTGTTTTGCGCTGACTCTACCATTGCTGACAAAGATCAATTTAAATTAATCTCTTACAGCAATCTGTAGTTAGAGTTTAGGAAAGATCTCATTAGGTCCATACGATTTTTTTAATAAAAGAAAAATTTATAGTATGCAAAAATTGACTGGAATTAGATGTTGAATGCACGTAGCTGTTTGATCAATTTTCATGACTTTAGCTTGAATCTTACAATATTTGATGTTCCTGTTAAAGCCTCAACTCCTAGAGTCACATGAATACAAAAGAATCTCAACTTTACTGGTTTTGTAAATTACATTTCTAGCCCTTATACTAGCAGGAATAAGATTAAAATGTGAACCCTAAAGGTTAAATATATGGGGTAAGCAAAGAAAATAAAATACTTATTGATAAATTGAGGAGTTTCAACACTAATTCAATGACTTTAAGAGTCTGAATTATGATTTTTGAATGCTTGAAGGTTGCACTGATGTGCTTACGTTATTGTTTAATTCTTTTTTTAAAAGAAAATCCTATTTTACTTTTAAATATTTTTATTACTTGGAGTAGCATTGGGTTCCCGTGAAAGAACTTCATTTGTTGATTCTTGCAACTCTCCTTTTACAGTTTGGGGGTGTGGGTATTGAAAAGCAAGAGGAAACTTGATTCCTAATTCTAGTTGAAAAGTCACCCTGTAATTATGACTGACTGTGGGCTGTCAGTAGGCAACTGGAAGTAGGCAGATGATACAGAGAAATGTAATCGATAATGCTTTTATATGGTATAAAAACTACCATTTCACAATAGACTCCCATTTTTCTAAACTTCTGTACAATGTGAACTGAGCTTAGTTTTACCAGCTTTTTCCTTGCATAACCTTTCCACAGAAAATTATGCATGATGCTGTTGGCTTCAGGAGTTCTCTAACTGGCAGAAACTACACAATGGAATGGTATGAACTCTTCCAGCTTGGGAACTGCACCTTTCCACATCTCAGACCTAATATTGATGCACCATTTTGGTGTAATCAGGGAGCTGCCTGTTTTTATGAAGGAATTGATGATGCACACTGGAAAGAAAATGGAACCTTGATTTTGGTGACCACAATAACAGGTAGGATTAGGAATCCTATGGTGACTCTTACCGTAGTGTGTAAAGTCATGCATTCAAGTCAAACAGTATCTTTCCATTCACTTTTTGTAAGTCACATGTAGTATGCAGTGACTGATCCTACTGCTTTGAAATTGAAGTGTTACTTTAGCAGTTTTCTTAATATAGGAAACACGCTGAAGAGATGCTGTTAAATGAGAGTTGCTTGCTATGTCACATTAGAGCCTGCCCAATACGCTCAAGCCTCTCAAGTGTAAAAATAGCAAAACAGCTTATACAAAATCATTCCGGACTCTTTTCATACATTTGCACTAGAACACAATCTCCAGCTGCAAAGCAATAGATGAATGTTTTAATGGAAAAAACTGAGAAAATTGTGTTGTGATCTTGAACAGACAAGTCATAACTACATGTATTGTCAAGAACATCAACATCCATTCAAATCTCTTTCCATCCTCCTGAAAGTTAAGAATCACAAAGGCACAGCAATAAACCAAACAGCAGTAATGGGCCTCCCTGTCAGATGTTGCAAGACAAATAGAGCATTTACACCTTGTCTTTTTGTACTGCTTACCAAAACAGCTCCTTGATGTATATTGTGTGCATTACTCTGAGTTCAAAACAGCCTCTCATCTGAAAATTGAAATCTTGAAATAAAAAAGTACATGCCCACTCTGACACATCGTGGCACAGACTGAGCTTGGTACACAAAGAGAAATATGCCTTTGTGAAACTTTCTGACTTAAGACGTCAAGCTAATTAAATCAAAACACGGGCAGTTGCAAAACATTCATTTCAGACTGGCAAAGGAAAAGAGCAGAGCCATGTGGTGTGCTTGAAGGGCACCACTCCCAGGCACAGTAAATTGGCCTAGGAACTCTGTTTCAGCTCTAAGCTGAACCCTGCACTGGCAGACATGTCAAGTATTTGGGGATGCTTATGAGCCTGACTTCATGACTGCTTCATGAGTGTAGTATGTGAACATTTGGGGGGAAAAATATTGTTCCAATTAAAGAGGTCTCTTACTGAAAATACACAGGGGCATTTCTTGACTTCATCCTTGCTCCTTCTAATTTCATTTCATGGCCCTGTCTACTTTTTGCCAGGGAATTTTTAATTTTACAGCACATCTAAAATTCTGAAGCTAAAGAGTATATTATTTGCAGGTTCAGTTAGGCATCTTTTGGGCAAGAGGCATAAAAAGTTCAGCCCAGATACTTTAAGTTGGATAGAGGTTTAAGAATAATGAGAAACAGGATCTTAGAATGGAAAATGTTGGTTAGCCTTAGTTAGAGACAGCACTGTCAGCTCTATATATAACTACATGCGTAAAACAGAAGAGGAAAGATCATTAATCATAAGCATGGGGTGAATGGTGCTAAGTCTGGAGCGGTAGCTCTTGAGGGGACAGAAATAAGCAATTTAAATATTATTTCCCTAAATGAAGAACCTGCTCACCAGAGGGTTTGTTAGCTCTCCTAATTTTCATGCTACTCCTTGTTATTATCCAGGTGAGGCTTTGTAGATACATGTATTATGCCAAGATACTGACTTCTCTGAACAAAGGATTTCGTAATGCAATTTAAGTTTTCTAGCTAACTGGTTTCTGTCTGTGTTTGTTTTTCATAATGCTTCTAATTTCCCTGTTGTCTCTTACAGGAATTATGTTTAACCAAATGGCAAAATGGGTAAAATATGACAACGATACTGGCATTTACTATGAGACCTGGACAGTTCGAGCCAGCCCAGACCAGCAGTCTGTAGTATGGTTTGAATCTTATGAATGCTCTAAATTTGTATTAAGAACATACCAGAAGCTGGCTGATTTAGGAGCTGTTTTTAACAACATACAAACAAACTACACCACTATAACTTTATTCAGTGGGGAGCCCATTTATTTGGGGAATGAAACATCTATTTTTGGACCTCCAGGGAACAGGACAGTGGCTGAAGCCCTAAGAGACTTCTACTCTCCATTCAAACCTCCTCGAGCTGTCAAAGAATTCTTCTGGAATCTCTTAAAAA
Organism: Gavialis gangeticus; assembly: GCF_001723915.1. Taxonomy (NCBI): domain Eukaryota; kingdom Metazoa; phylum Chordata; order Crocodylia; family Gavialidae; genus Gavialis; species Gavialis gangeticus. The sequence goes on from NW_017729032.1 coordinate 98,162,034, forward strand.
TAATTGATCAAGTCATCTTGCAGCAGAGGTTTTACCTTTTTTACAACTTAGAATATTGGTTTTTACCAATGAAATCTCCCTACATCAAAATAACTTATGAAGAGATTCCTTTACCTAACAGAAATAAATCCGGGTTCGGTTTGTAATTATGCTTTAGGAACCAAAAATGGCACTTCTCCAATACAGTGAAGTTTGTAATATTGGTAACATTGCCATGGAGCTGGCACCTATGTTAAATTCTGCCCTAGGGAACCTCTCTTTGATGTTGGTTGTATAAAGATGTTTTCTGTTCTGCCTTGGCTTGGATAAGGAGAAATTCCATTTTCTCACTAGGTCCACAACAGAATTCAGAAATTTCAGCTGGTTGGGACCTTTTGTTGGTTATGTGGAAGGACTGGACAGTTATCTGATGCTTCTTAAACCAATAGACAGGGATCAGATTCAAATAAGCAGATCCAGGGCTTGTCAGTTTGCAGCAACAAGACAAAGCCAGATTTTGAGGAAACCAATGTCCATTTCATGTTTGAAGAACTCAGACCAGCTTGCTGTCTTCTGGCAGAGGACAACAGATAGCACTGCTGAGAACTACTTACAGGTTTCAGCTGTCATGTTTGATTCTTCCTGCAAGATAGTGTGGTGTGTTTGGACAGCTACCAGCCGAACTGGAATTACTAAAGCTGGTATATATAAAGCATATATAGAAAGAGTGGTTCTCACTTCAATCCAGTATTGGAACAGACCATCTTACTATGAATCACTTCATGGTCCTCTTCCATCAACAGGCAATAAACATGAAAGTTTTTCCTCCTCAACTTAAGCCAAAGAAAACAGTCATTTTAGATCTGTGCTTGAGATGTGTATCCTTCTTAGATTGCTGTTTGTGAAGGGATTTTTCCAGGCATGCTACCTTAAAGTGAGAAAAAAGAATTAAGTTAAATAAATAAATAAATAATAGTCATATTAATAAAGGCCAGAATCTACTGACTGTCAGAGAAGTCTGTGAACATAGGACACTTGTACATGTGACGGTCATCATGATGTGCACATGACAAAAATGTCATTTGTGTGGCTTAATAGTGTCACACATTACATGTGCACCAGTTTTGGAGATTTTAGATGAGTTTGCATCATTGCAAACTAAACTACATCCTGATGTTGCAAATTGCACAGCTGTCAACTTGCCTCCTGGCTGCAGGCTCCGCAGAAAAAAAGGATCAGGCAGGCCCCTTGCCGTTTCTGCCTTCAGCAAGTCCTGCAGCTGACAGGACAGATTGGTCTGCCCCAGATGTGCTGGCTTGCCCCTGGGGGCAGCATGGAAAGGCAGCAGGAGAGTGGCTGGGTGTGCTGGCAGCTGGAGAAGGCAGCAGAGACAGTGCATGGGGTGTGGGTGCTGACAGCCAGAAAAGGTAGTGGGGATGGTGTGTGGGGTGCTGGAAGCCCCGGCCGGCTTGAGGAAGCATTGGATTGGGCGCCTCCAAGCTGGGGCAGCACCTAGCCAGCTAGCAACCTGCCTGGGCTTCAAGCACCCTATACACTGTCCTTGCTGCCCTCTCTGGCCACCAGCAAACCCAGCCGACATTCTGCCGTCGTCCCACATTGCCCCAGTGGCAAGCCAGCCTGCTCCTGGGTGGCCCCAGGTGTCCTGCCAGGCACAGGAGCCTGCTGAAGGCAAAAGTGGTGAGGGGCCAGATCAGATTTTTTTTTTTTTTCCAGCGGAGACTGCCTGCCTCTCCCACAGCTGAGGGGTGAGATACTGGGCCAAGCAGCCCGTGAGCTGCAAGGGGCCTCAGTCCTCTCCACAGCAGTGGTGGCCCCTGGGGCTGCCCCAGCTTGGAGTTGGATCAGGCCGGATGCTGCCTCCAAGCTGGCGCAGCACCTGACACGCTAGCAGCCTGCCCAGGCGGCTCCACCACTGTGGAGGAAAGGACCAGGGCCCCCTGCAGCTCACTGGCTGCTTGGCCCATCCATAGCTCACCCCCCAGCTGCGGGCAGGCTCTGACTCCAGAAAAAAAAAGGATCAGGCTCAGGCTGTAATACAAGAGAAAAATTGAAACTGGCTTCAATTAAAAACCCACTGTTTCAGTTTAGGGGGCACAGACTAAAACCCTGAGGACTAAACCCCTGTCATGCGTACAAGCACCCTTACTGTTTTAGTTCTAGCATACCTCTTAAAAAAATCCCTAATGGAGATATAAATTACATCAGTGTTAATGTGCTATGCTAATAATGCTCGTAAGACTTTTTCTATTTTTTTTCCAAAAAAATATATACAAATGTATTTTTTTATATATAAAAAGAAAAAAACAGAAATTGTATTTAGGTTAAATATTAATAGATCTTAAAATGGATAGTTCTGTTAGGATAAATGTTAGAGATATTGGGACTCTTTAATAACCTTTTTCCTGTGCGGGTCACTGCCTGAATCAGCGGTTATAGACATGTCTATTAAAGGCACCATTCAATTGGGACTATCAGGTATTAAATGGAATTTGATCAAGGGCTGGCTCCATTATAGGTCCTAGGCAGAATTGGGCTACCTCAATCCAAAACCTTCTCAGTTGCTGCCTAAGCCTCAGCTTGAGGCACCTAAACTCACGTGGGTTAAATAGGGAGGCACCTAGACTTCTGCTTCTGTGCATGCCCACGCCTGCCCTGCTCAGAGTAGCTTAGCGTTGGGATCCAGAAAAGAGACATCCCTCCAGCTTTGCCCCCTGAGGGACTCAGCTGCATAGGCATGCTCAGAACATGTTCAACAGGCCCCAGTAGGATTGGCCCCTCAGAAAGTGCTTATTTTAGAAACCTGTTTGGTAGAAGAGGAACCCATCATTTGCAATAATCTAGTCAGGGGTAGGCAACCCTTGGCACAGGTGCCAGTGTATGGCACACAAAGGCATTTTGCTTGGCATGCACGCCTCGGGGCAGATGGTGGGGAAGGGGCTGGGCCTGTGCTGCCACAACAAGAATCAGGCCACTCATGGCTCCCCTGCCATCTGCCCGTGGCATGCCAGCATCTTAGCAGTCGAGGTTGTGGGTGTTTTTGGCATTCTGATCAAAAACATTGCCAACCCCTAAGCTAGTGGTTAGAGATTTCTGTGAAGTGGAAATGGAGCTTTAAACCTATATCTTCTGCCCCCCCGGACAAGGCCCTAAAAACAGTCCACAGGCTGTTTTGGGCAGGGGTATGTTCCTTTCCTGAAGCTGTGCTGCACTGCAGAAAGGAATGCAACAGTTATGGGGGGCAGAAAAGCACCATTCAAGCACAAACATTAGGGTTCTTGGGTGAGTTAAGGAATCTCATGGGGGGGGGGGGTACCAGGAGAAAGATGGGGCTTTGACACCCTTATACTGAAATGGGAATTAATACAGTTCTTCTACTTGTTGGATGAGTTCTGTACCTACTATACTCTTAAGTAAAAGGTGGATGGCCTCCTTTTCTGGCAGCTATGTTTTAACAGAAAAGAACAAGCTCTGGTCACTTTGCAGTAAAGGGCATGAGCTCTTCCTTCAGAAGAGGATCCCAGGTGGACAGACTTGCCTGCCTGTAGTCTGAAGTCAAGTGTCAGGTCCAGAGAGTGGTGAGGTGGAAGATGCATGAGATAACGAGATAACAGTTCAGCATTACTTACTAGATAGCTGAAGGTGCCTCCCAGGCTCAGTACATAGTTTTTGGATCATGCTTCTAAGGTTATAATTTTCTCTGCACTTTAAAGGAAACCTAACACAGGTTTCAGATTCCTCTTTGGGGGCCAGATGCTTGAAAGTTTGGTGCTAGGCCATTTAACATTTGGTCACCTTAAGTCCCTTATTGGACCTAACTCAAAATGACTTTGGGGTCTCTAGCAGTAGGTCCTCTACAGACTTGAATGTTCAAGTCTCACTTGGAAAAGCTATTAGAGGCATTTTGTCAGTTGCAGTTAGAGTGGAAATCATGATCCTGGCTGCTGTCTCATATATTGTGTATGTCTCCAGCAATTAGTAGCTTCCTAAGGTTGTGAATGTTTATCAATGAAGAATTGTCCTTAGCCAATTTAAGCTTGTAGTTTGCTTACTTGCTTCTGTAACCACCTACTTCAAATGTGTAAATTTTAATTAAAAACATTTGGTTTAAAGAGACTGTGAGCAGTAAGTAGTATTCTTCCCTGCACTGTAAAGAAACACTTGGTTATAAACATTCAGTTAAGAAAAGAGCACTTGTGGAACTGCCAGAAGAAGCTAATAAGGTCCCATGTTTGGGCTGAATTACACAGGAACTTCCCGTACAAGCCATGTACTTTTCCTCTTACTTAATTTTGTATGTTTCTCTAATATTTTTTTTAGATAGCTCCCCCCACCACAAGGATCAGGTGTAGTCATGCTACAAAAACTGCTAGGAACAACTAGAACTTTAGCAAGCATGAAGAGGTTTGAAAAGCCAAGATAAGCAAGATGTTTGTTTTTTGGGGAGTTACTCTCTTTTTCTGTTTTGGGCAGGTGTGGAGGTGGGAGCACTTTGTTCCCATTTAATCCATCCGCCATTGCATCAAATAGATTAGCTTAATAATTCTTTTAAGGAAAAGTATTGTGTGACTGAAGCCTGGGGTTAGTGGGCTTTAGTAGTATCCTGTCCTATTCATTTTGGAGGAACTATCTGAAGTTGTATGTAGACTTCAGTGCATTTGCTCAGGGTTACACGGTTCTTTGGGTAAATGTGATATCTTGTATTAGATCAACTAAATAGTTGGGAAAATTGTACTTTGCAGCCTTTTGGGTACAAACACCCTTCTCCAGGCACAGGGAGTTCCTTAGGGGGCAAAGGTGGAGAGATGCCTCTTTTCTGGATCCCAACCAAGTTTAGGGAAAGAACTCTCCCTGTGCCTGAAGAAGGGTGTTTGTGCCTGAAAGCTTGCAAAGAACAATTTTTCTGACTATTTAGTTGGTCTAATAAAAGGTATCATATTTACCCAAATATCCTTGTCTGCCTATGTCCTTAGACCAACACGGCTACAACCAACAACCCATTGCTTAGGGCATTCAATCCATTGCCTGGTGAGTGAATATTTAAAAAGTTGTTTTCTTAAAGGAGCACACTTTCAGGTCACCATTGAGCTGTGTTTTTAAATTAGATTCGTGACACTTTCTGCCCTCCATCTGCAGACCCCTGAGCAGCAGCACTACCAGCTAAATTGCTTGCCATGGTTCTAGGAGCCTGAAGATGTTCAGCTAGACTAGCTCTACGGGAGGGGAAGTGAACTCCCGGACTGGAGTGGGACTGCCTTTCCTACTGTTTGCCCATGAGAAGTTGAGAACTTGCAGTTATATACAAGTCCTAGATTCTTTACCTATGCTTCCCCCTCCTTCAGTTTTTCATTTAAGCTGATTTTCTCTCCTTTCAGTTTAGGCCTTAGAGATTTGAGTGATATGCATTGATTTCAATGACAGAGAAACTATAAAGGCAGATGAGTAGGTCACCTCCTCCAGTATCCTTTTCACTTACAAAAACTAGTACCCAAACACTTTGGCAAGCCCTCCAACTTCAGGATAACCAGCTCCCAGACACCTTTCCCACAGCCCCAGGCCAGTTAGCTTTGCACTTGGTGTTACTTGTACTGTTTTGCAAGTCTATCATCCAAATACTGCTTTATCTAAGCATACCTGGCTCCACTGCTGCTTCAGCCTCAATAGTACGTACAGATCAATGTAGCTTCACCAATGCAAACTCCTCTTGGAGACAGAAGGCATGTCTAGATGAGCATGCACGTGGAGAGGCACAAGTTTCCTGACGGACAAATACCAGCAGCACATATTTATGCCACTATTTGTTCCCAGGCATGCCCCTGCACATGTGCTCAGTGCACAGCAAAGTGACCCAGGTGGGGTAGGGGAGGCTGGGACCAGCACAAGTGCTGCCCCCAGCAGCCTTACCTGGGGTTTTGGGGGGCCTCCTGGAGCACCAGCAGCACTGAGCTGGCCACTTTGTGCATGGCTGTGGCTAGCCAGGCTCCCTTTCTGGCAGCACATGCTGCTGCCATGTGCACCATGCTACTTTTTTTCAGCCATTGGTTTTATTGACTGGGATGTCCCAGTACCTCAAACTACTTTGAGGCACCACAAGCCACACGTGCACTCATGGGGACGAACCCAAGAAGGGCCTAGACTTTAAACCAGAATCCTAAAATTAGAGTCCTAAACAAGTAGGCTGATTGTCAGATGCCCCATGGGATAAACTCCCAGTATAGAAGGGAATGCACCTACCCCAGTTGCTGAAAAAAGGTCAATCACTCTGTTGAGCTTTTAATTTTAAAAAATCTTTATTTAAGCCAAGGTCAAATAAAGGTCTTAAGTACCTAAAAATTGGGCACTGCAGTGACTAACTTTAGAATCCTAAACTCTGGCTTAGGCACATGTTGCATGGGGAGAGTGAAGTACCTCAAAATGGGATCCAGAATGAATAAAACACTGAGCAAGGACCCATCACTACAGAAAAAAACCCATGCATGTATCCAAAATGGCATTTCTCCCCAGGGCTTCAGGTGCCTCTAAGACTGCAGGGAGGTGCCACCATCCAGCAGGCATCCACAACCTGTAACCCTCTTATGAAGGTGGGCACCCCAAAGCCTCCTTTAAAAAACAGTAGGATCACACTTTTGAAACAACAGGCTAGTAGTATCCATGTTTCCTATATCAGCATAGTGGTTAGAGTACTTGCTTGAAAGTGGGATACCTGGGTCCAATGCACTCCTCAGATTGATAGGGTTCAAATGCATGTCTCTCACAAACAAGTGACTGCTAACCACTGTAGGCACTTAATCCTTTACTAGATCTAGTGACTTAGGAGTCACAGAGATTCTCCAAGTCCTTGTTCATCTTTCCTTTAATCCCAGAAATTATTTTTTCTACGCTCGTTTGTGTAAAGTTAGACTTGACACCACTGAAAGGCTCAGAGACACAGCTTGTACCCATGAACAAACAAGGTTGTGAGACGTGGCATTCTGCTGCTTTTCCTGCCTCTGGGAACTGACCGGGAGGTGTTCTCCAAAAAGACCAAAGGGTCATCGTCACTGCTACACCTTCACTGGTGTACCTGCAACTGCTCACTTGTGTCCTAAAGTCCAGTGACTAAGGTATCGAGTTAGTAGGTAGGAGATCTATTTTTTAAAACTCCACCTGCATAATCTGAAGCAGGAATTTTCCAGGTCCTCTACATCCCCCAAACATATCTTAATTAATGGGTCACTGGTTATTCTGTGGGGAGGATTTCAGTCATTTAAAAGATTAATCATGGTGATTATTTGCACAGTGATTAGGGCACTCAGCTGCAAGGGAGGACTGTGGAAGGGCCTGTTTTAAGTCCCTTTTGCTCACCTTGCCCTCGGCATTTGCTATGGAGGCAAAAGGCAGGGTAGAATTGCACCCTTTAGACTGGTAGTCTAACCTTTTGGCTGGCATGCCACAAGCCAGCCCTGCACCCTCCCCAAGTGCTACTCCAATCTCCTCTGCCCAGTCTGGTGCTTTCTGCTTCTCTCTCTGTGTCCCCCCATCTGATCTCATGCTCTTTCTCCTTCTTGCCTTGTCCTCTGCCTGATCTCCTGCTCTGCTTTCTGCTTTTTGTCCTGTCTGCTGCTGTACCACCTGTCCCTTCCCCTGCCTGTACCATTTGTAGCGCTCATCCTACTGGTTGGCCACCTGTTATAAGGGTGCAAATCTACCCTGCCTTCTACCTAACTGTCCCTCTCTGCTCACTTATTTGGGATTGGGGAAATCCTTGCTGAGAAATCCATTCTTAGGAGCCTGACTATCCCCATGACTTCCCTGAGAAGGCAGAGGCCCTAACTTTGTGAGTGCCATTGTTTGGTAGGGTACAAACAGTCCCTTTATACATGTAACTCGTGGCAAACTGAAGACAAACTCTCTCTCTTGGTTATAGGAAAACACCAATAATAGTTTACAATTTTACCAGTTTCTCTTTAAGCCCATAAGCATGGTTTGAGCATGGGGACAGTGATAAAATAAGTGTATCCATGTTTTACCTGAAAGTTTCCTTCCTTTCTTGGAGTAATTAAGTCCAAAGATCCATGACATACGTCTCTGCTTCTGGAGGCATGTCTGGGCCTGGAGAAGCCCCTAGATGTGATACTTCCTAACTCTCTTACAAATATGAAAGAATACAAAAATCCTTCTGTAGGGCAAATTTAAGTGGCAGTAAACTCTCCCATTTTTTTCCACATGGCTTATTCAGAGTGGATTGCTTCTGTGCGTGGATCCCTTACCTGAAAATGTTCGTTTCTTGATTTACGGAGTACTATTCTATTTTGAAGACTACTACATACAGACAGTCCTCGACTTACAATGTTTCGAGTTATGTTTTGCACTTACAAGGTTTATAAATTGACACCGTTTCAACTTCGTGACATCAGTTTCGACTTGATCCAATGCGATGCCACGCCAGCGAACAAGTTTGCTGCGTCGCTCATCTCCTTGAAGAACATCTACCCAAACTTCCTTGGACACTGCCTTTAAGAAAGCAGACCACACTCCAGAAAAACCTGCAGCCGAGACTCCTGAGAAGACTCCAGCCAAGAACCCTTCAAAGAGTCCAATCAAGAGCCCTTCAAAAAGTCCAGCAAAGTCACCTCAAAGAAGTCGTTCCAAATCAATGTAATTGCTATTTACAATATAAATACATTCATGTAGCTATATTACTCATCTATAATTGATCGAGTACAAAATTCTGGGGTATTTTTTGGTGAAAATAGGGTATCGGGCCTTGGTTCAGGAATGAACCCCCCATTTATAACATTGTTTCTGATGAGAAAATTGGTTATAATGTTTCGACTTAGGACGCAGTTTTCAGGAACTAATTGTGTCGTGAGTCCGAGGACTGTCTGTACAATTAAGGACAGATGGCAAATAGTGTCCTTAGCTTTGTAGAACATCCATCTGCTGAAACCAGTATTGAACGATGATTTGTAGCTGCATACAGGTGATCAGTTGTTTCTGAAGAATTTTTTGCACAACGTTGTGTGAGGTCTTTTGTCAAAAACTCTGATTTTGGGGAAAAACAATGGTATAAAATTTAGGCACCTGGAAATGGAAATTCTATGGGAAAGCAAGCTTCAACAGCAGCTTAAGAGCAAACTATTTGCCTTTTGGAGTTCTGATGAATATACATAATGACAACATCTCTGCGAACACCTAAACTATACCCCAGTTTCTCATTAGCAGGGATCCTGTTCTCAGACTTAAAAAAGTAACCCAACATCCACATTTTCCGTGATCAAAATGAAGCACCGCTATTGATCATGGAAAAATGTGAATTTGGGTTACTTTTTTTAATCCAAAAAATTGGGGATTTTTTTTTTTTAAATCAGAGAAAACCCTGCTCATTAGGGACAGATATAATAGGGTAGGAGGAGAGAAGAACAGTTTCCTATCTCTGTGGAACTTAAAAGTTAAACTTCAGTATGAAAGGAAAGTACATACTGAGGATCCATAAGGGGAGTTTCACACTAGACACCTAGCACAATGAAGTACTCACTAATCAAAAACAATTTTAACAGAAAGGAATGATTCCATCATAAACAGAGCAGGAGGATCCATAATAGTAGAGACTCTACACACACAAAAGCACTAATTTCTCTTTATTTTCTCCACTGTAGAGGCAGAACCTCCCCACAAAAGCCTGGTGGGCTCTTAGAAGTGCACCTACATGTAACCAGACAGTGACTGACAGCCTCCAGGCTGCAGCACACAAAGGCACAACATCATTGATCTGTGGACCACATTACAAAAAAGGAGGATCTGTCTTGTATCTTTATTTGTACAGAGCCGCCCCAAATCTAACAGGCACACGTGGGCTGGGCCACCTGATTCATCTCTGGAAGAAAGTGAGCTCAGCCAGATCAGACCTGCGGCACAGATTCCTGACTTGTATCAACGAGCTCTACCTGTCCCAGGAAGTATACAGGCCGTCCAGAAGAAATGCCCTCCTAGATTTAGTCTTGGCCAAGGGTGACAACCTGGTGAGTGATCTGAAGATAAAGGATAACCTAGGGGACAGTGACCATGACACTATCACTTTCACTGTCAATCGTAGGGCTGGGAAATCTGTAAGTAAAGTACACATTCTTGACTTTGAAAAAGCTGACTTCAATAAGCTAAGGGCTTTAGCGAGTAATACCCTATGGGATCATGGACTGCAGCAAAAGAGTGTGGGTGAAGAGTGGTTGTTCCTTAATGATACGATCCTTGGTGCACAAAAGTTGTGCATACCAGTACCTAAAAATGCAGCACAAGGGCTGGGAGGCCATCTTGGTTCTACAGGGAAGTCACAGATCTGAAAAAGAAGAGGGAGGCTTACCAACGAGGCCCCAAGGAGAACTACGTAAGACTGGCCCACACCTGTAGGGGGCAGATTAGAAAAACAAAAGGTGGTGACTGAATTCCAGTCAGCATCTGAAATCAAGGAAAACAAGAAGTCCTTCTATAGGTACATAGGTAATGGAAGGAAAACCAATGGCAATGTGGGACCACTGCTCAATGACGTCTGGACAGCTGATCACCAACAGCAAGGAGAAAAGTGAACTCCTGAACAAGTACTTCACATCTGTATTCCACCACTCTAAGAGTGATAACCTGCTGAATGCAAAAATGACACACAATAGTCACAGCAGGGATGATCACCTACCAACAGTCAATGTAGAGCTGGTGAAAGAACAGCTAGAGAGGCTGCATAGCTATATAAATCATCAGGAATGGATGAACTCCATCCAAGAGTGCTGAATAAACTAGCCAAAGTCATCTCAAGACCACTGGCGAACCCCTTTGAGAATTCACGGTGCTCAGGAGAGGTCCCAGAAGACTGGAAGAAAGCCAACGTTGTGCCCATCTTCAAGAAGGGGAGGAGAGAGGACCCAGGGAACTACAGGCCTATCAGCCTGACCTCAATCCCAGGAAAAAGCCTTGAAACATTTCTCAAGGACTCCATATGCAGTAAGCTACTAGAAAGCAAAATTCTAAAGAACAGCCAGCATAGCTTTGTCAAGAGTAGGTCATGTCTGACTAACCTCATCTACTTCTACAACCAGGTTACTTACCACCTGCATAAAGGAGATGAGATCGATGTCATTTACTTGAACTTTAGGAAAGCCATTGACTTTGTGTCCCATGAGGCTCTCAAGGTAAAACTAGGGCTATGGGCTCAACAATTCAATGGTCAGACGGGTGGGAAGCTGGCTGCAAGTTTGCACCCAGAGAGTACCAATAGACAGATCTGTGTCAACCTGGCGGAAGGTAGCCAGTGGGGTCCCCCAGGGTTTGGTACTTGGACTGGTGCTTTTCAACATTTACATCAATGATCTGGATGTGGGGGTGAAAAGCACACTGGCAAAGTTCACCGATGACAGTAAGCTTTGGGGAAGCGTGGCCACACCTTAGAGAAGGCTAACGATCCAGGTGGACCTAGAGATTAGTTAGATGGGTGGACCAGAACCAGATGGTGTTCAACACAGTAATGTAAGGTGCTTCACCTGGGGAGGAAAAATCCACAACAAGCGTACAGGCTTGGTGGTGCTATGCTAGCTGGCACCATGTCCGAAAGGAACCGGGGTGTCATAACTGACCATAAAATGAATATGAGCCATCAGTGTGATGCTACAGTTAGCAGAGCAAACAATACATGAGCATGCATCAACCAATTAATCTCACGCAAAACTAAGGAAGTTATTCTCCCGCTCTACTTAGTTTTGTTGAGGCCACAGCTGGAGTACTGCGTCCAGTTCTCGGTGCCACACTTCACAATGGATGGGGAGAAGCTGGAGAGTCCAGAGAAGAGCCACTCATATGATTAGAGGCCTGAAGAACAAGCCACGTGAGAAAAGACTGACAGATAGGGGACTGTTCAGCCTAGAAAAGAGAAGACTTCAGGGGGACTTGGTGGCAGCTTATATCAGAGGAGAACATCAGTGGCTAGGCGAACAATTATTCACCAAAGTGCCCTCGGGGAAAACCAGGATCAACAGTCAAACTCCTAGCAGAAAGTTTCAGACGGGATACAAGGAAAAACTTCTTCCTGGTTTGTGTGACCAGACTCTGGAATAGACTCCCAGCAGGGCTGGTGCAGGCACCTACCTTGGAGATCTTCAAAAGAAGACTGGATGCACACCTTGCTGGGGTTATTTGACCCCAGCAGTCTTTCCTTCCCAGAACAGGGCACCTCGACCCTACGATCTCACAAGGTCTCTTGCAGCCCTAAACTTCTGTGAATCTGTGAGCAGTGTCCAAGAGGGATAATATAGTAAAGTGAGCAAACAAGACACCAGATTTGCCTTCCAACCCCAACACTGAAACCAAGTTTGCATTTTTCAGTGTGGATTTTTATTAGACATACTGGCCTAAGTTGTCTCATATAGCTGTTTCAATTGCCTGACAGAATTCCTTTTGGTCTTTTTTGCCATTCCTTTCTGCTTCCACAGCAAAACAGGTCACACCCAAGCTCTCCCTGCAGCCAAGTGGAAATGAAAAACCATGTTTTCTGCTCAAAGCCACAACTGAAAGGGATGGACCTATGAAAGGTCAAATGACATGACAAAGGAAATCCCATCAAAAGACCCTGGGAAGCAAGAAAATTGCAACTAGCACCTTGGAACACATGCACTGGAAGATGGAATCTAAGCAATCAAGACAAGTTTTCATTCAAATAAGATGATACTGATAAGTACAGCATCAAGCAATCAGATGCAGACAGATGGTAGAGACAAAAAAATCTACTGGTAGGCATTGCGGACCCAGTAGTTTCTTCCCGTTTCAGAATTTGTTACGCTTCACTATATGAGGATGTAGTATTTGCAGTATGTACATTACAAAAGAAATACCAGACTGTGCTTGGCCACCTCAAAATTCCTCCAAACTTCCTCCTCAGTACGGTACCCATTTTAGATACAGTGAGCATATCTGCATGTGCAATTGTGGTGCCTAAATATACTGTGAAGCTTATTGCTCCCAAGTGCACCATTTGTATGTGAACCTGGGAGCAATAAATTCCACAGTTTATTCAGGCACAGCACATGAAGCCTGGGCAGAGCAACCCCAGCTGGCACGGGACCTAGGAGGCCAGCTTGCCAGCCTGGGGCTGCTCCCCCTGGCTCAGCGTGCTATGGAAGAGCTGGCTGGGGCATGAGAGCGATTCGGTGCAAGGCTAGCTAGTAAGTAGTTTTTCACTCCGCAGCAGGGTAGTATTTGTACTTGCACTTGCATGTACTTGTATTTGCACTTACTTGTATACAAGTATTATCCTGCTGCGGAGTAAGTTAAATTTACCCTAGCCTAACAGGGGTGCATGCATAGACACTGAGGCATTTACTGAGTAGCTAATTAGTCAACTGACCAGTAAGCATCTTGTGTAGGTACACCCAGTTACTACCTAATTTAACACCATTTTTGTAGGCAAGTGATCTAAAACATTGAGAGGTTGTTGTCTCTTTCTGAAGCAACACAGCATCACAACTGAGGTGTTGATGATTTAAGTGGCCAAGTTCAACCCTGCTCTCATTTTATTGAAGTAAATGGAGTTACACAGGTGCTGACAAATCCAAACTGTTTAAGTATGCACACTTTTAATCTTTCCAGGACAATATTATGACAGTATAATTCCTACCTACTGACTCTTAAGACCTACGGATGATATTAAAAAATGGTTTTTATATCTGTATAACTAAATCAATTATTAGCTTAGGAACACCATCAATACAAGTATTTATGCAGAACCTCCCCCAACCCAGCTGTGAACGTGTCAGATCTATTCCTAAATTCTTTAAAAATTGATATTGTTAGCTAGATCATGAGTAATATAATTTTGAGAAAAGAAATTCAATAGTGGTGTTGAAATATACTTAAAGTAGGTACGTGTACGTAAACATAGCAGTAATCAAATTCATTGTATACTTCAGTATTTCCACATTTACACTTTTATATATGTGAAGTATTGTAAAATTTTATAAATGAAACACTTACGTCATACAAGAAGCTTCATTTAACTCATACAAGAAGCTTTCATGAAAAAGTTGATAGCTGATCTCCAATGTATTTACATCTTCTTTGAAACTGATTGATAAAGAAAATCTTAGTTTTATACCGCTGTCCATCACAGCATGGAAACACCAGCAAGGTAGACAGAAAGAAGTGTCAATAGTGATAGGCCTACTGGGCTTCTTTTTTGGCTGAAGGAGGGTGGCTTTGAAAATTAACTTTCTTTTTACAAGTAAATATATTTCCTCGTTACTTTGGTTGCCTGGCTTTATGGCAAGAAGGGGAATAAAGGTAGTGCCATTATTGCTTTTGTAATTTTCTCACAAACCAGCAGGCTTCAGATTTGCTTGATACACTCAAAGTGTTTTCCAGAGCTAAATTCCCTAAACTGACAATGTTTGTCACTCCTTTGATGAACAGAGGCTGGTGGTCTCCAATCAAAGGAGAGGATGTCTTGAATATTTACATTATTTTCCCTTTTCTGTCTAATGTGGGTTTTTTTTTTCTGGTTATGACAATCCAGTCCCAAAATACCATTCGTCACAATTTTACCAACACTCAAGATAACCTCTCCTATTTAGTTTCAGTTAAGAGAGCTTATATTTTCTTCAGTTGAAGGTAACTTGATTACTGTTGCATGTCTAACTGCAAAGGCATTGCAAATTAACTTGTGTTCCCCCTTCCTCACCCCCAATTACCTTATAGAGTTATAACTAAGAAGCCTTTTTCCACATGCATGCATCTTTCTCCCCTCTCATGGTCTGATGTTGAATTGTTTCAGACAGAAAGACAGACTTGAAATAAATGAAATTCCTTATGAAAAAATAATTTGAGATATGTTGGTGTAAATGCGTCTTGCCTTCCACAACTGTTCTTGTCTATGGAGTTGCATAGATCAAATGCTGCTTTCTCTCTCTCATAGAGGGACCAACTTTCACCGTTTGCCTCTCAACATGACGTTTTAGTCATATTATTGGAAGAAGTTACTTCAAAAATGAATTTAGTGCATCAATAACATTTACACCTTCCAAACTACTGTAACGAAATTCCACAGACTGATCCTTTGAAGTATCAACGTCAACATATGAAAAAAAAAAATCAACAAACTTAGTATTTTTCTTTTACAGAGACTAAATGTATTGACAACTTTGTACAGATAAAAGCAAATTATATTACTACATTAAATTTAACAAATTCTAATACAAAAACTGCCTATTCAATAAAGTGGGATTTTTAAACCAAAGCTCTACAGAAACATACAGCTTTCCTTTTAAAGATGGTCCATTGAGCAACTTTCGCTCAAACATATAATTATGAACTTAAATATGTTCATATTATAAATTTATTACAGTTTACCCTTGAGCTATACATTTGGAGCATGATGACCATCAATGAAATCGGAAGTAAAGAAAATCTATTTACTACTATAGTTGGCTGTACAACTCATAAATGAAATTAGCCACCAGCAAAATTCATATAAACTAATATTTTCTTTGATAGAAATGATTTATAAATTAGTTTTGCCAAATTTCCTCTTAATTTCTGTATATTGCTCTCTTATTACTGGTTGCTTAGTTCACACAATTCTGGTGCTCTTTTAGAATTTTTAAATTAATATTATGAAATGGTCTGTAACTAGTTGAAATAAAAGGTGTACAAAAATGGATAGCTATCAAACATTCACTTTACACAAACATTTCCAAAGACAGAGTTACAGAATAGCAATCAGTTTATAAAGTTTAAGCAGCTGTTAGTTACAAAGCTATTTTTCTCTCAAAATTTTAAGCAGTTAATGGGTCTTCTAATATTTTGTCAAATGGGTCCCCATTATTCTCTTAATGGCCATTACTAAACATTTCTCTCTAACATTTTTAGCTTCCCATTGGTCTAGAAACATACAGAATTCCATCTAATCAAATCCTGCAAACGTTTAAATAAAGCCCATTTATTCCAACCATTATCCAAAAGAGAGTATATCAGTGTTTTCTTGCAGAATGTGTTGGCTTCCTGAGCTATATTTAATACCTTAAAACAGGTTTACATATGGATCTGAAGACCCTAAAATGTGAAGTTTACATTAAAAAACTGCATAGAGAAAAAAAAAAAGCTTTTGATAATCCTCATCACTACTACTTTGCACACTAACTTAATTCATTTTGAGGAACAAATAAAGTTAGCAAATTTAATATTTAAATGTATAAACTATACTACTATGTATTGCTCTTGCCTCTTATAATTATTACATTGTAATGTATAAGTTACAGTTTACCAAATGCTCCATATAGTCTTAACATTTTGTAGTCTAGACAGATGTCACAATTTGAACATTGTAGGTAACTGCTATAATCTGCAATAAAGCAAGCAATCTCTTTTCCCTTTGTAAGTCAACTTCAATCATGTTCAATATTTATCTAAACCAAGGAGGGACAAAATATTCTTATTCATAATTGATATTTCACAACTAGAGTTTTTAAATATTTCAATATTTTTAAATAGTGTTATTTTGTATATAAATTCAGGGTCACTATCAATGGCATAAAAGCAAATCTAAAATAGAGGCAGCTTTTATTTGGACAAAAATCTGTTTCTCAAGTATCCACATTTTCTATGCTTAAATCTGGATTTCAAAAACAAGTGTTAAATAGGACATAATTAAAAAAACATCAAATAATGCAGTGACGTTACAATAAAACTATATTATTTAATAAGCTTATACGGCAAGTTGCAATATGGTATGCTCATATTTAAGGTGCTATTTCACATGCTCTTAAGTCTTTGAGGACTTTACCATGTGGGCATCATGTCTGGAAACCAGACTCTACCAAGATGCTTTGACACTTCCCAGTGAATTTGCTCCAAGCTGTACTTCTGATCAGGAATCAGGACTTCCTCCATTATAGAGAGCTGAGAAAGGCGACCGCCACACATCTTCACAAACTCAACAAAGGCACTACAAGAGACTTCACACTCCCCTAGGCCAACTGCTGACAGATTCTTACAGCGTTCTGCAATACGAATCAGCTCTTCATCTAGTGGCCGTAATCCATTGGCGCACACAACCAATTCAACTAATCGAGGACATGTCATTCCAACACGACCAAGGACATCTTTGCTTACTGACCTCCCAAAGTACAGGTGAGTGACAGGTATTTCATAACGAAAGAATGGATCAAACTCTTCTTCATACAAGAAAAAGTACATTACTAAATTTACTTTGGGAGAATGCTTGATGAAAGCATCCCAGCTGCTCTTTTGAATGGTGTGAAACTGAGTCTGTCCAGGATTCTCACTGACCACATCAATGCGTAAATGTTCTAATCTGACATGTTTCTCAGAAGACAAAGCAAGTAGAAGCTCGTCACTTAACAGATGGTAGTTCAATGCCAACTCACGTAAGCCATGACACTGGTCAGCAACACAAAGGATACCTTGTAAAGGAGAACATGAAAAATCATTATAATAAATCAAAGACAATATCGCACAGTGAGTTATCTTGAATTTAAACTCAAACAAATGTTAGTTTTTGTATGTCAGAACTGCATCAAAATTCAGAAAGTATAGACACCAGAATAAGATCACCTTGGATGACAGGATGTTTATAAATTGTTCAAGAGAGAATTTGTCTCAAACTCCTGACATTCAATCAGACTTTCAGTATGGACAGCCATTACATTTGTAGTGTGACAAGGCCCTTGAAAGGCTACAAAATGTGAGTGTACCTGCACACAAGCAGTCTGTAGTCCTACAAACATGGCCCAAGCATTACAGAATACTACCTGTTTGAAAGGCGAACTTTTGTAGTACTATGTTTTGTGGTGTCATAAGTAATGGCTGTTGAATTGCATGTAGCACTACAGGGGTCTCCAGGACCCCCCAGCACCCCAATCTGCTCTCTCCTTTCACTGACTCCCCCAAGTGGCTAACAGCCCAGCTGTGATACAGACAGCTGTCAGGATGCCCTAGTTAGACCCTGCTACCACCCGTATAGCAGTGTCAATAATTCAAGTCTAGGGGAAACAGTCCAGCAAGGAACAATTTAGGATACAGTTATTTAGAAGTCTGCAGAACCCATGTTCTGCAAGTGGACAGATGGACACAGATGCACAGACATGCTGCAGCATACTTGTAGGTAGCAGCTGAACTTATCTGGCCAAATTAAAAAGACGCTGCTAGTGGAAAGAACAAAACTCCCTGAATTAGTGCACTCCTTCCTATAATCCTCAGTGGACTTGAGAGAAAGACAAGGAATCATCCCAAACTGATGCCTGCTGTTTAGTATGCAAAGATTCTTCTGCTGAAGAGAACAATTCTTCCTATACTAAACACACGCA
Source organism: Gavialis gangeticus (assembly GCF_001723915.1). Taxonomy (NCBI): domain Eukaryota; kingdom Metazoa; phylum Chordata; order Crocodylia; family Gavialidae; genus Gavialis; species Gavialis gangeticus. Next base: position 98,180,366 of record NW_017729032.1, read on the forward strand.
CACACCACACAAGTGTTAACTGTTTAAAGATGGTTTGAATATTCACTGAGGATTTGGAATGGAAGATGGTACCACAAACAAAAATAATACAAATATGGAGATCATCACCACTTTGAAAAAGAAAATCAAAAAGCACAAAGTTGGTTTACTTCAGGATCTTTAGTAAGAAGGTACAAAGCCTTTAATGAAGAACTAGGTTTAGTTTTGTTAAAAAAAAAAAGTGGTGAGGCATGCATTTTGCTTTCTGCCTACCTAGGCAGCTGCTGCTCTTAACTCTCAATTACTCTTCCTGTCTGTGCCACTATTCTAGAAGGGCTGCAGGAAGCTGAAAAAAAGGTGAGTAAGAACTGGGAGCAGTAACTTCTAAGCAGACTGGCTATTTCATCATGGATAACGCACTGGCTTCTTAAACCAGCAATTGTGGGTTCAAGTCCCATTTGGGGCAAGATGTACCTGTAACTACTGTTGATTACTTCCTTTCTGCTTCGTGTGGTCCCTTCCAATATTTTCCTGTGATATGATTTTTTTAACCCTGCAGAACACCCCTGGTCAATAACAGCTTGCCAATTAAGGAGCACAGAGAACATTGTTAACAGGTGTCAATCACATGAGGCGCTTGGGCCATCCATATCCAGATGGCAGGAAACTTCCTGGGGTGGAAGTTAACACAGTTGTTGCTTATCCCTCTGCCTCCAAATTCCAAGCCCCCCCTAGGAGTCCTGTAGGCCATATCTTTGATATTCCTGCACAAGATTACTTGAGTATTACTTATCCTTGTGTTTTTTTTTGTTTGTTTGTTTGTTTTAAGAGTTTCACTCTGTGGCCAAATGTAACTGTTACAGTTGGTGAAGTGAGGTTACACTCCTCCAGGACTTGGTGGATTCCAATAAAGAGATTTTTGGTTGGCAGTTTTGGATATATTCGCCTTAACTTTTGCTTAAGTTTTGATGAGAAGATCCTCCCTCCCCTCCCTGCAATCTCTGTACCACAGGGATGATGGTCCTTCTCTAATTTGCCGAGGTATTAAAGACGCATAAGATGGGGAGACACGCAAGATACTACCGTGTTAATAGCCATTCAAATACATAAGAATGACTTCTGGTTTACAGCCTCTATCCTTTTAAAGCACACAAAAAGATTTTAAACTGAGTCTTGGGTCTTTAATTTGAAAATACAGTGTTCTCTTATCTCTAGATTTTAACCAATTTGGATTGTTTCACAAAAAGGCAACTACAATTCTTCATTAACATCTACATCAAAACTACAAATCTGCTTTCAGTTGGCATCCTTCCAAAATAATCCAAAAGCTAACTTTAATAGTGTTTTTTACTTAGAAAGAAGAGAAAATGTGTCAAGTAAAATCTTTTCCAAAAACTGACAAAGGGCACAATTAATCCTTTCATCCCCCTCTGCTGCAACTGCTGATACTTTAGATAATATAAAAACAGCATAACAATATTAATTTACACGTTATAATTATTTTGCTTTGCAAAAGTTTCTATCAAATTGTTCAGATGGCAGTTAAGGATCAGGTGGTCAGTAAAATTAGAGATGTTTTGTTCTCTTATGTGCCTTATACACAATACCGTTTCCTATGTTTCCTTCAACCCCAATCCAAAGCCAGACGTTTACAGGAGTACTTGCCGCATCTTTTGGATGCAATTCCAGCTCAGTCCTTTCTTTTACCGTTGTAATAGTTTGGTCTTTATTTTATTTTGTTTTTTCCTCTCAGGGTACTATCTTTACTCAATCTGCTCCCTGGTCAGTTCTCAATATGAATGCTGATCTAGGAATGAACTTATCTCTAGACTTTCGCTTTACAAAATGACTTAATATTGCCACAAGTGGTTAGCTCTTTAGGTTCAATAAAAGGATTGAAATTGTTTAGTAGTTTACAGCAATCCTCTAATTGGGTCTCTTCCCTGACAATGTTCTGAGTCTGAATATTAAAGTTTCCTTCTTTTTGCTTAGACAGTCTTACTTCTTTGCTACCCTGCCTGCTCTGCTTAAATATGCTGTATAACCAAATATCTATATGCTAATTCATTTCCAGTCTGTTCTCTATCCAGGCACACCCAGACCTCAATTATACCTCAGCCAAATTCTCTTTCCAGTTGCTTAGCATTTGCCAAGGTTTTTTCACTTTTTCATCTGACTCCACCCCATCCACCTCAGCACTTAAAAGGGAAATGGCAGTTGTGTTCTTTGCTTCTTAAATGGGTAATGTCAAATTTCTACTATATTCTTAATATTTAGACCACGATGTTAAAAAAAAAGATCAACTTAGGATGGTTTTGTAAAGTCACAAAAGCAAAAATCATGACAGTATAAATTTTCTATATTTAAGAAACAATACAAAAAAGATGAAACATTTATTTTAGTGCCTATGATGTTACTGTTTAAAAGAGATCATCTTGGGTAAGTTAACTGTGGTTAAAAAAAAGACACTGCAGTTACCATGCTGATAAATGTTAAATCTTTTTGTTGGATTCAGTAACAGATTTGCAATTTGAGAATTTGTTGACATTAAAACTATACGCAACGTTTTTGTGAAAGATGTGAATTTAGATCATTTCTAATACTTCTTGCATTGTGACTTCCAATAATCCTTTATTGGACTATAATTCCTCCTCAATTTTCAAATATGTACTTCTATTATATACGTAATAACTAGTTATTGAAGTTCTCTTCCACAAGAACCACCTGAATGGCTGTATGCTTAGTCCATGGCCTGTATCTACTTTTGTTTTCATGCTGAAAGATAAAGTTGTTCTTTTTAAGGAGCAAGGAAGTCAGCCACATCATAATCTATTCCACTCCATAATTCAAGGCATGGTCATAATGAACTCTTGTGATGGGGACCTACCTAATTCATGGAGGCTGCCTCAGAATTCTGCAGTCCCGGCACAGTGCCTGGTACCTTTTTCCCCAATGGAGTGCGGTGCCCTCCCCTCCCCCGACCTAAATGGCCAAGGGGCCCCAGAAGTTCTGCCCCTCCCCAGAGACTGACAGGTGGCCACCTGACTCTCTGGGGAGGGGCAGGACTTCTGGGGCCCTTTGGCCAGAGGCATGCCCCCTCCCCACTCCCAGTGCATCAGGACAGCAAGACTTCCCTCCTCTGCTTGCACCCCCCTTTCCCTTGCATTTTTTATGGGAACTGGGCTCTTTCATGGGGGATCTACCAAATTTTTGGTTTCCGCAAATCACAAAATTGGTAATTTGGTAGGTCCCTAATCATGCATTTTTTTTAGCACTAGCCAAATAGACAGGTTTTGAAACTTTTATGGAACAAAAGCTGAACAGGAATTTATGAAGTGGTAGAGCCTTCAAATACTTACCGGTTATCTATTTTTTTTGCAATGAGACCCCACCAAAAAAATCTGCAACACAAGTATTCAGAAACTTGCTATATTAGTCAGACTTAAACTAACACATGACAGCTCACCTGCAGGAGAAACATGAGGACAGCTGCTCATTTTTAACAATCTTAGTGTATCGCTGTTGTTAGCCACCAATACTTTAAGGGATGGGTCATCTACAGGTGTATCATCTATCTTAAGTGATGAGAGAGATTTGGAGTTTACAAACACCACCGTCAGTGCAGAAATAAAGTGTGACTGTAAAAAGGAGAAAAACAGTTAGTGAAACATGATTCATTCTAAATTCATTTTCCAAAGACTGGGATTTTTAGACCTTCATAGAATGAATACTTCTTCCTTTAGTTGTACGCAACTCCTACTACAACATTCAACTTAATTTTGCCTATTTTAATTCAACAGATAAAGACTAGAACTGGATACTGTGGGGATTGTTGTTGTTTTTACCATGAACATTGTTTTTGCCATCAGCTATATATGTAGGTATTATTGATAACCGGGACATAGAACATGCACCACACTAAAGGAAAGCATCTTGTACAAGTGGCAAAACTGAAATAGTAAATTTAAAAGCTCTAATAAGCTCTGAGGATTACTTGTAAAGTGTGCTTTCAAGGCAACAATCTTTAAAGCTTCATATGTGAAAGGAAACTAATACAATAAATATATCTATTTTAATAAGAAGGTTAAGTTTTACTTCTGCAATAAACAGGTAGATGCAATTTTAGATGTTTAGGAATGGGGAAATTTAGTTTCCATTAAAACAACCACCCTGGTCTATCTAGTTTTATTCCAAATAGGATTTAAATTTTCTTAACACAACTTGGTTCATGACCATCTTCTGAGAAAAACTGTATCCTCTTTAAAAATACTTTTTCAGTGTCTTCAAAAAGTATTAAAAAATTGTCTTTTTCTTATTTAGCAACAAGTACATGTACACATGTAAAACATTAATTAGCAAATATTTATCAAAAACATCTATCAAATAAAATCTTCAGTTTTATTTTATTCTACTTAAGAATTCAGTACTTGAATAGGCTCTAAAATACCCAATAAATAATACAAGGTGCTAGCACTCCCCAGGAAGTAGAATGAAGCCCAAAAGTTTTGAAAAACATAAATGAAGTGTTAGTACTCTAAGAACTCCTCAAGGAAAACAGGTATTACATATAATAAAGATACAAAATCCACTCATTAAGCTAAACTAATTTTAAAAGTATAGTTCACGATATAGCAGTGGAATATAAACTTCTATTAGCCTAGATCAGTGATCCTCAACCAGGGTGTTGCAACACCCTGCCTCACGTTCCTTTTAAAGATGTTGCACAATATTGGCACTGTTAGGTGTGCAACCTAACATGACTCACAAGATAAACCCAGAGATTTCAATCAGAAATCCATAGTGTTAAAAACTGGCCTGTTTCCTCATAGAAAAGTAATGTCTGTATGCAGCCTAACAGCCTGCATTTTCCAAGAGGTGCCCCAAGTCTAACAAGGCTGAGAAACACTGGCCTAGATGCATCAGATGAAATTAACCTTTCTTTGTTCCCCTTTCAAGGCAGGTAAGTAGTGGACCTAAAACATAGTCTACTGTGCCATTTATTTTGTTTTGGTAAAGATTACAAATATCTGCTACTCTTATTTATCAACCCCTTTTTGTTAACAATTATACTTCACCATTTCCTTCCATCAACTCTCTAGTTTAGAAAATTATTCCCATCAAAAGTGGTATCAGCCACACACACGCACAAATCTCTTCCCCCATTTTCTAATTAGTTCAGTACCTTAAATCAAGTCAATCTAAAACAAAGTGTAGAGAGGAGTCCTGAATACAATTACCTAATTACCCGTGTCAAGTAGAAAGCTTTCATAGTTAATTAACTGCTGTATAATTCAAACTTTTATTTAAATACAAAAACACCCTAACGCATACAATTGTGCAGGCAACTGTTTATTCCTAAATCTATCCCCAGCAAGGACAGTTTCAGCATCTATTTCTCAGGCTACAGCAGAATGAAAACCAATCAGTCTTCAGTTTCATTCCTACTACTCAGAGCCCTAGGAGCAGCTGTGAAAGACAAGATTCAGGGCAACTGGACTATGCTGTTACAACACCATGAACAAGAGAGCCAGAAACTAGGGCTATTTACTGAGGAGAAAAACCAACAAGAGACCTGGTATGATTAACTAAAACCCCAACCATCAACCAGCCTGTGAGGTACCAGAATTTTTTTTTTTTTTTTAAAGAGACACGGTTTTCCATTTTTCTTAACACTCCCCACCCCCTCCCAAATAAGCTTATGCATGGGTCCTTTCCCACCAACCAGCTTTTTGTTGAGCACTTTTTTAATTTGAAGTTTTCCAAAAAAAAAAATTCTAAAAGAATGGATACTTTCAGCCCAAACAGTAAGGGAAGTTATAAGTAAATGAAAATAGAAGATTAAAATAAAACTCAGGCAGCTTTAAGTTATAGGCTTTAACATTACTGAACAATATATCCATGCAAAAGAAGCAGGGGTCTTTAACAATTATTTCTGCTAGACATCTAGAAAGGAGTGCAACAGTCAGAACATAATACTTTCTACTTATCAAGGAGAAAGTTAAAAAGTAGCTCCAAGTAAAACATTTTAATCTATAAGAATAAATAATACGAGCCTAAGTTTTAAAATAATTAGCTGATTAAGAAAACTGATATTGGAATTTAACAAGTTTTGAAATACTAGAAAAGAAGGATTGGTAAGAGTTAATATGCAAATATAGAGGAATAATACAATTGCTTGGGCAAATACAGACTAGTCAGCTTGACTAATCCCAGATGAAGTCATGGAGAAAATAAAATTTATTTAGTGAAAAATTAAGGAACTGTACATATGTGATGTTTTAGAAAGCATTTGGACATTACTTTTGCACAACCTGATATAATTTGATATTAGAAGTTTAGCCAAACAGCAACTATGCTGACATTAAAAACTTAGTTCTGTAAAGTCATCTGACTTGCATCTCTTTTTTACTTAACACATTCTGATGAAAATTGTGTAATAATTGAATTAAAAATGGTTAGCTGTTAAATTGAGAAATAAGTGCGTCTTCTTCATTCAACAGAGCTAACTTCTGTTTCCTACAAGGATCTATTTGTGACCACATGCTGTTCCAAAGTTTTTACCAACAATATGAAAACTATATGGAGTAAAATTCCTAGTAGTTTGCAGATGACAAAAATTAAGCATGTGCACAAGCCACATCAGGGGAACAGTCCAAAATATTTGGTAAGCCAGGCTCATTTGAACATGTGTTTTAATGCAGCCAACTTAGGTTACGAAAAAAGAAGATTGAGCATATTTACTGATTGGGGTGTATAATGGATTTTTAAGTAAACGTAAGTTCCCAGGAGAAAACACCAGGTCCAAGAGCTGCAGCAATCCTTTAATGTGCTGGCTACAGAAGAAAAAGAGTACATCTACAGTGACAAAGTACTAACATGTATATACTGCTTTAGTGACACCACTACTGCAATGGTAGGTCCAGCTCTGGTGTCCACACTGGAAGACTGGAATGGTCCAAGAGAACTACAAAACATAATTTAGGTATGGGAAAAATATCTTATACTGAAAGACTAAAGAATTCTTCAAATGAACACATGATGTGACTCTATTCACTATCTGCAAGTACCAATATAATGAGATTTCAGATTGTCTTGTAAACAGCCCTGCACTAAGACACCGCAAAATCTGACCACTACAAGGTGAAACTACATAGATTCACCCTAAAACTAAATATGTAAAATTTTAAAAAGGGAGAGTAATTAGCCATTGGATATGACAGTTTCCCCATTATTTTATGCGCTTGATGGATCACTGCATTACTGAATGAATTCACTGCATACATTCTGCAGATGATCAGAGTAAATGATTATCAGGGACGCTGGTTTTCTCTGACAAAAAACTCCACAATTTTCAGATTTAAAAAGGTTACCCAAAATCTATATTCTTTTATGATTAAAATGAAACACCACTAATACAGAGAGAGAGAGAGAGAGAGAGAGAGAGAGAGAGAGAGAGAGAGAGAGAGAGAGATTTCATTTCTATCGTGTAAAAATGGGTTACTTTTTTTAATCTGAAAATTGGGGATTTTTTTTTTTAAATAAAAAAAAACACAGGATCCCTAATGATTATAATAGCCTCTACTTATATTTAAACAAGCAGAGTTTAAAATGAGGTGTGTAATTAAGTGTGCATAGTTCCTCCAGACTCTTGACTAGCACTATGGCCCCATATACTCTCTCTAAGGTTTACACTGAAGCCAATATATATTTGTCAAATAATCAGAAGAGTTGGTCAGTATTTGAAATACAGAGTCAGGCCCAGTAGCAAGTTTAGATTCTGCAATTTTAAGTTCCCAGTAAAAGACAAAGGTTACAAAGAACTTGCTACTTGCAAACCACTGATTTCTCATCTCCAAATTTTGTCTTAAATGATATCAGTCCATACCAATCACTGCAGTAGTTACACATATAAATTAAACATGTCAGATCCACCTTTGGTAAATCCAAAAAGCTTGGTCGAGCAGTTGAAATTAGTCCAAGTGTTTTGAGAGAGCAATTCACAAGTTGTGATAAAATATCACAAGCTGCTTCTGCTGATTCCTTGCTGCTGTCCACCTTAAAAAAAAAAAAGGAACATTTATTAAGTCAGAAAAAACCTACATTAAAAACAACAAGCTTTGCAAAGAAGAGGTCAAATAGCATAGCTATATTTTAATAATAGTGGTTCTTTGAAAAGCAAGTGAATTTCCACTGTGGCTTCTATTTGCATACCTTGCTAATTAAACAAACTGAATGTATTCAATGCAAACAGATACTCATCAAAAAAACAAAACACAAAAGACCTCAAGATGCTTTGCCACCACTTGAAAAAAGCATTAGTTAATAAAGCATCCTGATCAGCTCATCCTCCTAAGATACCCAACCAACACCATGTTACAAACTACCCAAATCTTACTTAGCCTCAGATTCAATCCCATTTTTCCCCTCTATATTCCTTTCCTTACCGAATGCCAGGGAAATAGTTGTTCCTTACATCCTGGCATGCAATTCTGTAGATACAGGGCAAAACAGGAAGAGGATCCTTCATCAGGCATACTCTGGCTGTTCTTTCCCATAAACAGGGACCTATCAAAATTGCAACTGTGTGATTTTTACGGAAACTACGATTCTGGGCAGCCTCTGTAAAGAAGTGCAAGCTCCATGCCTCTGGTGGGCTTGCTGGAAAAAAAGAGCAAACCAACAAAGAAAAAAAGTGTGTAGGAAGCCTTACAGTCTTGGAGCATGGCAGGTGGGACAGTGGGCAGAGGCAAGCTTGCCCCCAACCTCCTTTTCATTTTGTCATTTTGCATAATCCTACCTCCTTTCCATAGCTCCAAAACTTCATCCGCATATCCCCACCTCCAATCCTACTCTCCCACTCCTTTCCACCTCTCATTCCATCATTTATATAAACCTGTGTTCTATCCACCCCCTCCTTCTCTCTTTGGAAGTCACTTGGCAAATACTGGAATGAGGAAGGAGGGAGGCAATATCCCACCCCCTGTACAGACAGCCCCACTCCAGCCCCCTCTTCCCAACCTCCTCTCCCCCTCCCATGCTTCAAGATTGTAGGGCTTCCCACACACCTTTCTCCTTGCCCATAAGTTCTTTGTTTTTTATTATTTTGCAGTGAGCCAGCCACTTGGGGATAGCCTGAAACCATGGCTTAATTACCCTGATTAAGCCCAGGGAAACCATTAATCTGTATTTAATAACATGTAGATTAATGGCTTCCCTGGGCTTAAATCAGGGTAATTAAAACATTTTTCAAGCTATGTGTGGGGAGGGGTGAGACTGCTGGGGCCCCTCAGCCAGAGGCAGGGGGTGAGGGTGTGTTGTTTTTCTGATGAGTTATCTGTTTGCTACACTCATCCTGCATATATGGCTCCCCACCCCAAGATCTGTCTGTGAAACCGGCCAGCCGCCTTGAGTTCAGTAGACCCCTACCCATAAATACCAGAGAATAGTCAACTTAAGCAACTCTGCTGATCTCAACTGGTAAACAACACACTGGGGAAAATGCTTCCCTTCAAGTAGACATCCAAAAAAATAGAGCTATTGGTTCCAAAATGATACCTTTTATTAGACCAACTGGTAAATTGCAAGAAAACTGTCCTTTTCTGCAACCTTGCGGGATCAAAGTCCCTTCATCAGGCTCTGGGAAAAGTATAGATGGTACAAGATGGTAAAGAGTCCCCACAGGTAGGAAATAAACTTCATTTTTGCACAGAGGGAGCTGAAGATGGAAGGCTGTCTCCCTCTGGGTCCATGAGAGTGTCTTTTGCTACCAAGTACACTCCCTTCAACTAGACACTTGCCAGGATTGAGGACTGTACACTGAAAGCCCATGTCTTAAATACTATCTAAAAGCCAACTGGCAATTGGCAATCGCGAAAAATACTGGTGTCTTATCAACAGGGGTCCTGTTTTTCCCTAATAAAAAAATCCCCAATTTTCAGCTTAAAAAAAAAGTAGCCCAAAATCCACATCTTTCCATGATTAAAATGAAACACCACCACTATATTTACATGTGCTGCAGCCAGACTACTAGTGGTACCCAAACTAACCAGTTTAAAGCTAAATGCACAGAGAAGCAAACCTGTAGATTAAGAACATGAAATCTTATTTGTGTCTCTTTAGAGACAGCTTACATGTTAATTTACAAATTTCACTGGCAGACAGACTTGGAAACATGCTAGTCACTACTGACCTGTCTGAGATGCAAATATCTACAAGTGAAGTGTAAGGTACAGCTTCAGAAGGTAAAAAGTTAGAGAGGATAATGGACCAAGTTAGGTTTACACAGAGATACCCTATGCTCTTGGTTAAAGCAGCAACAGGTGTCTCTCACAAGCTCATGCATTTTCAAGTCATATTGGTTGGCCCACAGTTACCTAGCAATTACTAGGGTGAAAATTTATATTACAAAGTTTGTTGGTGGTTGTGGAGGGAAGCATTCTGTGCAGAAAGACTAGGAAGAAAAGGAATAGACCATTAGAAGGAATTGTCAGCCATGCTGTGCTCTTTCACTGCACTTCCTGACTGTAGTTATCTCAGCTCACAAGCCTTCACAATTTTATTTTAAACAGTTCGTCTAGGACAGCATTTCTCAAAATGTGGGTTACAAGAATAAACGAAAGGGTCGCAAACAAACTGAATTCTCCTTTAAACGAGAAAAACATAGGAAACCGTGGGTTTTCCCCTACAGGCTGGCAGAATTCCAGCCTGCGAGGGGCTGCTTGGGGGCCCCCCTGCCTCACATACCCATCCTCCTGCTCCATACACTAGATGTCTGGGGGCAGTGGGTCAGGAGTGAGGAGCACCAACAGGGCCAGGGGGCTGTTTTCTACTTAAATTATTTACTGGGTTACGACTGGCCACTATGGGTCAACAAATGGGTCCTGGTACAAAAAAAAGTTGAAAACCACTGATCTAGGAGATTCTTTCCAGTTTAATTATTAAATTGATATTATTTTTTTAGGTCTCCTAATATTCCTTTGGCCTAAAAATTGCTTCAGTTACTCTGAAAGCAAAAAAATGTTTCTGCAAAACCTGAAAACAAAATTCAAACTCAGTTACTGATCACTTAAAAAGCCTAAAACCCCCCAAAGTTAGCTAAAAAAAGGGGGGAGGGGAGGGATGTTTCATTATTTCAGCTTATTTTTCATACTGAAGGTTAGCTACATTTCCTTTTCAAGACATCTCCCATCATAGCTCCCATATATGGTCTTTCCCAGACTATGTAAAAGCATGTTTACTAGTTAATTTGAAACTGATACTTGACAAAACAGCAGCAAATAAGCAGAGGCCAGACAGGCCTATATGTTTCTGGTGACTACTCAGCTCCCCAGAATGTCTTTATTAACATAGGAAGCTTTTTAAAAGTTTCTAATTAAGAATATTGTAGCAAGAGACATTATTCAGTTTTTTGTCCTAGCAATGTCTCTTACATGACCCATCTAACTTATGGAGTCACTGTTTGATTATTTGTGGTGTACCAGGGAGCTTTACTGCAGATGGAGCAAAGACCAATCAAGGGAGCCAAATGACCCAAAATGGGCTGGGCTTGCAGGAGCACTACACATCCTCTGCCAGCAGAATGGGGTCAG
>NW_017729032.1:98191943-98196860 GCF_001723915.1 Gavialis gangeticus
CTTAATCTATGAATCTATGAATCTATGAATCTATGATAAGCCCAGGGCCTGACCGGCAGGCAGTCCGACCTGGAAGCCATGGAGAAAAGAACTCCTGAGCAGAAGGGCTGCAGCAAGGGCTGGGCAAGACCAGTGGCTTAGGGATTGAGACTGGAGAGGAGGTAGAAGTCTCAGCTGGCCTGAAAAGTAGGGCCAGGGCCTGAGGAGGGGGGCCCACAGCTCGCGAGGGGCAAGAACAAGCAAGGACCAGGGGCTGTACTCCATGAAGGGTGCAATCTGTTGGGAGGTAATGAGACCTGAGCCTAGGAGAGGCAGAGGACAGAGGCCTAACCCCTGGAGAGGCTGGGAAATAGTTGGAGGTAGTGAAACAGACAGAGGCCTGAGGCCAGGAGGGGCAGAGAATGCAGGCCTAAGCCCAGGAGGGGCTGAGACTGTGCAAGGTACAGAGGCCCAAACCTAGGAGGGGCTGGGATTGTTAAAGGAGGCCCCAGTGATGGAGACTTCTAGGTTTAGAGGCCTGCACTGCCTGGAGTTGATACTGAGACTGAAGGCCAATGGACAAGAGACTAACTGGACTGGACTGGACAATGGGGCTTAATGCCCAATGCTTAGTAATATCTGTGAGGCTTGGATATGGCTAAAAGGGGAGATGAGGCAGCCCTGATGAGCAGTGACACCTGTGTTTATCAGTATGAGATCTCACTTGGGGAGCCCTGGGACAGCCTCCCTGTTCCTAAAAGCATAATTACATCAAGGTGTGGCAGGTGAGTTGAAGGGGAGATTGTCTAAAGAAAAGAGGTGACAAGGCCTGAGGGGGGCTCCAGGGGCATCATGGCCACCCCTGCAACAGGGTCTGCACCAGCTGTCTTTGCCAAGAAACATAGGCGAGCTTAAAAAAATCCCAGAAAGGTGTGCCGTTTCTTTGGCTAAATCATCACTGTATCATCCAAAGATGTTCTATTATATATTTGTTCATACAGCTGCAATGCCCAGAGATGATGGGACAAAGCTCTCTGCCCCCCAGAATCTGGTGATGCTCCAGACTCAAAGTTTGCCAGCAAAGCTGCTCTGCGCCTGTCCCCAGTGAACACTCAGGCCCACTGGAGGCAGGTCACATCATGGCAAGCCATAGGCCCCTGGGATGCCCCCTCCCCTGCTGCAGCTCATAGGCTCTGCTCTCGCTACTGTGCCCTGTGCCCATGCCCTCACTGCTGCACTGCATGCCTGTGCAGCCCCAGGCCCACATTCAGCTCCTCGAGGGGCAAGAAACCAAAGCCAAAAGACTGAGTAAAAGCAGATGGGCTGGAGATCACAACCTAACTATTCACAGGCCACATGCAGCCTATGGACTTTAACACTTGTCCTGGTTTCACTAGAGTTTCATCTGACTGATTTCAGACCTAGTTTATTCAGGTCATTCTGGATCCTAGCGCTACCTGGAAGGGAAGTCAAACATATGACCCCTGGGCCAAATTCAGGCTGTAGAGCCCTATGATCCAGCCCACGTGATGTGTGGCTGCACCCAACATCACAGTCTCTGCACACAGCACAGGAATCAGTCTGGGATGCACACCATGTGGTGTCTGTCGGACTGACCCTGCATGCTGGCTCCGCAGCTGGTCTACATTTGACTATGCCAGAGGCAGTGCAGAGCTAGTCCAGCAACGCACTACATGCAGCATACACCCCGTGCTGCCCCAGTTCCATGTGCAGCATGCATGGCCAGCCCAGCCCTATGCACCTCACACAGCATGAGCCAATATCACACTGGGGCTTGCTCTGCCACAGTACAAGGGAACCAGGACTGCTGCAATCAGCCTGCAAAGTGGTGGTTGCCTCTATGATCTCCTCACAGAATTAGCCAGCTGCCTCCTTGAGTTGGGCAGACCTCTTTTTATATTCAAACATGATTATCTCGTAGCCTTCAAGTAAAGCATTACTGGCTGATTTAGTTCAAACCACCTTAAAACTAACTCAGTGTGGCTGTCAGGGCACCCTTAAAGGAGACAGTAAACTTGTAGGTGTACCTATTCACAAGTCTTGAAGAAACATTCTGGCCATGAACCTATTATATAAATAAGGGGATCACTCCCCTTATTTATATAATAGGTTCATGGCCAGAATGTGGTGACCAACACCCGCTCCTTTGCAGTATTAAAAAGAAAGCATAAATTACCACTGCATTGTGCGTCAGGTGTTCTCAAAGCATACCTGCTGACCCTAATGGACTTTGTTGAGGAAACACATAGTTTGGGGATCCTGTTTGTGCTTGGGCCCAAGATAAATGCTAAGCTGTACAGCACTGCAAATACTAAGATGCTTCTGAATGCTCACAGAAGCAGGCCTTAAAGCACCCCACCTTCTGAATCTGAACTTAAAAACTTCCCCAGACACCTACAGAATTTGGCAACTTCCAGCTTAGGCACCAGCCAAGAGTTTCCTGTATCATTTTCAAAACAAGCACAAACATTTATTTTAAACTTTTTTTGATTCTCAAAAACTCTTTATTTCATTTAAATTAATAGAAAACCTTTCCACTCATTAACTGTTTTGCAAATATTTCCTTGTACAGAATAAGTATTAAATCCCTGTACAGAATCTGAACTGTCAGATCCCTCTACAGCAGAAGCTAACTCAAATCAGCTGACAGGCTATATTCCCTATTAGCAGTCTGCCATTGCTGACTGCTACAATTTTTCATCCCCAGCAGTTCAAAAAAATTAATTCAGCAGTGGGAAAGAAGGGGGAAGAGCAAGGTATTAATCCCTTGCCTGCTGAAAGGGAATATGGCCCATCAACCAATTCAAGTTCCGGAGAACTCTGCACCTGAGAACTGGCTCTACTCATACAGAGGTCCAAGACAGCCTGTCCTGATGGCCTCTCTGAGAGGATAAACCACCCCCGCAGCCAGCCCTGTCCCTACTGCAGCAAGCAGCCCTGCAAGCCAGATGTCTGATACCCCTAGTTTCCAGTGACAATTGTCATAATTAATCCAGTCCAATGAGTTGTCAGATTTTTTTAATTTACATTTATTGGCAGTTCATTTCAAATAGCAATTTCTTTCTGAATTAAGGAACATATTATTGCATTCAAATGCTTTGTTCACACCTGCATATTCTCACCATTCACCAACACAGTAAAAGCTCAATTGTTTATTCATTCCAATTATTACTCAATTGATAGCAAAACATTACATCCCATAATGCCATACTTGCAGATTAGTTTTTGTATTCATTTAATTCATGAAAACTATCTTAGGATATTAAGGAAATATTATCTTAAACCATATTTACTTTAAATTAGACACAATATTAATTAACCTGTTCCATTTTAAACCCCATTCAAAATATGATTTTCAAAACACATTACTTATTTTCAAACAATATTAAAAAAAGATGTTACCTTGAAGCTAACATACTGTAGATGATTGGAATGCCTTTTAATAATTTGCTTGATGAGCTCAGGATGTGTAGCCCTCAAGTAAGATGTAGCTGGCTGATTCAGGTCAAATTCAAAGCATCTCCAGAGATCAGGCATATGAAACACTTGATTCCAGCTTCGGCAAACCTGTGATGCATGAGCACGATCAAGAAGAGGAAGGTACTGAAACACCTGCAGAATAATGTCTTGAAGCAAGTTAGCCCAGTCAGGACTTCGAGATATTTCAGTGGGTTCTTTGCTTGTAGTCTTCTGTTTCTTGGATTCTTTTCCAATCTCATCTTCTGAAGAACTACGGTTGGGCTCACTGTT
This sequence comes from Gavialis gangeticus, assembly GCF_001723915.1. Taxonomy (NCBI): domain Eukaryota; kingdom Metazoa; phylum Chordata; order Crocodylia; family Gavialidae; genus Gavialis; species Gavialis gangeticus. The sequence goes on from NW_017729032.1 coordinate 98,195,694, forward strand.
TTTCCTTCCTCGCTTCATTCTATCAAAGTGAGACAGTGTCAGTCCACATATATCCCGAATATATAAAAATATTACGTACTTCAACAGAATGAAGTGTCCACAAGGTAAGTATTTTCTTTACATGATGGAGTAGCAACATTGATAAATATGGAAAATACTGAAGTGAAAAAGAATTTTTTGAGAGAGATCCTCTGAACCTGCAAATATATTTTTTTGTTTTTAGAGCTGTAAAGGAAATGCTGGGATTCACATTACCCTCCAAATGCTTTGTACCCTTCACAAATTACAATAAATACAAACAGAAAGATTGGAAAATAATATTGCTTTAAGTGCTTTTATTTCCAATTTAAGGGCACTATGTCTCCAGTCAGTTTCACTGCCTTCTTAATAGTCATTTGCACTTCCTCTCATTACTAGAATGAAAATATTTTTATGAACCACCTTACGGCTGGCTCATATGAGCACTGTTCTTAAAGCCTTACTCTTGTAAACAGGACTATCACCAGAGGCAGCAACCAGATATATGCCTGGAAAGAAAGGGGAAGAATGGTCCAAGCATATTTGGTGGTTGTGTTGTTGGCCATTCTTATCTCCCCAACCAGATAGTCTGGATCAATAAGGATACAGAAAAGCTTGATTGAATTAATATTAAAAAAAAAAATTAAAAACTCAGACTATGTATTTAACAGGCACTCTATGAAAGGACAGCTTTTAGTTACTTTAAAACAAAATATTATAGTATCACTTTCAGTACTTATGAATTATTCCTGATAAAACAGCCCCACAACTATAAATCCACAAAACAGACAATGGGATAGATAGCAAGAGCTTCCATCATCAAGCTCATCTATTTGCCTCCAATAAGACTTTGCCAGCTTCCAGAATGAATAACAGTACTGTTCCAGGCCCATTTATTCCTGCCTTATTTAAGACTGCTAAGAAGGGTAACAATCAAACACCAGCTTTTTAAATCTGCTTAACAACTGCTTTTCATAAATACTATATAGTTAAATTGTTAGGCTTGTGGCGGGGTGCAGAGATCCCACCTCAGGAACACAGCTGGGTATTCGTATCCCTCCGCTGTTTCCACCACGTGAGGCAGGCCAGTAGGGGGTGCTCCTGCGTCGAGCCGCCCACCTCCCTGCGCCCGACCACCTTCCAGGCTCC
>NW_017729032.1:98197171-98219725 GCF_001723915.1 Gavialis gangeticus
AGTCACGTAAGCAGAGGGAGCAGGTTTCCCCCTCCCTCAGGACTGCAGCCAGCTCCAGTTCCCTAAAGAGACAGGCTGAGGGTGTGGTCCCCTGTGTGCTGGGCCCACCCTAATTGAATGGTCACAGCACAGAGATTTAAATCACTGTGTCACAGGGCAGAGATTTTTGGGGAGAAACCAAGGTGGCTTTCTGCCACAGGCTAAATCAGTGACTCCCAACTAGGGTGTTGCAGCATCCTGGGATGCAGCACTCTTAGGTGTGCAAACACCTACATATGATTCACATGATAAACCGAGAGATTTCAAATAGGAATCCTTAGTGTCAAAAACATTTTGACCTGCTGTGGTCTTTCAGCGTTTTGCAACAAGAGAATTGCTCTTATTTTTCTCTGTCAAAAAAACCCAAAACCAACCAACCAACCAACCAAGTGAGCTAGCATTTTCCTGGAGATACCTTAAGCCTAATGAGAAGTACCATGTACCTAAAAAGATGTACAACCACAGGGCTAAACATAGGGATGGACATGATTCACACCCTAATTAAGCATTCAAATTTTATTTGACTAACAATAAGGCAAACAGGTAGCTAGTTCTCAACAGTACATAGTTTCTCCAAAACATTCTTAGTCAAACTGTACCTTGTACTGCCTATTATAAAAGGAAAAGAATTTTAAAAAAAAAGTTCAGAAAGTCCCAAATTTTAGTTATGTTTTCTCTTAATGGATTTTTACAAATATCTATTTTGTAAAAAATGAGGGTGCACACTATGTGAGAAAACCTTATCCTAAAAGGTTGCTAGGAGCCAGAACAATTAACATTGCCATTGCTTCCCCACTTCTGGACCAGAGAGGAGCCCCTCAGTCAGACAACCTGGTCCTACACACTGGAGTAAGGGAATCCATGGCCCTGGCATGGAACAGGATACAAAGTGCTCTGGACCCCACACACCATCTGTCCACAGGGCTAGCAGCAGGCTCAACTCCCTGAGCCCGATGTTTTTGTTTTTCTGCTAGTTTCTTTTAGGAAGATTATATTTTCATCACACTGCCTCTTATAAAGAAGGTATGGGGGAATGGCAAATGTGAAAAAAATATGGTATGTAACCTTTAAGGCATTTTGGAAAAAAACTAAAAACTGAAACAACATTTTAATTATGCTCCTCACTTACTTGCCACATATAAACCAAGCATACAGAATTAAACAAACAAATACATCTGTATGCACATATTACAAATTTTTTTTTTGGAGAAGTAGGAAGAATTCAGAACTTCATAAGTTTAACTGAACCCCTCTTTCACAACACGACCACATAGTGGCAGAGAAGGAAGCAAGATACTTAAGAACTATCATAAACAACAGTATATTTTCATTTTGAAGCTTGCAGTTCCCCATGCTTTATAAACAAGCTCACAGCATTAGAGCTAACAAATAATAAAACATCTCTCTAGAACAAGATATCACTGTTTACCTAATATCAGTTGTGGTTAAGCATTGATGGATATTTTGTGACACATCTCCTACCTTCTGTACCCCCCATCAAAACTTTCTGTTAACATATTTTTTTGGACACGACATGACTCAAAGAGTTAAAATTTGCAAGTATGGATTGGTCTTCTTTGCAGTATGATGCGAATATACCCAACTACCGATTTGAAAAATACTGACAAACAGTAGTTCTTCCTCCTTTCAACCTCCCTATTTTATCAGACAATTGCCAATGACTGCAAGACTAGACTGTTCTTCAGAAATGCCATGAAAAAGCACAAAGTCAGAGAGGCAGGGCTGGAAGGGACCTCCAAAAGTTCAAACAGTCTGATCCCCAACCTGAGGCAAGATCATCCCTATTCAAACCATATCCTACAAACCCATAATCTAACCTAGGGTGAGGAAAATGTGGCCCTGAGGCCAGATCTGGCTCACCAAGGGATTCTATCCAGCCTGGGGCAGGTCCCTTGGCCCCAGTCAGCCTAGACACAGGGGGCAGCCGGGGCCATGGTGCATCCAGCTGGTCCTGCCACCCTCATGCACATGGCAGGGGCAGCAGGAGGACTCAGCCTCCCAGTAGCCTCTGTTGTGGTGACTCACTCTTCCCAGCTGCTGCTGCCAATGTCTCCAGCCCCAGCCCCAGGCTCCACTGCCAAGGCACCACAGCCACAGGCAGGCAGGCAGGCAGGGCTGGGACTGCCGGGCAGTGACAGCACAGGGCCGTGACAGCACAGGGCCAAGGCAGGGAGAAAACCTGCAATTTGCCCCCTGCACGTCCCCGCCCATGGAACTGATGCTTGTCAGAGGGATGGGCAGGGACAGACTGTGGCTCTGCCCAGGGCCCCAGCCCCTTGTTGTTTCCACCTTGTGATCCCAGGCACCAATTCCTGCCTGCGGTGTCATCCCATCCACCTGGCTGAGTGCACCCTGCCCACATGGGTCTAGGACTAGTCTCCATGAAGACCTCACCCACCTCCCTGCTCTGTCTGGTGCCCCTGGTGGTGTGCAAGGGCTCTCCAAAACTCCTTAAGTGACCCTCCAGCCCAAATAATTGCCCACCCTGAACTAAGTCAAACCTGAAGCAGCATAAGACAAAGGTAAAGCAAGGGAACCACAGCAGCCAACATTCTGCTCCTGTATAAGAAAGTTAATATATGCTCAAGAGATCCCAGAGAGAGGACCACGCCCCCATGACAGAAAGCTGTCTTCTCTGACTTACCCACAGCAATCCACACACTCATAAACAAACCTACAACTTATTATGCCTGTGCCACAAAAGCCTACTCATTTGAGTGTTATAGTCAAGTGACAGGTTTCTGTTTTTTATTTACTCATACAGAAGACAGCAAGGAAACAGTAAGCAGGATCCAACATGTGTGCACTAGGGATGGAAGGGGAAAAAAAAAACAAAACCTCTCATATTCTGCTGCGGTCAAGGCAGGTTAAACTGAAATTCAAATCTAACTGGAGCTAAATTAACTGCCTCAGATGATCTACCAGGTACTCCAGCTGACTGCCTTAAATCTCCATACCGCCCAGATAGAGAAGTACCAATAAGGCTACTACTGCAGCAGCAGCACCAATAGTGAATTCTGGATCATTTTCCAAAATCCATGGCAACCTTGAGTCTCCAGAGTACAGATGACAGGTAACAGATAGAGAGAAAAGTCATTTCTAAAAACTTATGCTCTCTGCTGCACCTGCCACCGAGCACAGAAAGAGCCACCCTACCAGGCTGCAGAAGGAACAGAGGCTGGAAGCTTTTAGCTCTCAAACGTCAACTTCCTCAGAAGTGACAACATCCTCTCTCTTGCATATGTCCCTACCTTCATGTAAACACCACATCTTTGCAGACATGGTTCTTTGGGCAGATGTGATACTTTTTATTAGACCAACTAAATAGAAAAAATGTTCTTTGCAAGCTTTCTGGCACAAACACCTTTGCAGATGTTAATGGCTATGCATTAACATGTCAGGATAGACCTGCTGTTTTTGGTTGTGAAAGGTTGCAATGCTCCGCTCCCCGCTCTTTGCCCACCTTTTGTATTCCAATTACTCACTCTCCTCCATGCCCTTTGTGTGCCCTCCTTTCACAGCATCTGAGTATGCAAACTCAAGAGCTCCTGAAAACTTGGCCTCTCCCTATGTACTTGATGCAGTGAGTCTATATGCTACATCTCTAGGCTGCCTTCTTTCAAGAGCGCGTGGCCTCTCTCCCTACACCTTACGCTATGCATCTATAGCAGTGGTCTCCAACCTTTAAGTAGGAAATCCCCTTTGGCATATAAAAGCAACCCAACATCTACCATGCGCCACCCCCCACCCAGCAGCTAGATCTGTGGGGAGGGGAAGATCAAGGCAGAGGGAGAAAAAATGATTTGGGGGCACACATCCCCAGCAGGTAAATCCCACCCAGCTGGTGCTCCACTTAACTTACCCTCCTGCTCCTGCCTTTGCGGCACTGTCCCTCACTACAAGGGCCTTGATCTAGCCCCTGCCCATTCCCTCCCCTACGGACTGACTGCTGAGCTGAGGTAAGCACCACACCGGCACTCAGCCCCCCACCCCAGCCTTGGATAGACTCAAGAGGCTCAGAGATCTACTGGTGGATTGGGATCCACTGGTTAGTGATCACTGGGCTATAGGCTGCACCTCTGTGCTGCCTTCTTCCAGCCATGACAACAGCTGAAGGTGCTCAAATACACCACCAAGAGGCGTCTGCCGGCAGAAAGGGGAGCACTGCTTGGGGCCAGACTGTGCATCGCCCCAAAAGCTAGAGGTGGGACGGTGGCAGGGAAGGAGGAGCGCCCTGGCTGTTTTACAGGCATCGAGGCCCGGGCCCAGGGCGGAGCGGTGCTGTGCTATTGCTTCCCGCTCCGCCCCACCAGCGATAGGGGGAGAGGGGTGCAGCGCCACGGCCCCACCTCGCGCAGCCGCGGCGCAAATAAAGCTCCAGCGTGACAGTGTTTACCCGGCACGAGGCCCCCCCGCGGGCGGGGCTAGAGAAGGTGCCAGAAGGAGACAAGCCCCCGCGCCCTTCCCCGGGCGCAGCCGCCGGGAGCGGCCCCAAGACACCCACTCACAACCACCCCCGGCCCGGGTACCTGGCGGCGGCGGCTCCCTGCTGCGCTTTGCCTTAACCTGGGCTCGGGCCACGGCAGCGGCTCCTCCGCTCCGGCTGCATCAGCAACAGCGGGCTGCAGCCCCGTCTTCCCACGCAGGCCTCGCGCCTTTCCCGCACGCCGCCCCCGTTTACTTCACGGCAGCGGAAGCTACACACCACGGCCAAAATGGCGGCGGCGGCTCTCCCGCGACCCCGCCCCCTCCGCAGCGCCTAGAGCAGGAGAAGGCGGCGCCTCGGTTTCTCCCCCCCAGCGCGCCGGGCCGGCGCTTACATCAGTGCTGAGGCGGCAGCCGCCTTGTCCCTCCCTGCCCCCTTCACGTCACTTGGTTCCGGCCGCGGCTATTGGTCAGCAGGCGCGAGGGCCGTCGCTAGGTTTCAGAGTGAACGGCCCAGGGCGATTGGTGGCCCTGCCCCAGTGCTCCCGGTGAAGGCAGCAGGCGCCCGAGCGCCGCCAGTTCTCCCAGCAGAGCAGCAGCCAAGAGCGAAATAAGCCCGGCCAAGCCTTTTTTTTTTTTTTTTTAAAGGGACTCGTAATTGCCTAGCTACTCTGCTTTGTCCGTAAAGAGGGACTAATTGCACCCCTATTCATAGCCCAGACCATGAGAGGTGCCTGAGTGAAAGAAGCCACATAAAAGACAAAGGAGCTCTTCTGCAGCCTTGCTCAGGCATGAAGAGAATAGCGCAGCCCCAATCCTTCCCACTTGATGGCAGCGAGTTGCTAAAATTAAGCTGGAAAAAAAAGAGCTGGGAGGTGAAAGCCAAAAATAAAGCTTCAGAGGACTGGTTGAATGCCTGCGTCAGCCCCAGAAAGTGATTCGGTGGAAACAACAGCATGGGTGTTTTCCTTGCTGCGTTTCAGTCCTTACTGAGGCCAAGAGGCCTCAGGACAAGGAGTGAACTGCTGATTTCTGGCAGCAGCGTCTTGCCACTGCTTTGGGCGAGACTTGTGGCTGCTTGGGGTCAGGAAGGAATTTTACCCCACGTTCAGATTGGTGTGGATTGTGGGCTGGTTTTGCCTTCCTCCGTAGCAGGGCTGGGACTTGGTTCCTGGGATCTCTCAAGGGCTTTGTAACCTCTTCTGCCATACTAGGACACTGGCCACCACATCCCCGTGCTTTACCTGCAGCAGATTAGAGCGCTCCGTCCTATGGTTGCGTCAGGGTTGCCTGCGTAGTTTGGCTAAGAGATTAGACATAACGTACATTCCAGTGGCCAAATCCTTAGCACCAGGGGCTGACGAAACACAGCAAAGGTGGCGATGTTTCAACTGCCTACACACCCGAGTTGGACGCTTCAAGGAATTAATGAGGGAGTAGGGCTATACCACTGGTTCAACCACCTGCAACTGTGGCATAGAGCCTGAGACTATGCAACACTCTCAAAGGCACATGTACAATAAATAAGCACAAGCATGTGTAACAAAACAGTCACATGTCACGTAGAAACTCAAGAAGGAGAAATTAGACAGTGGCTGTGTCTAGGATGTTTTGGATATGGATGTTCCTGCCTCAGGCAACACAATAATTTAAAGTACTTCACATGTATCTTAACTTCTTTCAGTGAACAGGGGTAGACAAAACTCCCACATTTATTGCCGTTCAGTGACTTCTAACCACAAATGTTTACAAGGAAGGATGATGCACTTTTTTCATCATCCTGTTTTCTACAAATGCTGTGTGAAATGTATAAGTGATGTTAATCATTCAGAGCTCATTTGCCACCACCAACAAAGGTTTTTGCTACTGGCACCTAGGCATGCCAATACAAGTGAGGTGCAGACACAGCTGAGGTATGCTAACCAAAGAGATCTGATCCCCGATTGATATCACTGTGCTGACAACAGCTCTTATTTAGTTGGTGTCTACACAAGATGCTTAATGAGCAGTAGGCTAATTCTACCGCACATTAGCGCATCATGACAAAAACCATGCTAATGCACAGAGGAATTAATCTGCTGCACATTAAGTGTCACAGAAAGAGTGTGCACTGTTGCTAGTACACATCAGCGCCAGCTACTGTAGATTTGTGTAGTACCTCAGAGGTACTAAACTTAATGCGTAGCAATGGTGCATTAATGCACTTGTAGACGTGCCCAGTGTACATGCAGCCACACTAGCAAAGCTGTGCTTTTACCAGTCTAACGTACTATGCTGGTACCAGGTGCATGCCTAGTTTTGCAGAGGTAACTGTATCCCAATTAGAGCCCCAAAGCTTGGATGATCAATGAGAAGAATCACACTTCTAACCAACAATGTAATAAATAACAATTGTTGACCATTAAAAATTTCATAAATAACCCATCTTTTTTCCCTCATAGCTGCGTTACTTCTTTACTGATTACAGGAAGTCTAAGTTAAAGAATGTAAACCTATACTATGTGACCATGAATAGGCATAGCAAGATCTATTGATTTGTAAAACTATCCTTTGAGGAAACAAACTGTGTATAATTTCCCCATTGTCTATTTCATCACTATTAAACACATCATACTTGACAGGTCTGAGGTTGTGGTTCAAAAACTCCCGGGTACATGCGCAGCACTGATGTAAGGAAACATTGCCTTATTTCCAGAGTTTAGTGGGTGTAGATCAGGAGTGAGAGAATATGGATGGGAATGGGTGTGCTGTAGAGCAATGCTGCCTGGTTTGGCAGTGTACATATGTCCGTAGACTTATATTACCCAAACAGGCTTATAGCTCCATAGTATTACCATCACTGGTAATCTTGAGGTGTAAAACACATATCACCTTTGTGCTGCTACAATTTTATGGAAGCAAACAGACATCCATGTTCTTTGTCATGCCAAATGCCCACATTTTTGGCCACAATAAAAAGAAGTAATAGTTTATGCTTTTGTTTGCAGCAGATGTCCCTTTGCTTTGAGGCAGGAGAGCCTGGGTAGTCTGGAGCTGCCCACACTCTCCAGCTGCCCTGGGCAGGCACTCTCAGGGCTTGAGGGGCCAGGTCATGCATGTCCCAGGTATTCTTGCACAAGATTGGGCCCCTCAAACTCCTGAAGTGTTTGCTTGGCTTTCCCCACTTGCAGAGACATGCCCTGGAGATTCCCAGGGGCCTGTCTATGTAAGTGGGGAACACATCACCTGTTGTTCCACAGGATCAATGGGTGGGACAACGGATGACATGCATTTTGCCCAATGAAACAGATTAACTATGGTGGGATATGTCCTGGCACAGCTGATCAATCTATATCCTTGGTGATGGGGTAGAACAAGTACACATTCACTCTTTTTTCCTAGTAGACAGGGCACCCATTTGGAGTCAAGGGAGAGGAGCAGAGATACTAGGGCAGGAGAGAGAAGCAATGAAGCCTGGGAAAGTTACAAGCAATGGAAAATACAGATGGAAAGGAAAAAAAATGATCTTTTCTGTCCTGTTCTGTGTGAAATAAGAAGCCTTGTTATTGAATATCTTCTTTGCTTACAGAAAATGAGTCAGTAAGCCTGAATTTGTGGAACAAGGGATAGCTCAGTGGGTCCAGTTGAAAGTATTTGGCAAATCTGCCAAATAGTTCCCCTAAACATTTGGTGACCAGGCTGCCTTACTCTTATCTATTTGTTCCCCTTGCATAAATATGAGGTACTGAAAGTTGATTAAAAATATAGGACTTGGAAATGCAACTTTTACTCTTCTCCTCAGACCAGGGCAGTAAAAGCTTGGGAGCTATCGGATGTGCTACAGAAAATGACAAAAGATAGGAGCCACCAACAGCCAGCACAGATTATGGAAATGAATAAAGTATGAATGATATTGATAATCATTATGCCACCAAAACCAGAAGTATTCAGTCATGTACAGTACAGAAATGGCTGCCTTAATTTGCGTTAAGAATGTGCATCACATTTACATGAATAAATAAAAACTAAAATATACTTGTATATAAAATTGAAGAGCTGCTCTTTAGAAAAGTAGAGAAAAGAAATTATAGAAAGGATTTGTAAAAGCATAGAAGGATGATAAAACATTGCATGCATCTTAATTGGCTTTTTAGGGCCTTTGCAGCATTCTATGCTTTGAGCTATTCTGTGGATAAGAAGAATCACATCTCATTCTATATTTTTTTCTAAGCAAACTTTGCTGTGTTTTTCAGGAGGCTGGATTTTCTGTGGATTTAAGATTTGGTAAAATCTGAGTTATTTTTTCCAGGACACGTTCTATTCCAAGGAAGGAAAGCAATAAAAAAATACCCACTGTTAAAATGTTATAATCTTTATAGAGCTCAGTCTTTTCTTAATTTGGAATTATTAGAATATTACTAGTATTCAATCAACTACAAACAGATTTTAGGGAATAGTAAATACTTTAGATATTTGAATCCTAGAACAAATGTTAGATATTTGTAATATGGCAGTTTTCATTAAATCAACCCCAAATGGTTAGACAAGCCACCAGTTTGTATAAATGAATTAGGTAACATTTTCAGATGAATTGCTTTATGCATTTTGAGTGCTTTAAAATTAATTTTAAAATAATGGCATGTTACCAAAGGAGCTGAATCAGAAATATACATAGGGGGATATAGTAAAATGTCAGATTACCACAATGCCTGCTTTATTTAACATGTTTCCCAATGAAACTGAAAAACGTAGCCCAGAAACCAAGGTAATTTGAACAAACATGATGTTGCTAAAGGGAATCTTATTTCAGATAAATGCGTGCTTTAAGCCACACAGTGCTGTAACTCTGGGATTCTATAGATGTTTCTCTTCCTTTTAGCTCTGCCTTGCTGTCACAGGGTGGCCTCCAGAAGGTGCCTGCTTGGGCCTGCAGTGACCTTGTCTGGTGTCCGAGTACCCCTTGAAGCCAGTCCAGGCTTGGCTTCTACAGCAAGGGGGGAACTTGATCTTTTTCTCACTCCAAATCATATAATCATATACAGGCAGTCCTTGGACTTATGACACAATTGGTTCCTGAAAACCCCACTGTAAGTTGAAACGTTGCAACTCGGAACCAATTTTCTCATAAGAAACAATGTTATAAATGGGGGGTTGGTTCCTGAACCATGGCCTGATGCCCTATTTTCACCAAAAATACCCCAGAATTTTGTACTCAATCAGTTATAGATGAGTAATATAGCTACATTAATATATTTATATTGTAAATAGCAATCATATGAATTTTGAAGGGCTTTGTTGAGGTGACTTTGCTGGACTTTTTGAAGGGCTCTTGATTGGACTTTTTGAAGAGTTCTCAGCTGGAGTCTTTTCAGGAGCCTTGGCTGCAGGTTTTTCTGGACTCTTGTCTGCTTTCTCAAAGAAAGTGTCCAAGCAAGTTTGGACAGATGTTCTCCAGGGAGATGGGCAATGCAGTGAACTTGTTCGCTGGCGTGGCATCGCATCGATTCAAGCATTGTAAGTTGAAACTGACATCCTAAAGTTGAAACAGGGTGTCAATTTAGAAATGTTGTAAGTGCAAAACATTGTAACTTGAAACATTGTGAGTTGAGGACTTCCTGTATTTGTACCTGTGCTCTGGAGGTGGAGGAGGGTTGCACTTTAATTAGAGCAGCTCTGAGAGCTGCTCTAATTAAAGCTCTGCAGTGTCTCCTGTACCAGCATCCCTGCGCTTCAAAATGGTAGTGAGGGCGCTTGAACTAAAGCTTGTTCAACGATTTTTAGTTCAAGTGCCCCCACTGCCATTTTTAAGTGTGGGGATGTAGATGCATGAGATGCAGAGGCTAGCTGGAGCATGGTAATTATTATGGTCCAGCAGACTTGATTAATCAAGTCTTGATTAATCAGGTCTGCTCTGATTGCTATAATTACAATCCCGGCTCATTTATAGGCACCCATAGAAAATTAGGGTTGGAAGGGACCTCAGGAGGTCATCTAGCCCAACCCCCTGCTCAAAGCAGGACCATCCCTAATTAGATCATCCCAGCCAAGGCTTTGTCTAGCCAGTTATTAAAAACCTCCAAGGATGGAGATTCAGAGGTTCTGGCCTTTTGGTTTCTCACCTTCCCTGGCTCTCCATGTCCCTGACTCCAGAAGCAAACATCCAATTCTGCCCCTGAGAGGTGGACTTCTCCTGCTGTTGGGGTGACCCAGTGGAACGCACGGTTCTAAGCAGCACAGAAGAGTGTCTTCAGTAAAGGCATTTGCTAGGGCAAAAGCCAGCCCGCCAGACATTCTTGGTCTCCTCCATTGGGGTTAAGTAGTCCCTCTGTCCCAATTCCACCTGAACAATCCTGAACACCCCAAGGATACTCAGCTGTTTCCATTTCAGTCTCTCCAGCTCCCCAAAGGTTTTCTGCTTATCTCAGTCCCCATACACTTCTGCCCAGGAGTGGCCAGCTAGCTTTCCAATTGTCAAGTTTATGTCCCCTTAGGCATCTCACTGTTGTTGACATGACAACAAAGCCATTCAAAACTGCACATAACCATACAGGGTGGGGACTGGGATGGTGTGGATGCTAAGGCACACGGCTACAAGTTTGCAAGTTTCAGGTTTGCAAAAGCACTCACAGAATGGCCCTGCCAGATTCCAATGAATCTGTGAAACCTTGTCACAAGGACATGAAAAAGGAAGGTGTCACGCCCAGATGCCGGTGCACCCTTGACCTGCGAGCCTGGTTCGGTATGACCAACCATCCTCTGCTACCATGTTTGTAACCTGATCAGTTACAAATATTATCTCTCCGCCTACATATCTTTCAGGCATACCCCTGTTTTGCCGGCTCATGTCGTCTTATCTTTTTTGCTTGTCTTATCTCATCTTTCGTATGTCCCTCTCATCAAGAGCTCTTGGTAATCTACAGACCGTAGTAATTTGTATAAACTGTTTGAAACCTGTACTCAGCAAGTCTGCAATCCACTGTAATCGCTGGGTGACAGAACATCTGCATGCTGTAACTAATAAATCAACTGCTTCTGCCTACGCTGCAAGCCTTCAGTAGCGTAAGTAAAATAAACTTTCTGTGTAACCAATGCGCTTTAAACCATCTGACTATCTGACTCCTGCTCACCGTTAACACCCGCCTGTCCGGTCACAAATCCCCCCTCGTGCCAAGCCGGTCATACCGACTCAGGCTCACAAGTCAAGGGTGCACTGGCATCTGGGCGCGACAGAAGAAAGGCTAGATTTGGCACTTAACCCTTCATTCTCTGTACACAGGCTAAAGTAGTAAACTGAATTACGCTATACTATAACAACATTAACACAGAAATAACCCAGTCTGTAACATGTGTACAGCTAACTCCTAAACTGGGGCACACAATCGTCTGGACTTCTTTGTTCTGACCAGGTTGTCCAGTCTCAGAAATTTACTGATATCTATGAGCCACTTCTTGTGTCTGTTTGGAGAACAACCTGTCTGAAGGTCAATTCTAAATGAAAACTAGAAAACTTGGAATTGTGTGCGTGTATTGGAGTGGCTTAAAAAGAAAACATACGTCAAGTGAAACCTTATATTTTAATATTCATAAAGTAATATCTTCTTATGACTATAACAACTATGCAAAGGAAACAAACTGTGATAATTTCTAGGTGTACCTCACATTCGTACCTGTGAAATCTCATTCCCAGACACAGTCTTAGCAGCATTATTCAAAAGAGACACAAACTTGGCTGTTAGAACAAGATACTTCTATTCTGTGTGGATTCAAATGCATCATAAAGTTACTCTTAGATGTAAGCTTACTTTGATGTGACCTACTGTTGCGTTCATATCGGACATCTGAGATGGCAGTCTAAGGTTGAAAGCTGATGCCACTTTTCCAAATTTTATGGTGGCACAAAGTGAAAGCAAAAAGCCATCCCTAACCTTTGTAACACCACAATGTGGTCACGACAAAAGGTGGTAATCATTTGTGACTTGCAGCAGATGCCTATTTGCTTTATGGTGGGAGAGTCAGGCAGCTCTGGAGTTGCCCACATTGTCCAGCCTCCCCAGCCATGTGCTCTAAGGCCTTGAGAGGCCAGTCTTGGACACTCTGGGAATTCCTGGGCAGGACTGGGCCCCTAAAGTCCTGGGACTGCCTGTCCAACTTTCTCTGCTTACAGAGAGGCACCCTCCAGGGTGTTGGTGAAAATTCAGTGGGCAGGACAATGGGAGCTGTGTTTTGCACAGTGAGGAAGACGAGCTGTCAGGACACATCCCAGCACAGGTGATCCATTCAATTTGGTGATGTCTGTTTCTACCCTTATTTCTGTTTTTCATTTCTAATAGTTGTCGATAGATAGTATATTCATTTTAAATTAACAAGCATTAATTATTATACTTAGGGAAATTACTAACAGAGAGCAGCTGAGAAAAATTAATTAGATTGGATATCAGGAAAAACATCTCAACTGTTAGAACAATGAGCGAGGTTCCTGGTTTTCTCTGATAAAAAAACATCCCCAATTTTCAGATTTAAAAAAGCCCATTCTAGATTCTGGCAACCCTTACCATAAAGAAGTTCTTTCTGATGTCTAACCTAAATCTGCTCTCCACCAGTTTGTGGGCGTTATTCCTAGTTACTCTACAACCCCCCCAATGAATTTTTAGGTGGCCACAAGATCACCTCTCAGCCTTCTCTAGCAGAGGCTGAAGAGATGCAGGGCACTCAGTCTTTCCTCATAGGGCTTTGCCTGCAGGCTCCTAACCATATGAGTGGCCCTCCTTTGAACCCTCTCAAGGTTGTCCACATCCCTTTTGAAGTGTGGTGCCCAAAACTCGATGCAATACTTCAACTGTGGCTTGACCAATGCTGTATAAAGGGGAAGTATCACCTCCCTGGACCTGTTTGTCATGCACCTGCTAATGGCATGATAAAGTGCAATTAGTTTTACTGATCACTTAGCCACATTGATGACTTATGTTTATCTTGGAGTCAACAGTGACTGAGATCCCTTTCCGCTGCTGTGCTATTGAGGTCATCCCCCAGCCTGTAAACGTGCTGGTGTTTCCTTCTCCCTAGGTGCAGCACCTGGCAATTGTTCTTCTTGAACTGCATCCTATTCTGTTCCACCCACTTTTCCAACCTGTCCAGATCTGCCTGGATTCGTTCTCTACCCTCTGGGTGTTAACTTTACCCCATAATTTGGTATCACCTGTGAATTTGGACAGAGTGCTTTCCACACTCTCATCCAAGGCACTGATGAAGACATGGAACAGCACCGGTCCAAGGACCAAGCCTTGTGGGACTCCACTGCCCACATCTTTCCAGGTTGATACCAACCCATCCACCACTACCCTTTGGGTGAGACCCCTAAGACAATTTGCCACTCACCTGCCCGTGTAATCATCTGTCAGTGGTCTCCAAACTTTTTTTTACCCCCATCAGTAAAAAACTTTTGAGCACGCACCCCCAATATATGTATATTTATTTATTTATAAATTATATACATGTACTACTGCACTAATATATTATGCACATTATAAAACATACACAAAAATAGAAATTAAAAAAGATGAGATAAAGATGAAATAAACAATAATTTTAAAATAATTTTTAAAATTTATTCATTAACTGTACAAATAATTTTGCTCTCACTAAAATTCTTATTATTAATAATAATTTTTAGTGAGAGCAATGTGATTGAATATGCTTCATTATTTTTGAAAATCTTGGTTTAACACTTTGCGATACAGCAATTCAAAGGTCTGGTTCTAAGTTCAGTTTATTTTGATACTTGGTTTTAATGGCTGTCATAGCTGAAAAAGATACCTCACAAAGATATGTAGATCCAAATGGAAGAAGTGCATCGTTGGCTGTGCTTACTAAATCATGATACTCATTTTTCAATCCCATCCACCAATTATGCAAAGGTTTTTGTTGAAATTTGGCTAGTTAATTTCCATCTTCTCTGATGTCAATCAGTTGTTCTTGCAAACTAATTGGAAGGTGTTGCATTTTTATATTTTTAACAAATGGGTTCAAAACCCACTGAAACTCTTCGTTTGGAAGATTTTTAAACATGTTAGAAAATTCTGTTTTCAAGTTTTTAAAGTACGCAGATATGAAGGTTTTTATAGGTGACACTTACATTTTTTTGTCAACAAAATCACGTAACGATGGAAACGTTTCCAAATGTCCGTTTTCAAAATGCTTTCTCCATAGCACGAGTTTCTTTCAAAAAGCAGTTACTTTCTCACTCATTGTTAAAATGTCACCTTTACCTTGAAGGTACAGAGTAAGTGTGTTCATTTTTTCAAAAATATCTGCTAGGTAGCATACTACTGACAGCCATGTGTCATCACAGAAAAGGTCAGCAAATTTGGAACACTTTACTTTTTGTAAAAGAAAAATGCGTAACTCATCTTTAAGTTTGACAACTCTTTTAAGCACTTTGCCACAAGATAACTAGCGAACCTCTGTGTGGTACAAAAGATTTTCATGGTCAGTCCCCATCTCATTACAAAGTATTGTAAAGATTCTACTATTTAAAGGTCTTGTTTTTATAAAATTAACCACATCAGTGACATCCTGTAGCACTTTGTGCACTTCTGGCTCCAACTTCTTTGTTGCAATAGCTTGCCTATGAAAAATGCAGTGAATGAATTTCACGTGTGGTGCTCTCTCTGTATCCGTACCCCGGAATCCTTTTTTTTATTTCAGTCAAAGCAGCCGCTCCATCAGTGGTTACACTTACACAGTTATTCCATAAAACATTGTTTTTATTAAAGAAGTAATTTACTGTTGAGAATGTATCTTCTCTGGTACATCTTTCCTTTAGTGGCTCAAAAAAAGGTAGTTCTTCATGTATTTCATTATTGAAGCAGAATCTAGCAAATACCATAAGCTGAGACATGCTAGAAACATCTGTACTTTCATCCAACTGTATAGCAAACCTCCCACACTGCGAAATTTGTTCTAATACTTGTTTCTTCAAATCTTCAGCAATGTTTTCTATGCTTCTTCCAACAGTATTTGCTGACAAAGGAATGCATTTTAGTTTGTCGCCATATTGTTTTCCATTTATTATTTCAGCCATTTTTACCGTGGCAGGAAGAACAAGCATTTCCCCAATGGTATGTGGATTTTTGTCTTTCGCTATTAAGAAACCTCAAAAAGAGGCTTCTAAACATTTATCATTAAGTTTAGTGACATTTTGTAAAGTACTGGATTGAGCATCGCCTGACTTTAAACATTGCTGAAAAAATTGTAGAGGTTTGTCTTCATGTTCTGGGTGCTTAGTTTTTAAATGTCTTGCTAATTGCGATGGCTTCATACTATCATTAGTTAATATCTCAAGGCACAATATACGCTTAGGGCGAGGTTCATTGTTAACGATAGTGGATGTAAATCCATATTTCAAATAGTCTTCTTGATAATTTCGAATTTTTTTGGCCAACTTCTTGTCAGATTTGATTAGATCGTCATTGTTTTTACCTTGTAATGTGGCTGATGAAGAGCTTGTACTAGCAGTAGGAGGAGTGTCAGCTCTGCCATTTTCTTGTTGTTTGCTTGTGCTCGCACTATTAGTATTATCTTCAATCTGTGGTTTCTTTGCAGGAATCTTTTTAAGCCACTTGTCCATTTTGTGAGGGTTAGTTTAGTTAAAACTAGATAATATAATCCGTAAATCCACTTAACTGGGCACACGTAAAGTGCAATATGTCGCAATACGTTGAAAGTGAACGAATAAGTGAGGGTGCCACTGTCAACCTCTCCGCATTATGGAACTCCCACTCTTCCCTCAGGATATCTCGCATACCGTATGTGACACGTGACTGTCTGACATACGGACCGAGTGAGGGCGCCGGTGTCAATCCGTATATTAAATATTAGTAAAGCTTAATTTCTTTCTATTTTTTAGATAAAAAATAAATATAAATAGAAGTTCTAATATTTTCTTCCCGCACCCCAATGGATCGTCTGGTGCACCTCCTGGGGTGTGTCCACCCCACTTTGGAGACCACTGATCTATGTCACAGTCACTCAGTTTATCTGTGAGAATAGAATGAGATACTGTATTGAAGGCCTTCTTAAAATCCAAGTAGATGACATCTACCTGGATTTTTGGCTCTAAGCATTTTGTGATCAGGTCATAAAAAGAAACAAGGTTAGTCAGGCAGGATCTACCTACTATGAATCCGTGCTGGTTGCCCTTTAGCATTGCTTTCCCCACTGGACTTCAAAAATGTGATCCTTAATAATTTTTTCAAAGGTTTTCCCGAGGATAGAGGTGAGACTAACCAGTCTATAGTTACCCAGATCCTCCTTCCTTCCCTTCTTGAAAATAGGGACTACATTGGCCCTTTTCCAGTCCTCTGGGACCTGACCTGAGCACCAAGAGTACTCAAACAGTTGTGCCAGACACTCTGCTATGACACTGGCCAATTCCTTTAGCACCCTTCTATATATAGTGGTGTTTCATTTTAATCAAGGAAAAATGTGGATTTTGGGTTATTTTTAAATCTGAAAATTGGGGATTTTTTTTTTTTTTTTTTTTAATCAGAGAAAACCAGGATCCCTGCTGGTCACCATACCTTGGGTTAGGGAAGAATTTTACCCCATGGTCAGATTGATACGGACTGTGGGTGCTTGTGCCTTCTTCTGTTGTGGGGACCCTGGCCCTCTATGTGGGTTCTCTTGAGCATATACTGACAATTTCATAGAAGCAGGAAGTTGGCTGCTGTGGTTCCCCTGCTTTACTTGTGGCAGGTGAGGGCATTAGTTCTGTGTTGTCAGGGTTGATGGTTATCTTATGTAGAGTTTAGATGATGGTTTGTATAGGAATGATCCTAGCTCAGGCAGGAGATTGGACTCACTAGATGGCCTCTGGAGGTCTCTTCCAGCCCTACTACTCTATGATTCTATGAAGTGTCTGCCAGAGACAGGTAGAGTCACAATGATACATTGATGCTAACTCTGAGATCTTTGTGGGACATAGGAAATGACCACCGCCAATGAGACCTTCAGCAACGTGCGATACAGAGAAAAACAATTCCATATATTTAATCATTTCAAATTGGGTTAACATCAAATGTCCTCCTGGCTGTCCATACAGAATATTAATTTTAGTCAAAATATGTTTTCAGAATAACATCCTGGCTAAAATCTTAACATGTAATTACTTAACAGGTAATTACTTTTCCCCTTGATGTTTCAAGGGGGGCATGCATTTATAAGGGGATGTATCTATTTGGTTACAGATGTCTGTCCAGTTTCCATTCCTAAGTGGTTATGTAAATGTTGCTGTGATCTGCAGATGTGTTCATTCAGAAATGGTGATTTTTCAGTGGCAGTTATATGTACCTACTCTGCCAGGGAGCCCAAAATGTTTTTGTAAGGTACTTTGAAATATGTGGGTGAAATTTGTTCACCCACATGTAGAAGTGCTTTCACCTAAATGTAGAAGTGCAAAGTATTACTGCAGTTGTAAATAAATAGCTATTATGCATACAGTATAAAGTATTGCCTTCTACTGAATGAGATAAGAACTGCTTCTAGTTGTTTTATTTTTCTTTCAACAAAAATCAAAACAGTGATTTTTTTTAACTGAAAATTTCCATGAAAAATTAAAAGTTTTAAACAAAGAATGGAAAACTGAAAGCTATAGGCAGTAAATGGATCCTGGGAATTGTGGTTCAGGTGTCTCATTCTCATGTAAAGGTCAGTCTGTTGACTGAACTACACTTCCTGCAGAGCGTCATTGGTGGTACAGTCTGCTTGGGAGGAAGGAGCCCCAGCACTGCTCTCCTGGCTGCTGTTAAGAGGTTGCTTTACAGTTCTAATGTAGGGCTGAAGTTTGCAGCACATGTAGACATACTTTAGCTAATTTAAACCTCTCTAGCTTGATTGCATGGAGATTACCCCAGTCTCAGGTATGCTTTTGTACTCCATGCTGAAGCCCTTGCTACCGCTGCTATCAATAGTAGTTCAAAACTAGCTCACAACTATCAGCAGAAGCTGCAATTATACCACCAGAATGCAGTGCTGGCATATCCTTAGGTATGACTGAAAAAAGCAAGCAGGTAGAAACAGCATCTTTATCATGAAGATTGGACAATGTATTTTAAGCAGGGGATTTCTTATGCAAATAGTCTTGATCCTAAGCTATTATTATAATGTTTTATTAATATGTCCATTGCTGTTGTTATACCAGCCTTTCAGCACTCCCGTCAGATTTCTAGGAATACCTTGCTCCAGCTCTTCCTATCACCAAGACCCAAAACAGGCTATAATTTTAAAACGTTTATAACAAATCTGCCTTTCCTATGGTATTGGGTGAACCCGACTAGGGGTTGGAAACCTTTCACTAACAGCAGGCTGAATTGACACAGCTTGGTTCAAGACTGGCAGGAAGCAGCAGTGCTAGGTGGTTCATTCTCATGTAAAACTTAGTAATAGCAGGATATATAAACTTCCATGCTAATATAATTTTTGGCATGTTTTGTGGGCCAAATAAATCCTTTGCAGGCTGGATATGGTCCACAGACAGTACATTGCTAGACCCTGAATTAATTAATTGTCTCTCTGTTCAGATTGTTGTATGGTTTAATCTTCTTCATCTGGCTCAGTTCAAATCATGAGAAACATCTATGAAAAAGACAAGCAGGCATAATAAACCAGATGATGCCACCCATCTACCACCTGTGCATTATACAGGATCACTAATGAAGCATGGACCAGACAGCACAACATAGTTTATGCGAATTAATTCAAGTTCTACCATTAACAAATAATCCATGAACAATGCCTATATCACCAAGACACCACATGCTGGCTCACCATGTTCCCCAGGACAATCACTGTATTTCATATCTAGTCACAATAAAAATAGGTTTGGGTATTTGACCAGTCAAATATTGATCAAAAATTGTAAACAATTGCCAATAGATCCAAATTACACACAGAAAAAGCACAAATTTTCTGTTAAGAAAGGTGTCAAAAACAATTAAAAATCATATTTCTCTCAAGGAAACTACAAAAGAAAAGTGTTGGGTTTTTTTTGTAAAATTGCTATAATCTTTGACTGGTCAATTAATTGACTTGCCAACCCTAGATAAGAAGGCATTCATCTTCAGTTCTTAAGGCTTACTGCAACAGAACCAAGCACCAAGCGTCCTGAGCGTGAATCTGTCCCGTCTGTACCTACATACCAATAGCCCATCTACATCTCCAAAGCTCAATAGAGCCATGCATTAGGAATGTCATCAGTAGAGTCAACCTAAACTGGGGTGGGCAATTATTTTGGCTAGAGGACCGCTTAAGGAGTTTTGGCGAGCTGTTGAGGGCCACAAGGATAGATCCCCCTTGACAGATGCCTCACTCCCTGGTCGCCATCTTGGTCTACAAATCCTGCCCCTAACCCCTGACTTTTGCCACTGGAAGTCCCTCCCCTTGCCTTGGAAGTACTTTTATTTTATTTTATTTTGTGTGTGTGTGGGGGGGGGGGGGGGGGGGGGGGGGGGGGGGGGGGGGGGGGGGGGGGGGGGGGGGGGGGGGCAGGGGCTGCCACCTTGAAACCAGAAAAAAAATCATAGTGTATCTAGAGGCTATTGCATAATAGCTCAAAATACTGTCTTAATTTTGTATAGTGGGGGGAGATTAGGGGGTTTATGTGAAGGGTGTGTACTTAGGGAGTGTGTGTGTGTGGCGGGGGGTAGAGCATTAAGCAGCACTCAATAATGTTTTTTAGTTAACGTGCATTAAGACAGGCTAACACACATTTTCCTAGTACCTCACAGTGGATTTCATACATATTAACTAAAGTGCGTTAATACATGTGTAGATGCACCCGATGGGATTAAAGTGCTCTTCTATCCCAGGGCATGCTGAAAACAGGATCATGACCATTTAAACTGTCCTAAACATTTGTCTAACCTGTACTTAATGATGGAGATTCCGTAATCTCTTAGTGATTTGTTCCTGTGTTTACATCAGCCTCAAAGTTAGGAAGTTCTTCCTAATATCCAACCTAAATCTGCTTTGTTCATTGCTACTTCTCCTGTCCTCAGTGATTTAGAAGGACTCTCGATTCTGCTTGAATGTGAAGACGGCTAGACAAGACCCCTCAATCTTCTCTTTTCCAGCCTCAATAATCCTGATTCTTCTAATATTTCCTAATATCTTGGAATTTGTGGTTTTTTATTTTAGATTTCTAGATACTTTTTCACTCTCCTTTGGATGTTCCCCAACTTATCCACAATTTTCTAATGCTCAAAACTGAATGTAGAATTCTAGGCGAGGCCTAATAAGAGTGGAAACATCACCCCACATGACTTGCATGCGACACTCTTATTAATACATCCAAGCATGCTATTAGCATTTTTTGCAACAATCATTGTTGACTCATACTCATCTTGTGATCCACCATAACCCCAAGGTCTTTTTTCTGCAGTACTACACGTAGCCAGTCATGTTATGTGTGTACATTTGATTAATCTTATGGGTTGTATTTTTTTTATGGATTTAAACTTTTCTCTAGTTGTTCATGTCAAATCCTAATCCTGTCATCCACACATTTATAAAGTGTACATTCAATTTCATTCAAGTCATTAATGAAGATACCGAGCAGTTCCACACCCAGGACAATTCCACTTTATACCTCCTCCCACTGTGACATTGAACTATTGATGAATATTTTTGAGCAATTATCCAGTTATGCACCCACTTTATAGTGTTTTAATCTAGGCTGTATTTCCTGAGCATGCCTATGAGGACGTTGAAACAGTATCAGACATCTTACTAAGCTTGGAGTGCATCACATTCACTGCTCTTCCTTATCCACAGGGGCTGTCAACTAGTGGTGGGAAGGAACCAGGTTGGTTAAGTCTGATTCATGCTCAATAAATTTACCTTGGCTGTCCTGTATTACTAGGTCCTTATAAGTAGATATTTGATAATATACTCCAGTGATATTGCTTGGGTTCCCCCCTTTTTAAAGATGGCCAATGTATTTGCCCTTTTTCATTTTTCTGTGACTTTACCTGACCTCAAAGGCTCAATGAAAATAGCCAATGGTCTGCAGTTACTTCAGCTAAACTCTAAAATAAAACTCATCAGAATCTGCCGATTTGAAAATATCTTTTATTTATCTAATCTCTAATTTGTTCTTCCCCTACTCAAGACTGAGTATACCCATCTCTGATGCTAACTGTGCTCATCCAAGCTGACCTTTATTAGAGACTGAAATAAAAAAGTTAAACACTTCTGCCTTCTCTGCATCATCTATATTCCCCTCTACATTCTGTAAGAGTATTACATTTTTCTCCTCCTTCCTCCTATTTCCAACGTATTCGTATAATGCTATTTTGTTGTTTGTTTGCCCTTCCTAGCTATAGCCTCTGATTTGGTCTGTATATGCTCATTATAAACTCTGGCCCAAAAATATATTTATGCTAAAGCATTACTTCTGAGAAGGAATCTTTGGGGCTTAGCAGTCATTACATTTGTCCTGCTTTGCACGTGAAATTAGTGTAATAAAATGTGGATGGCCACACATTCATACTTTGTCACACAGTAAAAATGGCTAATTCACCACAAAAATGGCAGATATATAATAGATGTGGCTGTTTCAAAGGTGCAGAGAAAGGCAACTAAAACAATAAGGTGCCTGGAGCAGTTCCCATACCAGGACAGACTAAAAGAGCCACGCACATGATCAGAGGTCAGGAAAACGGACCTTACGACGACAGGCTGAGAGGCATGGGGCTATTTAACCTGGAAAAGCGTAGGCTCAGGGGTGATCTGATGGCCACCTATAAGTTTATCAGGGGTGACCACCAGGATCTGGGGGAGCGTTTGTTCACCAGAGCACCCCCAGGGATGACGAGGTCGAATGGTCATAAACTACTGCAAGACCATTTCAGGCTGGACAAAGGAAGAATTTCTTTACTGTCCGAGCACCCAAGGTCTGGAACAGCCTGCCATCAGAGGTGGTTCAAGCACCTACACTGAACACCTTCAAGAGTAAATTGGATGCTTATTTTGCAGGGATCCTATGACCCCAGCTGACTTCCTGCCCTTCAGGCAGGGGGCTGGACTTGATGATCT
>NW_017729032.1:98224725-98232145 GCF_001723915.1 Gavialis gangeticus
GAAAAAGGCTGGGAGATTCTGCAGTTTGGAAAGGAGAAAGCTGAGGGGGGATATGAGAAAGGTCTTTGAAATCATGAAGGGTGTGGACCAAGTGAACAGGGAATTGTTGTTCAGCAAGTCTCAGAATACTAGAACAAGGAGGCACCCACAGAAATTAGTAGGTGAGATTTAAAACTAACAAGAGAAAGTACTTTTTATGCAAGGCAGTTAATTCCCTGAAGGGAGTGAAATAGCAGCCCCCCACCAACCCTCTGGTGGGAGAGCATGCCTTTTATGGCAACTCTGTTGTGCTCCAGCCAGAAGTGCTCTGTTTTGAAGTGCTGCAAACTTTGTAGTACTACAAAAAGAACACCTTCCAGTGCCCTGTCTGTCTTCACACGCATCTAACACTCTGAAAACATCAGTTTCAGGAAATTAGTGGCTAGTGTCACACCTCCCTTTGTTAGCAAGATCATTAAAAGCTAGCTAAAGCCACCCAGCAGCTCACTGAGCTAAACCTGATGTTTTAGACCTAGCGCACACTGGTTTCAGCCCAGGACATGGAACTTTTTTGGCACTGGTGGATGATTTTTTCCTATTAATTGGCAGAGGACAGACATCCATGCCAATTCTCCTGAACCACTGTTCAGTATTCAACACTGATTATTAACAACTACTGCTCTCTCACCTGAGGTGGCAGAAGTCCAAGACACAGTCCTAAAATGGTTTAAATCTCTCTGGAGAAATTTATCCTATGATTACTGGTAGAGAACCTTGCTCCAGAAGGTCTCTCCATTTATGGCACTGAAGGTGATAGGGATAGTGTCCCATCTTATAACTTGTTGCAATGGTTCTGCACTAGGTCTTTGGCCACATTTTTTGTTACTGCCATTTTTGCTGGCAGAACCTGAATAGCACTCTAGAAGGCTTTCTAAATAAAGAAATAATCAGTATGAAAATGTTTTTGAAGTGGTGGCTCAAAGAAAAAAGCACAGACCATTTATTCTGGCTGAATCATTTTATTTGTTTTATAAAAGCTGAGCAGCATTCACATGCTAAGCAACATGCTAAAATGGTAGGGTCAAAAAGAAAGAGTAAACAATAATTATTATAATGTGCTCCACTCACCTTTTAATGTCTGCCAGTTTCAGAGGCTCTCTTACAACAATGACGGTAGTAATTTCAGATACTGGCAATAAAAATGACTGGAGTCAGCTACTGATTATCTTCCATCAGCAAACATGGCCTCCGCACCAAATAATTTTAAGACTCAGTACCAGAAAAAAAAGCATTACATACCAGTCTTACCGTGCTTAAAACTGTATGCTCAAGTACAAGCTTGGCAGAATATAGCTGCTTAGTTTCATGTCTTAGTTTGTCAATGAGTATTTTTCTTAAGGTTGAATGATGAAAGTTATAATGAAGTAAGTTGGTCTTCACTACTGGGTATCCCTTTCCCCATTTTGGTGCTCCCTTACCATCTAATTTGTTTATGGCTGTGTTCCTCCCACTTCCATTTGTGTGGGAAGTTCTGCTTCCCAATGCTTGGATCAGTGTCACACAGCATAGGGCCATTGCTTAACTTTCTCCAAACTGTTGTGCCCATTGCATCTGCGCCTGAACCTGGTAGAATTTATTTTTTCCTTTCCATTTTCCAACTTTTTCAAGGGCTCTGGACACATCAGGAAAACTGTGAATCTCTAGTGCAGGCTGTCTTCTCATAGTCTTCCAGCCAGGTCTCAGCCATTGGCATACACTGAGTGGCATGCTTTGATTGAGTCACATGAAGACAGCGATTTCTGGATTGCTTGCAGCTCTTACCACTCCAGGCTGTAATATTATCAGCAATCTTAAGATAAACAAAATAATTTGGTCAGAACCTCAATTAGACCCTGCAGAAAAATGTTTAAATGATTCAGAGAAGGAAACATGATGTGAAGTTCTTGGGGCCCTTCATGGAGATACAGAAGTCTTCTGCTGACCCATCTTGATAATACTAGAATCTCACGCTGTTATTTCTGCCAACCCACTAGCTGAAGCAAATCCTGCAAAAAAATACCATATAAACCAAGGGGGAGAGTATATTTTACCTAAGAGTGGCAAGTCCGGGCACAGAACAGGTTACTGAAAATCACCTTAGACTAAAACTTATACTTTGTTTTTATTGTAGTTAATAGTATGAACAGTCTGCCTTCAAAATGTAGCTGAATTAAATCTTTTAGGTGCTACTGTCTTAGATTGCATTAGGGACTTTGCTTGTGATCAAGGCACAGAATTGGGAGCAAAAAGATCTTTGTCTGTGTCACAGACTTGGTATATTACTTGGGGCAATTCCTTTGACCTCTGTGCCTTTTCTCATCCATTATGTGTAAAAATAATATTTACCACAGGGATAAAACAAGTTAAAAAAATTAAGTTAAAATGCTTTGGATATCCTCAGATGAAAGCACTTGACCAGTGAGCAAACACAGCATTCAGTAAGTGACACTCTTACCTGAGTTATTACTGAACCAATAACTCAGGGTCATGTTTGCAGAGAGAGCAGGTAGATGCAGGAGTGAAGTGATTCTGTGTTATCCATAGATCAGCTTGTATAGTACTTCAAGTTTAAGTGGCTGTTATGATCGAACTGAATTTATGCAAATCAAAGCCAAAAGAACACCTTTAAAATGTGCACCACATACACAATACTTAACTAACTTTCAGATTTTATGCTGTTACTTGCACTTTTTCACATTTTACTGAATACTTAAAGCAGAGGTTAATATATACTGAAAAATACAAAATGCAGCATGTATGCATTTGTTTAGACTGAATAACAGTTAGGAATAGCCTAAGGAAACTAGCACAGTCTGCTGTCTTGATTTACAAAGGAAGTTTCCTCTTTTTATTGACAATGACACAATTTAAATGATCTATTTCGCTTGTTTCTCTCTTTGATGTTGTTTAATTTGTCAATAGGAATTAGCTGCAGCTAAATACAGGGTCTTCATAAAGTCCTTGCGCACTTTTAAACTTGAATAACTTAGGTTGTGCACAAGGACTTTATGAAGACCCTGTATACTAAGAACTCAGGGGGTCTTTTACATTGTTCTTCATTTTCATTCTAGAGAGCAGCTATTTTAATAAGCTGGAATACAAATGTGTCAATAATATGTACATACCTAACTCTCAAAACATTGAAACGATTCAACTATCTTTGAAAGCAAGTTTTATATTCAAGAAGGCAAAATTTTCGAAATTTCACAGGCTTTTGTTTTGCTTCCTTCATTTTATTTATGCCACTGACTGCAACAGAATTAATATCCACTGGTTTTAGTTTTCACCTTTTCATTTTTCCCAGTCTATTTTAGTTTCCCAAAATATCTTCGGCTTTTGGAAAGGTTGATGGCCAAACCAAAAAACTAAACAAACCAAAACATTCACACACCCACACACATACACAAAAATGAAACAGAATAAAAACACCATAGCCGACACATGCAGTGCTGCTTGTAGAGGATCCTGGACTTAGAAAAGAGTACAATCACATCCAGGGATAAACTGGAATGGAAACTATGATAACTACATACCTACATATGATAATTATATACCTGCATTTGTTTGCCTATACTTCCTCCTATAATAATATATAACAATTATACCTAGAACTCCAGAATTAACCCAAGAAAATAATTTGTGAAATGTATGGTATGTCTCTATGTAACAGTTCAAGCTAACTCTAGAGCTCATTAGCAGAGCTGTACAGACTTCATAGACATTAGGGGCTGGAAGGGACCTCGTGAGATCTTTGAGTCCAGGCCCCCTGCCTTAGGCAGGAAATCAGCTGGGGTCAAAGGATCCCAGCAAGATATGCATCCAAACACCTTTTGAATGAATCCAGTGTAGGTGCTTGCACCAGATGACTGAGACATGACTAGGTGACCTTTGTGAGGTACCTTCCAGCCCTTCTTTCCTATGATTCTAAGATATTTTTGTTTTGGTGACAAAACTATTACAAAAAACCCATGTCATGTGAACCTGAAAATTATATTTTTCCACATGAACTGGGAAATCAACACAAATCTAAATGACACAAAATATTTTAGCTTGTCTAAATTTTAAGTTTTTGGCAACTGCTATTCAGAGGATTTGACATGAATTTACAAATAGTTGCCCTCAAAGAAATAGCATCTGTTTTGCAAATGTATTACTCTTTTGAACCAACAGACTTATTAAACCACTGGAACAAATTTTTTAGCTAGCTTTTTTTTTTTTTTTAAAAAAAAGACATGTTAGTTCTGTATCCAGCACCTGTATCCTGTTATGACTTTATCTGCATTAGGCAGCCTTCCAATATCACTTATTTTCTCTTAGATCGTTGGTTCTCAACCTTTTTAGATTCCAGGAACTTGTCAGAAAACGCCAGCTCTTGGCTTAAAACTCATTTTTGACTATGGAAAAATAACAGAGCAGTTTTTCTGTTGCAAAGAATTCAGAAACAGATGCATCTCTAGCAGAACTAAGGAAGTTATTCTCCCGCTCTACTTGTCATTGGTGAGGCCGGAGCTGGAGAACTGTGTCCGGTTCTGGGTGCCACACTTCAAGAAAGATGTCAAAAAGCTTGAGAGAAGAGCCATTCATATAATTAGAGGCCTGAAGAGCAAGCCATATGAGGAAAGACGGACAGATATGGCACTGTTCAACCTAGAAAAAGAGAAGACTTTAAGGGGACTTGGTGGCAGCTTATAAATATATCAGCAGTGAGCATCAGGGGCTAGGCAAACAACTATTCACCAAAGCGCCCCAGGGGAAAACCAGCACTAACAGTCATAACCCCTAGAAGAAGGTTTCAGACTGGATATAAGGAAAAACTTCTTCATGGTTTGTGTGACCAGACTCTGGAATTTACTTCTAGCGGGGATGGTGCAGGCATCTACCCTAAAGATCTTGAAAAGGAGACTAGATGCACACCTTGCTGGGGTTATTTGACCCCAGCAGTCTTTCCTGGCCAGAGCAGGGGAGTTGGACCCTATGACCTCACGAGGTCCCTTCCAGCCTTAAACTTCTGTGAATTTGTGAAAGGATAAATTGCAGGCCTTTGTAACTTCTGATTTTCTGCTACAGTTTCTGAGAAAGGAAAAAAGTTGTTGCCATTGTATTCAAAAAGCAAATCTGTTAGGACACCCAGGAAACAATGTGCAACCCCACTGGACATGGCTAACAAACAATTATGGGCATGGCAAGAACACAATGGTGGGGGGGGGGATCTACAGACGATACTCAAAGATAGATAAGGTCTCGCACATTCATTAGACTTTCACTGTATAAAAATGTACAGTGGCTTTATTGACATGTACATTCCATTATGTTTACAGCTGCAAGATATGAGGCACACTCAGTATTGCACTTCATTAAAATTTCAGGCTCAAACATAACCCAGAAGTTTAAATGAAACTGCTGTTGTAATTTAGTAATTCTTATACAGGACAAACATTGATACCTTTATATACAGCGCGATACTTGTTATATTTATGCCTTTCTAACACAATTTTTTTATAACAGTCTAGGAAAGAAACCAGAATATTCCTCTTTTCCACCCTCACCTGTGATGCAGTTACAATTGTACAGGATTACAAAAAGTCAGTATACAATTATCAATATTTTTTTCTTTCTTCATCTGAAAGCCAGCATCATTCATAGTCCACAGACACAGAGATCCTTTAATAGCAAGTATTTATTTGTAAATGTCCAACGCTTCATAGCCGATGACTGTAATGGCCACATGCAAACACCTCACAAGTTTGATGTCTTGGTTCAAAAAAATGTCATTTTTCTCACAGCAAGTGTTATGTACACAGTATTTGGCATCCTTCTTGCACTGTAAATTGTTCCTTTTACCTGGTTTAGGAAATGGTCCCATCCTCATCCCAACTGGGGTTTATGCTCAGGACACTTGTGGGATGACATCAATGGTTTTGCTCTGGTTAAAAATGACTAATTTAAAAAGTGTGAGCATTTCTGCAAACCCCACAACCTAGAGCAAATTCTTCACCAGTGGGAGGATGAACAACATGAAGTGGACATTCTGTTCCTTCAAGCTGTTTCCCTTTGGGACCTGCAACCAGTTTAAACAAGGAGGGGGAAAAAAAGGAAGAGGAAGATAAATGGACTTGCAAAACTTGCGATGAGATGCAAAAAAAGCAGCAGGCCTATCTGAAAAAGCATAATATTAAATGGAAAAATCATTTTGCTTAGCTGGATGTTATGACACCCGTAAAAATGGATTCAGAATTAGAAAAAGTAGGTAATAGGCTTTAAGTAGGCAATGAAAAAGAAAAATCTTTTAATGATATAGAAAAAAAGTATGAACAGTTAGACAAGGTCCAGCAAAAAAACAGAACTGTTGGGTCTTAAAAGACAACACTGCGTTAAGGATCACATTTAAAAGAAAACACATGAAGAAACAGACTATAGATGCAATTACAGTGAATCAAATTAATTCAGGAAAATTAACTGACAATAACCTTGTAAAGAAGAAAACTAGTTTTATCAAACAGGACATTAATTCTATGAAATGTTACAGCTTAACGTGAAACAAGAAGAACCTTTACACAGAGCAACTTACATACTTGCTAAGTGGAAGTTGGGGTTCAACAGTTCCAAACGCTTTTGTTTATAGCTGCAGAGTGCATAAGTCAGGGTAAATACTGACTTGTAGCAATTTTAATTATTATAATTTTTGGTCTGTGCGACAGAACATGCAACTCAAAGCGGGTGAATGCATGGAGGCAATTTGAAATTCAACCCCCTACCAATGATAGTATTGATCTTACTGTGACAACAGTGCTGCTCATTTTGGAAAGCCCAATTTGACAAGGTTAAAAAATGAAGGAAGAATTGGAAGTCATTGCATAGTCATGGAACTATGATGCGACTGGAATAACAGAGACTGGTGGGATAGCTCACATGACTGGGGCACTATCATGGATGGGTACAAACTGTTCAGGAAGGACAGACAAGGAAGAATAGGTGGAGGAGTTGCACGATGTAAAAGAGTCATACAATTGCTCAGAGCTCCAGTATGAAACTAGAGAAAGGCCTGTTGAAAGTCTCTTGGTTAAGGTTAGAGGGGAGAGCAGCAAGGGTGATGTAGTGGGTGTCTGCTATAGACCACCAGACCAGGAGGAAGTGGTAGATGAGGCTTTCTTTAAACAGCTAGTGGAAATTTCCCGATCACAAGTCCTGGTTCTCATGGGAGAGTTCAATCTCCCTGACATCTGCTGGGAGGGCAATACAGCAGTGCACAGGCAATCCAGGACGTTTTTGGAGAGTGTTAGGGACACATTCTTGGTGCAAGTACTGGAGCGGCCAAATAGGGGCCATGATCTTCTTCAGCTACTGCTCATTAACAGGAAAGAATTGGTGATGAATGTAGTGGATGGCAACTTGGGCAGCAGTG
>NW_017729032.1:98237145-98237981 GCF_001723915.1 Gavialis gangeticus
TGTTAGGGACACATTCTTGGTGCAAGTACTGGAGCGGCCAAATAGGGGCCATGATCTTCTTCAGCTACTGCTCATTAACAGGAAAGAATTGGTGATGAATGTAGTGGATGGCAACTTGGGCAGCAGTGATCACAAGATGACTGAGTTCAGGATCCTGAGGAAAGGAAGGATGGAGAGTAGCACAGTAAGGACCCTGGACTTCAGAAAAGTAGACTTCAACTCACTCAGGGATCTCCTGGACAGGATCCCCTGAGAAGCCAGTCTGCAGGGAAGAGAAGTCTAGAAGAGCTGACTGTACATTAAAGAAGGCTTACTGAGAGCGGAGGAACAAATCATCCCAATGTGCAGGAAGACTAGCAAGTATGGCAGAAGACCAGCTTGGTTTAGCAGGGAACTCTTCGGTAAACCAAATCACAAAACAGAAGCTTATAAGAAGTGGAAACTTGGATAAATAACTAGGGAGGAATACAAGAATATTGCTTGGGCATGCAGGGATGAAGTCAGGAAGACTAAAGCACAACTGGAGTTGCAGCTAGCAAGAGACATGAAGAGTAACAAGAAGGGGTTCTACAAGTATGTCAATAAGCAAGAAGAGGATCAGAAAAAGTATAGATCCCTTACTGAGTGGGGGAGGCAACCTTGTGACAGGCTGCAGAAAAGGCTGAAGTGCTCAATGCCTTTTTCACTTCAGTCTTCACAGGCAAGGTCAGCTCCCAGACTTCTGCATCAGGCAGCATAGTTTGGGGAGGAGGTGAGCAGCCAGCAGTTGTGAAAGAACATGTTAGGGACTATTTAGCAAAGCTGGACATATACAAGTCCATAGGGCCAGATGGGAT
>NW_017729032.1:98237992-98238403 GCF_001723915.1 Gavialis gangeticus
TTCACCAAGGGCAAGCCATGCCTGACCAACCTGACTGCCTTCCATGATGAGATGACTGGCTCTGTGGATGCAGGGAAGCCAGTGCATGTGATAAACCTTGATTTTAGCAAGGTCTCCCACAACATTTTTGCAGGCAAACCAAGGAATTATGGGCTGGATGAATGGACTGTAAAGTGGATAGAAAACTTAGAAGGTAATAATCAATGGCTCGATGTCTAGCTGGCAGCTGGTATTAAGTGGGGTGCCCCAGGGGTTGGTCCTGGGGCTGGTTTTGTTCACTGACTTCATCAACGATCTGGAGGACAGCAGAGAGTGCACCCTCAACAAGTTTGTAGGTGACATCAAGCTGGAGGGAGTAGTACATAGAATGAAGGGTAGGGCTAGCCTTCAGAGTGACCTAGACAAACTGCA
>NW_017729032.1:98243403-98246892 GCF_001723915.1 Gavialis gangeticus
AGCAGAGAGTGCACCCTCAACAAGTTTGTAGGTGACATCAAGCTGGAGGGAGTAGTACATAGAATGAAGGGTAGGGCTAGCCTTCAGAGTGACCTAGACAAACTGCAGGATTGGGTCAAAAGAAATCTCATGAGGTTCAACAAGGACAAGTACAAAGTCCTGCGCTTAGGACCGAACAGTCCCATGCACTGGTACAGGCTGGGAACTGATTGGCTGGGCAGCAGCCCTGCAAAAAAGGACCTGGGGGGTTACAGTGGACAATAAGCCGAGTATCTGCCAGCCAGCAGTGTGCCCTTGTTTCGAAGAAGGCAAGTGTCATACTGGGCTGCACTGGTAGGCAGGTTGCCAGCAGGTCAGGGAAGGTGATTATTCTCCTCTATTCAGCACTGGTGAAGCCACATCTGGAGTACTATGTTCAGTTTTGTCCCCTTCCCCCCCGCCACTACAGAAAGGATGTGGACAAATTGGAGAGTCCAGCAGAGGGCAACAAAGCGTGAGAGAGTTGGGGCATATGACTTACGAGAACAGGCTAAGGGAACTGGGCTTATTTAGTCTAGAGAAGAGGAGATCGAGAGAGGATTTAATAGCAGCCTTCAACTACCTAAAGAGAGGTTTAAAAGAAGATGGTGCTAGATTGTTCTCAGTGGTGGCAGATGACAGAACAAGGAGTAAAGGTCTCAAGTTACAGCAAAGGTAGTAAAACACTGGAACAGGTTACCCAGAGTGGTGGTGGAAGCTCCACCCTTGGAGGTTTTCAAGACCCAGCTAGACAAAGCTTTGGCTGGGATGATCTAGTTGGGGGTGGTCCTGCTTTGAGCAGGGGGTTGGACTAGATGACCTCCAGAGGTCCCTTCCAACCTTAATTTTCTATGATTCTATGAATTACCTTAAAATGTTACATGACTGATATAATTTTTAATTTTAATTCTGTTAATTTTTAGAAATACAGGCAAGTCAATCAAATATTACTTTCAGGAAATGGTGGCTATTGAAATAAACTGTCTTGTAAAAAACCTTACCTGCAGGACAATGTGGAAGTTCTTCTTTAGGGATGCTTGTCATTCTTTGGAAATCATCATGGCAAGCATTGCAAAAATGTGTTGTCCCAAAGCAAAAGAACACAGCAACTGAGCAGCAGTAGCGGCATTTATACTCTAAGAAATCGGTACCATGTTTGGGACACATCTGTATAGGAAGAAAACAGAAATGCTGTTGTGGCAGAACCAAACTGTAACAATTAAAGCTATGTATTTTTTTATTACACAGCATATTAAAATTATACAACACTTAGATATATTGACTACGAAGAAATAACACCACTGTATACTTCCCATAATTATACAAAAACAAATACAAAAATTGTTGGCTTACTTGAGCCCTTGAAACATCAGAGCATGCACCACAAATGAGCTCTCTTGGATCATAATCATCTCCTTGTCCAGCCTCAGCATCACAGCGAGCTTCACCACCAAAATATGCCTAGATGTGACACAGAAATGACTGGAAGTTGAAAACAAGTTGTTTACATTTTCCATATGTGTCAGTTATGGAACAATTTTTGCCTGTTTTGTTTTGGAACAGGAAGGTTGCACTGGGGCTGTGGAGAAGCTTGCTTCTTTCTTCTCACCCGTCTGCACGGGGCACAGCTTCAAGGGCAGGAAGAGTCCTATTTCAACAGGTTGTAAAGTGCCACCTCTACCTTACTGAGTGGAGTTTGCAATGGTGCTGGGAGGTAAGGAACAGCTGTTTTATCCATTCCCAAGGTCAGACTCCTGCTGGATTGGTGGGTGCAACCCATTCTTTAGTTTTACTTACTGAAGGGCCTGCTGGGCATGAACACACCACAAGGCAGGCTGCCAACTTTCGTGGGGTTTTCTTATACACTAAGTGTTTTCAGATACTCCTACAGATCTGGAGGGGGGGCGGTGAGGGGAACACTACTTCCTGCTTCTCCAAGTAACTGTATATCAATGGAGAGCTGTGCCTGAATTTCCACAGGGGAAAAGTTAAGAGAGGAGAAGGGCAAAGAGAAGCAAGTGAAAATACCTGTAAGAGGGGAAGCAGCAAATGGAGAATGAGAAATGAGATGTGGGTGGCCAAGTAGGGGACAGGTGAGCTGGAGAGAATGGCACATGTCTAAAAGCAGCAGGAAACTGAGAGAAGGAAAATTCACCAACTGGGAGGAGGTGGGGTGGGAAGGATGCACCAGTGGAAATAACTTAACCAACAGATTACAGGAAAAGCACACAATGCATTTACCCATTTATAAAAATGTGTGGTCTTTTCAGGCAACATTTAATTCACTATCTGTACAGGTACATTTGGCAGCCAGACTATAACCCCTAAAATTTGTCTCTTGCCACTGACACTTATCACTGGCCCTTGGACTCCAATTGAAAAGTTAAATCACAATAAACAGTCCTACCCTTTCCATCTTCCATACATCTTATTAATGCTCATACTCTTCCCCTGAGTTGTTACTGCACCATTACTGGTAGGCTTCCAGTACAGAGGGGTGTTAAAGTTCCTGTACCTCTCATGTTCTTCCATTCCACATTTAAACAAAATATCTTAAGTGGCAGTGGAAAGAGTGTGACAACTACTTCATTCTGGGGAATGTTTAAGCTACTCCACAGAACTGAGTATGTTCTGAAGCCTTGTCTTAAATTCAGAATTACTTTATACACTGGGGAGAAAATGTAGCAAAAAAATTATTTGGCATCGTGGTTTAAAAATTTATTTTTCAAAACAGGATCATGATGTTCACCCTTTCAAACTGGCTTAAAATATATGGAAAGGACAGATCCACGTGGCAATATTTTCATGAAATCTTAGTGGAGAAATTCAAATGGCAAAAATTGAAGAAAGTGGTGGCCTCGTAGAACTCCTAGGCCGTGTCCAGATGTTGTTACCTCTCACCTCTGTGTTCTTGGGGAACCCTGGACAGTACACAGCCTGTTTGACTCACAAAGGACTCACCCCCTCCCCACCTTTGCCTGAACAAGAACTGATTAGAGGAAGGACTTACAAAAGACAACGAAGATGCAGCGGGAGATGCATCTAAAGCCCTCCAATCAAGGGTGATAAGAGTAAAGCAACTCCCCTGGTCTCATTTGCATCCAACATGGAACTGCATGACAACTTATTTAAATGGGTGATGGGACACGAATGCACATTCATTAATATTTAGGATGGAGAACAGAGATTCCAAGGCAAGGACAGCACTGAATTCTGGGACCAAAGCAGCAGGGGAGCACTGTATGATGGGGATCCCTGCTCCAAATGCTAATCAACCCATGTCTACACACATCCAGCTCAGCAGTTATCAGACCAATTCTAGTAATGACTCATTTATTGGTACTCAAAACACTTAATCTGCCTGCCTGTATTGTGAGCTCCCTCAGAGCAATGCCACCCACAGTCAGGAGTGATCAGTTATTATTATCCAGGACATGAGCCATTGTTTACCCATAAACAAACCTAGTGTTC
>NW_017729032.1:98247387-98256084 GCF_001723915.1 Gavialis gangeticus
GCTCTGCAGCAATGCTTCTTTTACCTAAGCCAAAGATCTCTGTAATGCCCAAAACTATGGTGGGGTCTGCTTATCAAGAGAGTCACTACTAGGACCGTTGTGACAAGAGATTGGGGACATACTGAGTTTTGAGGCACATGAAGTTATCAGCTGAAAGTGCTGATTGGACCCAGCCTGCTCAGATTGGGGTGGGGGGAAGAGAGAGAGAGAGAGAGAGAGAGTACTTACACACACATTTATCATCGTCCTGCTGAAATAAGGAATGAACTGAGTTCAGAGCACATCAGGGTATCAGACTGTGAATGCTGAATAGTCCAGCCTGATTCAGATGCGCTCTGTTAAACCGTGTGGTTGCGTCTGACTGCATTTTATTGTTGCCCTGATGAACTGAGTCCAAGGCATACGAGGGTGTTAGCCTGTCAATGCTAAATAACCTGGCCTGGCTCAGGCGTGTCCTCTTAATCTGCGTGTGTGTGCATGCATATGTTTGACTGATTCAGTGGTTGGAGGAACCCAGCCCCACTCAAACCGAGTCCTGCAAGACAGCTCCACTAGGGCGTGAGGACTTGCAGAAGGGAGAGATACAGCTCCATATAGAAACACAAGTAACACAAACAGCACATTGGTAGAATTACAGACCCCAGAAATGTACCCCTAATAAATGAGCACACCCCAAAGTGACAGGCAAATCTGGTGACAATGTGCATGGACGTTTGGTTCCCTAGGGACAACTAGTCATGGCACATCTTGTACCCCCGCTAGCTGTCCCCAGGGAAAGCCCATGTCATGTGCGCTCTAGGGTGTGGCTGCTGGCCCCAGCAGCCTCCTGGGGGCCTCCCATGGTTGCAGCAGTGGCGATACTGCTGCATGGAGCCTGGCTGGCAGTGGAGCGTGGCTCCGGCTGGCCAGGCTCTGGCTTTTGGCAGCATATGTTACTGCCGCATGTGCCACTCCACCTTTTTTTCCCTGCAAGTTTTTTTTTTTACTTCTGGATACCCAGGGGTAAAAAAAGCCCCTCCATGCTGCTCCCTGGCAGCTCAGAGAACAACTGAATGTGTGGCATGTGGTGCTGCAGATGTGCCTGTGGCATGATATACCATATGGCTGCACTTGTCTGGATATGGCCCTAAAAGCTGTTATATGATACCTTGTCTAAAATGTGGGCTGGAAGTGGGGTGAGGTGAAGAGGAGATTCTTAACACAGTAAGTTTGCTGCATTTTGAGGGGCACCATTATCTGCATATGTGAAGAATCTGGGTTCCAAACCACTCTCTCCATCTGTATTCTGAAATTCAAAAGGCAAGGGCTGATCATCTTTTCTGGCTTGGTGCTTTTTTTTTCTCAATACACAGTGACTTTTCTCGCTTTTATAAATCAATACACAGTCTACCAAATGCATGTCAGATATTTTAAGAAGTTACTCTGTCAACAGCACATCCATTTCTTTTAATAAAGCACTATGAGTCATACCTTTCTGCATTTGTAGCAAACATAATAAGCATATCTGTTCATGGCAAAGCCAGCCGGGTCATTATAAAATCTAACACCAGGTGTTGTGATGGCCTCACTCTTGTGCAATCCTTCATATTCCAACCTCATTAGAGCTTTCCTCCTTACATCTTCATAGAGTTCTTTGATTGGATCAAGCAAGTCCTTCAATACTATATGATTAATTTTGTTCTGAAATAAAGAGTAATCAATAAAAAACTTGGTATCACTCATCTCATCTCTTTGTTATAATAATCACAGTATCTGTGTTACAGGAAAATACAAAGGCCCCAGTCAGACTTTGAGTCACTGAGTGGTGTACAAAAATAGAAAAGAACATGGAATAGATATTTCAGGAAAGGGGAGCTATAGTAGCTACTATACTTGTTCAACTAACTTTGCAGCTCCTGTTTCTCTCTCTTACTAAGGTTATGACTTTACAGAACATCAAAGTAAACAGACTTCAAGCACTTCTTTTCTTCATTTCTGTTTTTTTTCCTGGTACTGAAAGGCTAAAAGTCTTCTAGTCTTCCTATGAAGACTACCCCAGGGATAGATAATTTAAGCTAAGGTGAAAGAAATGTAGCTTTTAGAGGTTTGAAGACTCTGTTCTGACAATGACTATCTTCTATCTAACTCTTGGGTTATTACCAGGGATTCTGGTTTTCTCTGTTTAAAAACTGTAAATTCCCCGATTAAAAAAAATGGCAAATTCTCCGATTAATAATCCCCAAATCCTCGTTCTTCCATGGTACAACCCAGGATGGGGCTGGGAGTGCTACCCAGTTGGGGCAGTGCATGGACTTGGGGCCCAGACCCAGTGTGGCTTCCGGTCCCGGGTTGGAGCAGGATGGAACCACAGGAGGCTTGTCTGGGAGGAAGGGATTGGCTTCCCATTGCTGCGCACGCTGAGGGGAGGAGCATAGGTGGCATGCACCTCCCAAATTTGTACGTGGGGCAGAGCTGAGATGCCCGCTGCGGGCTCCCC
The DNA here is from genome assembly GCF_001723915.1 of Gavialis gangeticus. NCBI lineage: Eukaryota > Metazoa > Chordata > Crocodylia > Gavialidae > Gavialis > Gavialis gangeticus. The sequence continues at coordinate 98,249,864 of NW_017729032.1, forward strand.
ACTCTGCTGCCTTCCCCCCTGGGGCCCCATCCCTGCTTCTCTCACTATGGGGACCTCTTCCCCCCTCAACCCTCCCAACAGACTTACCTGTGGGAGCTGCTCTCCAGGATGTCTGGTGGCCATGTGCATGTGTACATGTACACATGCACATGGCGCCCCTGCTTAACCACCTCTCCCACACCTTCCAGCCCCTTGCACGTTGGAACTCTGCCAGTCTGCAAGGGTAAACCCACCATTTCCTGTGTTTTCTCCTTTAGAGGAGAAAATCCAGGTTTTTCTCCTTAACATGAGAAAATCTGGGTTTTACCACATTTTTCCATCATGAATGGAAAACACGGATCCCTGGTTATTACAAATTGATGGAGCTAAGGATACATAGGTAAGTGAAAGGACTTCTGCACTGCTTTTAGTTTAAGGAAAACTGTTTGTAGGTACAGCATGCAAGAAAACTAAAACATTTGTAACACTTTCCACTATGTGCAAAACATAGCACAATCTAATATAATTAAGGAAAGCTATCATAAATACTCTGTCATCTACATAGCAAATACAGAACCTGCTTACCTTGCAAATAGGACAGGACATAAACCCAAAAGTTATCCTTGGCCCAAGCCATCTGTTTTCTAGTACTCGCTGACAGCACTGCAAGTGGAATACATGACTGCAGTCCAGCTTTAAGAGAAAAGGAAGATGTATATGATAAGTAGTACTGTAAATGCAAGTTACAATAATTAGGTAATGAGACACCATTATATTTGAGTTTTTGCTTAAATAACAATAAATGACACTGCAAATTTACTTATTAGCATCTTAACAGAAAGAAACAATAATGAAAATAAACACTATTAAACAGTAACTAAAACAGAAACTTTTGCATGATACTAACAAGTGAACATAGGAAATCACCAAGAGTGACCATGGTTAGTTAGTACACTAACATCTGTAAAATTATCAGACATACACCCTTAAAAGATATATGCAAATGCATTTCAAGGAATATGCTGTATTTTGCAGGTAAGAAAATGGGCATAACTTTAATACTAACTGTATGAAGCCATGATAAAGTGGTACAGAAATAAAGAGGTGGTGATCTGAAACTTTTAAGAATGTTTCTGAGTTGGCTTTTCAGTTACAGTGGCTCAAAATAAAGCAAATGTCAACCCTAACTGCATTCTCAAGTAATATAGAGCTGCTCAACCCAAAGAAAGCATTAAGTAACCTGTGCACCAATGCAACCCTACAAATTATATTTTACATTTTTTAAAAACTTAATAGTGCCGCAACAGATTAGCATCTTAAGTAAGAAAGGCAAACCTGGATTGCTGGTGCTGCTGAAAGTGCTTCAGTAAAACAGATCATGCACATGTCATCAGCATCTTGTTTCAGACTTGTAGCATTCTTATCACAGCCATGCAGGCACGGCAAACAGTGTTCTTCATTCTTAACACCTCCACATGGATGACCACAAGGATGTGTCTTGCTACAAGCTATCTTGGCATACTCCTGTCAAAGAGGAATTATCAAATCAATCCTTTCCCTAAACATAATTATTTTTTTAGTGCAGTCATGACCAACATTTTTGGCAGGTCTGCCACAAACGATCCCTGCGCCCTCCCTAAGTGCCAGCCTGATCCACTTGCCCTGCTTGATCTGCTGCTTTGCCTCTGCTCAGTATTCTTTATCCAATCTTCTCCTCTGCTTTTTGATTCCTTTCCTGTGCTCTCTGCCCCATCTTCTACTTTGCTTTTTGCTGCCTGTCTTATCTGCTGCTGTGCTCCTTGTCCCTTCCTTGATCTGATGTGGGCCACGGCTGCCCATGCCACAAGTTGGCCACCCGTGCTCTAGATCTCTTCTGTTGCTTCTTGTGGGATCTTTACTTTATTGCAATCATAACTAAGGGGTAGGCAATTTTTGTTACTGTCCTCTAATATATTCCCAACTGCACTGGTGTGATATCTCAAGTTGCATGACATTGAAATGAAACCAAATATTTTAATTTGCTTTTACTGTGCATTTCCTGAAGAGGAGAGTCAAAATGAAACAGGATTCTGATCAAGGAATTATAGGACTGAGGTGGGATTTGATAAGAGTCTTCAAATATTTGAAGGTGATTATAGAGAGGATGGAGACAGGTTTTTTGCTGTGGCTGTAGGCAACAGGATTAGGAACAATGGACTGAAGCTGCAAGAGAAGAAGTTTGGGCTGGAGATCAGAAGGAACTTTCTGACCATAAGGATAGTCAAGTATTGGGACAGGCTGCCTAGAAAAGTTGTGGCATCTCTATCCCTAGAAATTTTCAAGAGCAGGTTGGACAGACACTTGGCTGGGATGGTTTAGTCAAAGATGCTGCTGCCTTGAGCAGCAGGCTGGACCAAATGACTTTGTGAGGTCCCTTCCAGCCCTACTTCCTTATGATCCTATGAGCTTTTTATACAATAATCCAGAAAAATGGAGAAAATTATTAAATACAGCTGAAGAGACTTTATTATCAACTTACCCATGTTTCTGTCTAAAATCTTAGGGGTTTTTTTTTTTATGGATAGAACTTAACTTTGAAGTAGTTTAAAGAATTAAAAAAGTATATTCTGTCTGTCTCTGTATTTTGCACTTGTATTAAAACTTTTGTATAATCAGATTCACTGTTTTATCCTTGGTATTTATCCATTAGAAACGTCTGCAAATGTTGAAGTCTTTTGAAAAAAGACTTGCTGACTGCACATTTACCCGAGATATACAATTACCCCCAAATAAAAAGACACTGCATCAGCCTGCAGTTAATCAGCACAGCTACATCTTGAAACCAGAAGTGGTGAGAAGGCACTAAGTGGCATGTAGCCCATTCTACCCCTTGTACCCTCAGTGTAGGTACCAGAACATATCAAGCACAAGTGTGCCCTAATTGGTTGTTGCTCAGAAGACTCAAATCTCAAGTACATCATAATCAGACTATGTACAGAAACAAACCCTCAATGGAAAACTAAATCTGACCAAAATTTCAAAAATACTAGACTTCCCATGGTCTGTAAACATTTAATTCTGTAACAGTCAAACTGGAACTCAGAAGTGAGATTTTCTTACAAATATTACTAACACAGATATTCTCAGCAGCTACTGATGTAAACTGGTTACCTAACATTTCATTTGAGACCTGATGTTTTCAGTCTAAAGAACTAAACACTTAGGAACTAGATGCTCAATCCTATAAACTCTCTGCCTATGTTATTCAGTCTTCCTCATATGATAGAACTTACTAATTTAAAAGGAACCACTGGTGTAAATAAGGAATCTTCACAAGAAATGATTCAGACCAGTGGTGCCCAACCTTCTGACTGGATCTTACTCTGGGTCGGCATGTGGGGTTGGTCCATGGGTGCGATACTGAAGAAAGACACCCAGATGTGGCCATTCACTGACCCAATCCCACCACATGCCAGCTCTATCCTGTATGTGTGGATCTGGCCGCAGAGTGACCCTGTATGCTGGGGCAGGGCTATGTTATCTGGCCCACACGGCCCTCTTTGGGTCTGGAAATTTGTAAATTAACACTGCCACCACTCTCCTGCTTCCAACTTTCTGGACCTGTGGGGAGCCCCATAGGCCAAATGACAGCTCTGCAGACTGGATCTTGGCCACTAGGTGGATGTTGACCACCACAAATTTAGACAGCACAGCCTTTGACTTTTACTGTGAATTGCTAGTTGAAGACTAGTGAGTCCTAACGGTTCAGTTTCATGACAAAGCTGGTTTTCAGATTTGTATACACACCTGGCAGTCTGCATCAGAACAAACGCTGCCTACTGCTGATAATTCTGTTCCACTTCTACAACCACAGAAACGACATGCTTCAGAGCTGCTGGTTGTAGGTTTGCCTAGGCCCATAAAAAAACAAACAATAATTCAGAATCCCCCCTAATAAAACATTTAATAATCAATACACAAACAACAGAACCAACAATCAAATGACATAGCCTGCATAATGTAATTATACAGGGAATTATGAGACTCATGCTTGTGGACAGCATGTTGCCTGTGAAACCTTCCAAAATGCTGGTGGCCCCTTGGAAATACAGAAATTAAAACTGCAAGAACAAAGTATGATGTTACCTGCAGTAGAAATGTATGCTCCTGTGATTTTCTTGGAGACAAAAGGACAACAAAAGCAAGAGGGAACCTGCTTTTGTAAGTTCAGTGAAGGGGGCATTCCCTTTGGAGGGAGGAAACATGAGTCCCAACCCCTGTTCCCAAAACCTGTCGGTGCATTTTACATTACAACAGTCATTGGCTGCAAAAGGAAATAACTCTGGGAGCTTGGCTGCCCAGTGGCCCAACTTCAACAGTGGGGATTGATGGGGTCACTACCTAGACTATCTATAGTTACGGCAGTTAAAACACTTATTTGCTTGCATTTACTTGGTCTTTCGAGGTATCATCAACATTCTGTCACCAAGGCAATTAAGTAGGGCAGTATCACTAGACAGGATTCAATATTTTGCTTTAAAAAAACCAAAAACTAATATAAAGCATTAAAATGTAAAGAATAAAAAGGTTTTCCTTTTAAAAGTGCTCTTTTGGAAAATCTTAAAAATTAACAAGTTGAAAAAGAAATGAGCCAAAACATCTGCATTTTACCTGTTTGTTCTCTAAACTCCACCATAGCCTTCATAGTTTTAGAGTCTGCAAGTGCCATTAGCCAGAAAAGTTTGGTCCTACCACAACCTTCATGAAGATCAACTTTAATAGCTTCTTCCTCTTCTTTGAATACCTGCCCATTTAAGCAAATGAATATTAAACAGTGTTCTTATAAAACAATGGAGACAGTAAGCAATTTAAAAAAAAACACTATTTTTGTTTCATCTACAAGCCTGGATTTTTGTCACGGATGGCTAAATTATAGACCTTTTGTATTGCAAATTTAATAAAATATGGATTCTGGAATTTATAAAATGAGTGGGATGATCTGGTCAAACTGTAAATGAAAGAGAGATAGAATATTTATATTTAAATTAACAGAGATATGAATAAAGAGAAAAGGAAAATGTCAAAAATACTACAGACTGCAAAAAATGCTGCCAAATGAAATAATTTTGAGGAACAATAAGTTTGCCAGAAACATGGATGAGTTTCTTATGCAAATAGTTTGCTCTTCTTCCTTTCTTTGTTATAGAAGGCTCTTTTTAAATTGAACTGACATGTAATATAAAAAAAAAAGAACTTTATTGTCTCTGCTTAGATTTGTAAGGTCCAGTCACAGAAAATATATACTGGTCTTGTTTATAATTAACATGAAATTAAATGATATATCAGGATATAAAGTATTTATCCTTTGCTTTTGGTGTTACAAAAAAATGCCTTTCCATGTTGGCCCTATTCACAATTTGTAGCTTTATAAACTGACAAATTATGGCACGCGTTAAGAGTGGCAATATGGTCAGTGATAACAGAATCGGTGTGCAAAGAGCTTCACATCAAGAAGTAAATATATACTCCCATAGAATAAAGAATAAACTTTAGAAAATTATTTTTAAACTGTGCAATGCAAGGATGAAATTAGGCAAAAGATTCAAAATTTAGATTTGAAGTAGTTTCTTGCACCTCTAGTCAACCAGCTAAATTGAAGCGGTCATTTTCAAAGTTGCTGAGCACTTCTACTTCCCCTATGACGATGGTGAGATATGTATAATGTGATTTCTTGACACTCTTAAGTGAATGGAGAGAATAAAAAGGAGTCAAAGATGACCTCAGATTACAAGCCTGAGAAACAAAGAAAGTGATTGTTGCCAAAAGTACTGAAGAAAGGAAAAGAAGAGATTACAAAAAGACAAATAGGGAACTCTGGTTTGGCCATATGAAATCTAAAATTGGCCATAGAGACTAAATCAAATATACAGGACTGGACTTACTAGGACAGGCCAGCAGGGTGAACTGACGAAAGTAAAATTAAGATAAAGAAACTCTTAAGATTGATGACAAGTCCAAGGTATATAGTGTAAAGGTTGAAAATCCCCCCATGGGTCCATCCTCTTCAGAGGCAGAAAAAGAGAAACCGTCAAGAGAGAAGCTGAAATATAAGCTTTTTTAAAATGTTGAATTAAATACATTTCTTGCAAGGCAGAGTCTAGGGAAATAATTATTCTAGGCACCATACAAATGCAAGTCAGAAGAGAACTATGAAAGAAGAAATGCACAAAAGCCAAAAGGAAGACAGGGAGAGTCAGAGAAGG
>NW_017729032.1:98261084-98271246 GCF_001723915.1 Gavialis gangeticus
TAGTAGGTTGGCATATGGAATAATATGGAATATACCAAACAATTCTAATGGAAAGGAAGATTCAGTAGTGAGGAGTAATTAACTGTGTCAAACACAATGCTCAAGATAACATATGCTGAGAGAAAGAGGAAGAAGTGGAAGGCAACAAGAGAACGTACTCAGACTTCAGTGAGCATTGTTTCAATTCAGAGAAGTGACTAGAAGACAGTGCCATAAACACAGGAGAGTTAGAGGAATACAAATTGATGTGTCAACTTGTAGAAACCTCATTCAAAGAATTTAAGGAAAGACCATAGCTGTGACCATAGCTAAAGACAAGTATTTTTGATGGGTGTATGTATGGGGATGCTGCTATATACATAACATAATACACTTGTATCTGAAGAAAAGAAGCTTGCAGGAATGTGATGACATAGGAAGTGGTCACAAATCAAGACAGGATAAGGGAAAGATGGAAATGAAAAAAATGGAAAGGCTAGACAGAGAGAAAGGTGGAGGGATTTTTAGGAGGACTGTGTTTAAGAGAATGACTCTAGAAAAGAGAAGAGCTGCAAGGGAAAAAAGGTGAGGAAAAGAAAGAGGGCTATATATTAAGTCTTCAGTGAGAAACAAGGGCAGGGAGTAGACAGGGCTTGAAGACTGCATCAGTGAGAACATGCAATGAATGGGGTTCCTGAGTGTGGACCCCCCATGAGACCCGTGGTAAACACGGCAAATTTCCAAGACAACAAAAGGACAATTTTTTAATTAACATGTCTATGTGGCCCTTGGATTTCTTCTTGGAAATTAAATGAAGTTAGAATAGGAAAGGAGGGACCAGATAAGAGCCAGGGTTAGAGTTTACTGGCTGGTATTACCGTGCTGTTCATAAGAACACTTTACAACGCCAAGAAAAATCAAGTAAAACTGAGTACAAAATTAAATGTAAATTTATGAATTCATTTTTGGAGGTATATAGAAAAAAAGAATATGTACAGCTGTTGATTACTATACTTATGGGATTGATCAATGGGGGAAAAGTGACATCTACTGAATGACATCTACTGAAACGCACATCCTTAGACATGGTATATACCTGTCTCTGATGAGTCTTTGTTCGCCGATGGAGATGAAGAAATCTGTCACAGTCTGTACACAAATTTCCACAGACATTACACAAAATGATTGCAGCAGTTTCACCATCATCATGGTTATCACACATTGGCTAAAAAAACAAAGAAATATAAAGGGAATTATTCTATTATAATTTTCTGTTTCTGTCAATACTCCTGCACTCTGTCTCCCCGAAAGGAAAATAGAAAATTTCTGCAAAACAGCTAAGAATTTGTTTTAGACTATTAACTGTTAGCTTTGGAATAACCAATGCCTAAAAAGTTGTGCCTGGCAACAAATTTATGAACAAAAAGTAGTGCTACAGCCAACAGCTTTGCTTTGTTTAATAACAATTAGCTCATTCTCCAATGAAATTGCGAAAGTAATTTCCAACAGATCATGAGTCAAAAATCTCTGTACCTGACAACTTACTTTATTTTAGCAATAACTTAATAAAAAACTTACAGGTATTGTTGCTGAGATGTGTCAAACTGGCAAAAATATCTACCCTGAGCTCAAGTGTTATGACATGCTGCCTGTTCTGTCTAACTACATCATGAAAACCCTGTATGGCCCTTGACAATGCGAACAACTCCTGTGGTAACTAACTCACAGCATTCATTTACTCTACGGGCACAGGGTACCTTTACTTTCCATTGTGAGTGCTACAATAATACACCCCATATGGCTTGTAAGTTGCAAATATTTAAGAAGGTATTTTTCACTGATCACTTTGAAAATGGGTTTTTATTACATCCATCACACCTTGGTTCCTGTGATATTGTTCAAGTGACTTATTTCAGAACTCTTCTATTTCGATAAGACAGTTGAGAGCTGCTTTGACAGCTCATCTCTCTCTCTGACTGTCCAGGCTCTGGGCAGATGCACTAATGCTCCAATTAACCTGCCTCCCTGCAGGGACTACTAGCTCCCTAATCTCCAGCTACAGGACTCCATGGAACAGTGCAGACAGCATACTATATAATTTAATTAACTCTTCTTTTTGGTGAAAACAGGAGAGAATAGACAGCTATAGTCATATTCCAAGGCAAAAAACCAGTTCTTTTGTAAGCTGGAATAAACACTTCTGGAATGTCTACATTTATGAACATGTGAATACCTTAATTAACTATAAGAAATTTAGGGGAAAAAACCCACTAGAGCAGACCTACTGCAAAAATTGCTTATTCCAAAACAAGAGAACTGTACATTGATATGAAATCTACAGGGGCCCCAGCTATGAGAGCCACTCTAAAGTACAAGTGTCTCATATCCTCATCCCCACACATTTGATGAGCTTTAGTTCATGCACCCCCACCACCATTTTTAAGCATGGGAACACTGATACACGAGACACGGGAGGATGCTGGAGTGCAGTAATTACCATGCTCCAGCAGACATGATTAACTGAGTCTGCTTTGATGTACTGTACTTACAGCATTGGAGTAGGCTCTGCGCTTGTGTACAGGTGCCCATACTGTTGGACATCTCTGTGTACTCATTTAAGGCTTTTGCCACTATTATAGGGAACAAGTTTTTTTTAATAAAAAGTTCTGCAGCAAGTTGTGTCAACAGAATAAACAGGGCCCTGTTTGATAAAATGGATAGCTTTGTTTTAAGAGGAAGACTCTCTGAAATAAAAATATAAAACAGGATTTGCCTTTGACTGAAAACGAACTTTGTGATTATGTTCTGTGTCCCAATGCTCATCAGAAATGGTGTTCCAGACTACCACAGATCTACCTGCAAGCAAGCAATCCTGTTAACCACAAGCTGTCCTTAAAGTAAAAACCAAGGACAAAAATAGCTTTCTCTAATCTTATTTCAGAGTTTAGGCTAGAAGTCTGGATCTTCTGGTCAATAAACACATAAGTATTTACCAAATCTAACATCTGTTGTTTCCACCTTTTAGTTAGAAAGCCTTTTCTCTTGCACAGGATTATCATCCATCAGACCTATCCGCCCAGAGAAATTGAGCCTCCAAGACAGAAAAGTTCTCTCAGCTTATGGGACTCAGAAGACTCAACTTTAAGATATAATGCAGCTGAATTTATGCTGTTATAAGACTGGAATCAAGAGTACAAAAGTACAAAATCAGTTTCTCAGGTCTTGGAATGGCCTTTTTGAGGAGTAGCACATTTCAATCCTTTCCATAATACCAATACACAATATTTTCTTTGCAGTTTGGCCTCTTCATTCTTAAATTTGTTTGAAACTGTTGAGTTTATACCAGCTGGGCCTAGTAGTTTGCTTCTTTTGAACTTAACAGTTTGTCGGATAGGATTTGAGGGGAAGTACTTCCTAGACAAGACAGAGGCAAAGAAAATTATATAACCTCTGAGCAATGCCCTTCCCTCCTTTAATTGCCTCTTTCAGTCTTTTGTGGTCCAACAGAACCACTGGCAGATTTCATTGTTCTGGTATATCTAAAAATGTATTTGTTCTTACAACATTTTCTGTAGTCATCTTTGGCTTTGTTACTGCTTGTTTGGAAAGTTTATTAAAAAAAATTTGAAGTCCAAAATATTAGAAAACATACTGCATTCCAAGTCTTACCATCTGTTTCTGTTGCCCATCTTTTCCCATCCATCTTCCAGAAGAGAGTCTGTCCACATGGTCCTGATCAAGCACACAGAGGGATGCTAAGGCCAGCCAGAGCTGTTGAAAGAGAAGGAAAAATTACAGAAATCATTCAGGAAGACATTAAACCTCCCCCCCAGTCTCAACTACAATAAATGTAATTTTTGTGGATGGGAACAAACAATTTGTGCCTCCAAATGGTATTTCCATTACTTTAGAGTCCAGTCTACATGATAATCTGAGATTTCCCCATTTTATCAAATATACCGGTTTAAAAAAACCCAAAACAAAATAGTCACTGCATTTTTGGGTATAAATCATTTATCGCTTTTTAGCTTTCCCCGTCTTAAATTTATAAACACATCAGTTAACTATACAAGACACAATAGAAAATGAAAGTCAATCACAAAATGTATAGTGAGAAACATGAACATATATTGTGAAACTAAACAATGGCGTGAATCAACTTGGGTAATAACTCAGCAAGAACAGAGAATGTCAATGTATGTTGCCAACAAAAAAAATCTATAGGAAAAACAACCTACTACTACAACAGGAACTTGCAAAACAGTATGGGCAGGGCTATCATTGGTCATTTTACAAAGTAAAAAGTTGTTTTCTGTGACTGACTTGGGTAAGTTCACACTTTAATAGCTCCAACTAAGAACCCGAAGAAACAGGAAAAAAAAAAAAATATCTATCTGGGTACTCCAAATCTGAGCATTGCTTTGTTCACCTAGAACTTGTACATCACCTTATACAGCAGGGACTGAGGACAGCAAATACTAGATGAGCTTTGATTCTAAGATGAAAAGAGGCATCTAATGGTGAATCATCTATAGAAATTAAATCTCTTATTCTGGAGTATATACCCCCCCCCAGTGTATATGTGGAGGCAGGGTGTGGGCGTGAGGGAAACTGGCGCAGCAACAGGCAGGGTGCTCAGGGCGCAGGCACCTGGTGGGACACTGTTCTGGCCAGTGCTGCACGTAGCAGCGAGTGGCGCAGCCTCCACGCGGCTGCCTGTATTTGCTGGCGCTCCCTGCCATTCATGTGCAGCCCCTGCACAAGGACAGCAGATGCTGCACAGTGCTGTGCAGGCCCAGCAGGGAAGACACGTGGCTCCAGCACAGGGGGCTTCCCTCCATGCTGTGCAAGTGCAGGGGCTGCACAGGACTGGCAATACAGGCAGCTGCACAGAGGCTGCGCCCCTCCCTGTGATGTGCAGCGCTGGCTGGAGCCCCACCCTGCACAATTCATAGTGATATAACGATGAAGAGCCATTCAGTAAACGCTTAGCTCAAGATTCAGTGTTGGACTAGATACCAGCTACATTTTTAGAGTGCCATGAAGGTCTCCAGGGAACTGGGAAACCATCGGTTAAAGGGGCTCTGGTCTGGTCCTCCAGGCTGGGGGTAGTGCGGGGGGTTGGTAGCTCACCCATGTCAAAAATTTCAAATACAGTCTACAAGAGAAGAAACCAGATGGAAACAATGGTCTGAAAGCTTTTGAAGTTGAAACAGGCAATGATGCATAAACCATAAAGTGAAAATAAAGATGATTATGACAAAAGGTTATAAAAAAAAAATCAAATTAATCTTCCTCAGTGAAGTGCGGGTTCAGGTAGTTTATCCAGAAACTCCCTAACAGAACTAGTGAACTTAGCATTCAGCAGGAAAGTTTGATGTTAGGATCTAATCTAAGTCCTGAGTGAAGAAAGAAATTGAGGGCATTAATTGGCCTCTTTTCCATGATAGTAGTCAAGGTCCTACTGCCTTTCAAAGGGCAGAGAACAGATGAAAAAGGAGCTGAAACAGAAAATATATTTAAGATGGACAAGTTCTTATTGGCAGAATATTTGCAGCTACTGGAGGTGAAGGCAAATATGGATAGCTCTTGGCTTGGCTGCCCCAGGGACTCTTCGTTACTGAATGGAGTCTAGAAATATAGAAGCTGATGATCTGTGAGTAAAACCAGTATAAAATGATAGTTTGGAGAGTTGAGACCTAGAGGAACTCAACTTCCTTTTTGGAGACATTCTCAAAAATCAAGTTTTAAAATAAGTTAGTTTAATTGAAAGTAGAATCATTTTAAGGAAGGAACAATGAAACAGCATAATTTTTGTTTTTCATTCTTTGGGAGATGTTCAGAGTTGCACTCAAATTCTGCAGATATGTTTGTAATGCAGAAAATTCCACCATATGATAATCCTTAATTAAAGAAAATGAGAATTATCTAAAATGGACAGATTTCCTTGAGTAGTTAGCATACCTCAAACGATGCATCTCAAGTAAAACTAGGGTAGTGCTGAATTTAGTGATGGTAAATTCCATTTTCTGTCTAAAGTATTTCCTCCTGAGATGACGTAGGAACCAAACACTGCACTAAAATATGGGAATCCTATTTGATAAGAGATTGCTGCAATTGTATGTTTGCAATAAACTGACATGAGTCTGAACATATGGTACGTACTCTGGTTGTTGCAATGCATCGCACTGGCAATCTGTATTCTTCTTCCATTTTGGTCAGAGCAATGATGGTTTCAGCAATAGCATTCTTTGTTACCCGGGACCAAGCTTCAGACAGGTGACCCTGTTAAAAAAAAGACTATATAGTTTATCCAACTCAATTTGTTAAGAACATAAGAACCATCATGGGCTAGACTATCTAGCCCATGAGTCCCATCTCCAACAGTAGATGAAGTGGATGCTATAGAGGGAGAGTACTGAATTGGCTATTCTCTGGAATTATCCGTCTCCTAGTCATTACCCTCATTACCCCCTCCGGCATCCACCATCACCGGTTTAGAGATGTCAAAGGAAACGCGTTCAACCATTCTGCTCAACAGAATGGTTATTAATTGAGCTATCATCCATGAATTTGTTTAGTCCCTTTTCAAACATGGCTATGCTATTTGCCTCTACCATCTTCCATAACAATGGATTTCATAGGTTAACTATATGTTGCTATCATTTGTCCCATTAAAAATATCAAATAGAAATGAAACTTCAATTGCAGGGATTCAAAGGAATGGTAAGAATAAATGGAATTTAAGTACAGTGTTCATCAGTAAAGCCAACCTGTTCCAGAATACACTATTTGATACTGGTTATTTCCTTCTCTAGGCTTAAAAGAAAAACCATTTATTTCTCAAATACACAATAATTACTGGCAAATGTCAAATTATCTACTATGTGTATGGACTGATACTCTTGGGATACTTTGCTAAAGAATTCAGAATCCTTTTGGTGAGGAATCAGCATAATCCTCCACCTTGAAGCACCCAGGTACTCTACACAATGAATAGCAAAAGGCAGGTATTAAGGAAGGGATACTCAGAAACCATTTGTGTGGGAAGCCCAAAAATACAGCCAGAGATAAAATGCAGGAAAAAGTACAGAGCTTGGGTTGTCACCCTGAGCTGACTGACCAGTGTTAGATGCCTGCATTTTTGGCTAAGGTACTTTCCTTTGCAGTCTCCTAGAATTATTTGCTTAAGTTTCTAAAGAAAGCCTTTCTCCTCTTCAAAGAAAGCAAATTGTACCATTCCATATTAGCCAATGGTTTAATAGTAAGAACAATCTTCTGGAATGTGGGGGAACAGGATAAGTCCTTGATACCACGCAGGGATTTGAAACCACACCTCCCACGTACCAGGGAAATGCTTTATATACTAGTTTGTTAGGTTTTTTGGGATTTGTTCCTCTCAACTTCACTTGTTGAAGCTGTTCTGCTTAGAATACATTATGGATTAGGAAAACAAAGAGAAACTACCAACAGCTCAGCAGTTAGGGCTTTACCTGAGAAGTGGAATGAAAGCCCCTTTAAGTACTTTATTGATATAAAGGGGAACTGCCCCCAACAGGAAGATTGAGCCAGTCACCCTGAAGTACCTTTTGTCCTCAAGGTAGGGCTGTGTGAAACTTTGATAGCTAATTCGATTCAGAGGAGATTCGGTCCGACTTGGTGGCTGAATCTCCAAATCGAATCAGGAGACCAATTAAAAGCTCCAAATTGAAACGGAAGGCTCTGAATTGATTCAGAAAAGATTTCAGCCAGTTTCGGAGATTCAGCCATAGACTAAACAGGCAAGCAGTCCTTGATGATGCTGGACACAGCTGCCTCCAGCTGGTAAGTCTGTTGTAACAGGTAGAGGGGAGGGGGCAGATAAACGCTCCCACAGTGAGGGAGGAATTGGGGCGGGGGGTGGGGTGTGAGCAGAGCCATCCCTGGGGATGTGCAGGGCTCAGAGAGGGGGTGGTGAGCAGTCAGCTGCAGGAATGGGGGGAAGGGATGGCTAACAGCCAGAGCCGGCAGCATGCCGTGGTGGTGCATGGTGAGGTCTGTGCAAGACTGTACCTCCCCTCCCCCCCAACCCAGCTCTGGCTGCTTGCCATGCCCACCCTCCGGGCCCCGCACAACCCTAGGGATGGCTCCGCCTGTACCCACTGCTCCAGTTGGGCAGCTTGTCCCAGCCCCAATCCCTTCCTCACTGTGGGGGCATTGATATGCGCCTCCCCCCCCACGCCCTTTCCCTCTGCCCACCACAACAGTCTTACCAGCTAAAGACAACCAGCTGTGTCCAGCACCCTTGAGGACTGCTACCTGTTTAGTTTATGGCCGAATCTTCAGATCTAACTCAGCCGAATCAAATCAAATTGAATCACTGTCCCTCCGAATCGGCCGAATCTGAATCCAAAGCAAATACATGCCACTTTGCACACGCCTAATGGTTAGGGCATTTGCTTGGGATAAGCGGGAGATTTTCAAACTCCTGCTCTAGAGTAGATATTTTGACCTAGGTCTCCTGTACCCCAGGTGAGTGTCCCAAGTGTGAGGCACAAATGGGTGATGGGCCATGGCACAAAGATTAGGACCACCCTGACCAGCTCTTTTTAGTGAAGTTGGCATCGGGCTAAGTATGCTCAGAATATGCTACAAGATTTTGTCTTGCTAGAGCTCTATGTGAGGGAGAGCCTAATTCGTAATTCTTGCTATGAAGATTTGGGGATAGTGCTCCTAAGGATTCATTAACTATGAAGGAACAGCCACGGGCAGAAGCAGGACACAAATAACAACTCTTGTTGATTTTAAGTTCCTGCTCTAAACTGTGGAGGTACCAGAATTTCTCCTTGAAAGCAAGATTTTCTTTTGATGTGGGAAAAACATATAGCACCTTCCTACTAAATAGATTATTTTTCCCTGCTATACATTTCCCCCAAACTCAGCCAGTCAGATACTTGGCATGGAAAATTTTGTTCCAAAAATAGTTAAACTTTGCAGTTATAAACCAGGGGTGTCAAAACACATCTGTGCTCCCAGGCTGGTTCCAGACCACAAGGTTCCCCAGAGCCTAGACCCAGTAGCAGCAGAGGGTGCAGGGGCCAATACACCTGCTGCTTGATCTCACTGCTGAAAACATGTCCCCAGCAGGGCTCCATAGCTGGGAATTTGATGGTAGTACGCCTCAGCCCTGCTCACCATACCCTTAAATTCCCAACTCCTCTGGGGGGTCTCACAAGCTGCATCAAATGGCTCTATGGACTGGACTGGGCTCACAACTATGTCTGCCATCTCTGTTACAAGAAATTAAAAATCAAAATTGATAAGAAATCTTGGACCATCTAAATGACTGCAGCACTACCAGCTCCACCTCTACTAATGTTATCTGAATGTACACTTTCATGTTTGTAATGTCAAACATTCAGAAAGTTAAAATTCAGAGTGAAGGCCATAAAGTGTAGGAAATTTGACTATTTAGTTCTGAACAACTACGACTTTTGGTGCATGCAAACAGAGTTCTGAGCACTAAACATTTCTTAAAATCAGGTTTCAAGCGTCTAATTTAGTCACTCAGTAAATGAAAAATACATTAGTGGCTACTTCTGAAAAGTGAGTCCAAGTGACTCATCCATCATATCGATAGCATGTAGCAAAGACAAAGATAGAACCCAGTTCTTGTGGATTCCTATTCAGTGTCTTAACTAAAAAAAAGAGAGACTTTTACTGAACTCTCTACCCAATTTACAATTTCAAACTACCAAATGAAGCAAGGCTCTAGTGAGAAAGGGATGAGAAAAACAAACAGTTCAGCAATCAGAAGCATTTCAATATCAAACACTTAGAGAATGGAAGCTTACTGCTGCCATGTCCTTAATCAGTTTAATAATGATTTCTGATATCTGTGTAGGAGTTGAGCCCTTCATCCACCAATGGCTTTCACCTCGCCGAATATAACTGTAGACAGATAATAAACAAGACCAATTAAATTAATAAAGACAATCCATTGGTAGAATCCAAAAATATCCAAAGTGATATTACAAGTGCTCAGTGCCTGCATTTTAAATCAATATAATACTACTTGATAATGAAACTAGTTTTAAAAGCAATGCACAACTATTTCTTTTCAGATTATAAAAGGGAGAGATAAGGAATGCATCTTACTTTAAAATTTCCGACTTGTCTGTATGCTCAGCTTGATAAAGTCAAG
>NW_017729032.1:98276246-98278141 GCF_001723915.1 Gavialis gangeticus
CCTTCATCCACCAATGGCTTTCACCTCGCCGAATATAACTGTAGACAGATAATAAACAAGACCAATTAAATTAATAAAGACAATCCATTGGTAGAATCCAAAAATATCCAAAGTGATATTACAAGTGCTCAGTGCCTGCATTTTAAATCAATATAATACTACTTGATAATGAAACTAGTTTTAAAAGCAATGCACAACTATTTCTTTTCAGATTATAAAAGGGAGAGATAAGGAATGCATCTTACTTTAAAATTTCCGACTTGTCTGTATGCTCAGCTTGATAAAATATAGTTTTTACCAACCTGGAATTGAAAATCATTGGAAGTGTTACTGTAGTAACTCCTTTGCCTGCAGCAGTGCCAGCTGTTCCAGTTATTGTGGTTCCTTTGGCCTTTAGCTGTACAGTGAGAGCTTTGGCAATACATCCCAGGAACATGTCTAAGATGCCCAATTTATTCCAATCTCCTTTTTCTGTTGAGTGAATGATATCACTGATATCTGCTGGTGGCAGGGATTTTACTCCTATGATGCTAGCCAACCGACTAGGGGTCACTTCAGGCAAAACACGGCGTAGTAATGATGTTACCTAGCAGAACAACAAGAGCAACACAAAACAAAATGAGACAGTTGAGATATTCCAAAATAAAATTAAAAAAAAAAGCAGCTTTAATTTATGAGTGTTTTAGTAAGTTATTTCCACAATTTACTTTCTATGTACCTCTCAGGCATTTTGTTACATTTGCAGAATCCTTTGAAATGTAATGTAAAGTGCACAATTATGCCTAGGCAGACAAGGCTCTTTGGCTAAATCTGATATCTGTTATTAGACAATTCAAATAGCTGGAAAAATTCTTCTTAGCAAGCTTTCAGGTATAAATATTCTTTCCCAGGCTGAGGAAGCATTTGCAGTTGGTGTGTGCTCTCCCTGGATGGAATGAATAGTAAAGAAGACAGAGGCTGGTATGCATACAAAAAAGCCAGTCAGTGAAGACGTAAATTAAAAGGGCCCGCCAACAGCAAAAAAGCCTCAGTTAGGCTCTGGAGCGGCAAGAGCCACATGGGTGAAAGCCCGCTGCACCCCCGCTCCCCCGAAGCCCCTCAGAGACCCCCCAGCAGCTGCGGAGCCCCCCGCCGACCTAGAGATAAGCGGGGCCCCTGGTGGGAGGGGGTTAACCCTTAGACAGTGGGAGGAGGTGGCTGAGTGGAGCGGGGCCAGGTCTTGTCCTCCCCAGGTCCCTACTTCGCCCAGCCCCCCAGGGAGCCATGTGAAGGAGCTGCACGAGCAAGCTGCGCAAACAGGAGCGCTTGTCTGCTGGTGTGTGAGTTGGCGCAGAGTTTGCCCTGCCTGCGAGCCCCCTTCGGTAGACAGACTCAGGCTGAGCCCACCTACCAGCAGCATGCTGCGGATGGGCACTCGCTGCACCCCAAGGGTCCCTTTGGTCTCTGTGGCCCCACCCCGGCACCTCAGAGACGGCCACCCAAATGGAGCCCATGGTTCCGGGCTCCAAGCAGACGGAGCCCCTGGCTCTCGGCTGCGGGGGCTGCCTGTCCCCTTTTCAGGCTCTGGGGCCTGGGAGCATGTCCTTGTGGGGTCTGCTCCCTGTTGGGTCTTTGGTGCGCCAGCTGGAGGAGGTCCAGGCCACAGTCCAGAGACTGCGTGCCATCAGGGACTGCGAGCAGGAGATCAACTCCTACTGCCAGGCCCTTCTCCCCCAGGAGCCGGAGGGTAGACCATGGTCTCCCTTCAGGACAAGGGAGGACTCTGGGATCTCCCATTCTGTCCAGTCAGGGGGATGAACCAAGGTGGTCAAGGGCCCTAAGGCCCACCACACGAAGGCCCCTGCCTCGCCGGAGCTTAGCAACAGGTATGAATCTCTTGCAGCCCCAGCAGAGCC
>NW_017729032.1:98278152-98278495 GCF_001723915.1 Gavialis gangeticus
TGCCCATGCCCACTACAGGACAGGGAGGTCCGGGTGAGGAAGATCCCCTCCCATCCATCAATGCTGACCTCGTGAAGGAACACCGTGAGAGGCTGGATACCTTCAAATCAGCCAGCCCTGATGATCTACACCCCAGGGTACTCAAAGAGCTGGCGAGCATCATAGCCCAGCCTCTGGCACGGATCTTGGAAGACTCCTGGCACTCTGGTGTAGTGCCCGAAGACTGGAAGAAGGCCAATGTGGTGCCTATCTTCAAGAAAGGGAGGAAAGCGGATCTGGCAAACTACTGGCCCATCAGCCTGACTTCTATCCTGGGGAAGATCTTAGAAAAGTTTATTAAAGA
>NW_017729032.1:98278604-98283788 GCF_001723915.1 Gavialis gangeticus
CAGCTGGAGTACTGCGTCCAGTTTTGGGCTCCACAATTCAAAAAGGATGTGGAGAAGCTTGAGAGAGTCCAGAGAAGAGCCACGCACATAATCAGAGGTCAGGAAAACAGACCTTACGACGACAGGCTGAGCCATGGGGCTCTTTAGCTTGGAAAAGCGCAGGCTCAGGGGTGATCTGATGGCCACCTATAAGTTTAAAATGGGTGACCACCAGTATCTGTGGGAACGTTTGTGCACTAGAGTGCCCCAAGGGATGACGAGGTCGAATGGTCATAAACTACTGCAAGACCGTTTCAGGCTGGACATAAGGAAGAATTTCTTTACTGTCCGAGCCCCCAAGGTTTGGAACAGCCTGCCATCAGAGGTGGTTCAAGCACCTACATTGAACACCTTCAAGAGTAAATTGGATGCTTATCTTGCTGGGATCCTATGACCCCAGCTGACTTCCTGCCCTTTGGGCGGGGGGCTGGACTCCATGATCTTCCAAGGTCTCTTCCAGCCCTAATGTCTATGAAATCTATGAAAATTGAGGAGTCAGTAGGTGAGAGACAGGCTGGGGGGGAGGGGGAAAAAGGGATGAATATAGCTGGCAAATAGTAGAGAGGTACCTGGGGAGTCAGATGTCAGGGAAGTTATAAAGGGGCAATTATGCCTAGTGTATTTGTTGAAGAGACTGGGTTGCTTGGGCCTAGGGTCCACATTGGCAATACCAGGGTTTTAAAGTATTTGGCAGAGAATTAGTGGTGGTGGCCAAAGCAGACACCTCTGGTCTTGCAGAGATGCTATACAGAGGGTCTTGGTACAACTCAGGATGAACCTACTTCATTTAGATACTGGTACCCAGTGGCCAATACTGTGCTCCCTCAAACCACCATGTCATCTTGTTGCAGCAGCGAAGAAGCAATTAAGACTTCATTAAAAAGACAAATAAACTTCCATGTGATTTACCTTTAGATTAGTGAGATTTAATATACCTACTGGATACTGTGAAAAGGAAGATGCAATTGACTGAGTACTGTAACGGTCAGGTGTTGGCTTGAAGGAGCTCTATACAACTTTCCAGGTTCGATGGGGAGGAAGCCAGTGGGGGAAATGCACCTCAGTTTGAGATGGGCTAAGTCAAGTATGACAGATGGGCCGTATCCGGGCCATGGTGCCGTATAATCTGGCCCATGCGTCTCTGACTGACTCGGTCTGGTGTGCAATCTGCACCAGGTATTGCAGGTGCTGTTTGTGGCACAGAGGGCCGGTCAAGGGGTCACACTGTATGAGGTGCCCTGCCAGACCAGCTCTACACTGGCTGATATACACAGATGGTCTAGGGTAGGGGTAACCAACATTTTTTGGCCAGAGTGCCGAAAAAAACACAATGTCTAGCTGGGAAGGTGCTGGAGTGCCGACATGCTGGAGCCCGGAGCAGCTGTTTGCAGCCTCCTGGCTGCAGCCGGCCCATGGAGCCCTGTATGCTTGCAGCAGGTCTTGCACCCTCCCAGCTGCCTGCTGGGAGCAGCCCAGGCTCTGTGCCTGGCAGCAGCTGCTTAGAGCCTGGGCTGGTGGTGGTGTGCCGAACAAAATGGCCTTGCATGCCATGCTTGGCACGCCACTGAGCCATTGTGCAGCGACTAGTCCAGTAGGGTGCTGCATGCAGCACAAACCCTGTGCCAGCCCCCTAGGGAGGCCACAGGTGGTACCTGCAGCACTGGGTCTAGCCTGCGCACTGCCTGCAATGCAAATCCCAGAGCAGGGCTGGCATGTGCTGCCCACAGCACAGGGGTTCAGCATGGAGAGCATGTTGCATGTGGTGCCCCACACCAAACTGGCTCTCTGTGCTGCCTCTGGCATGGCTCAATCCAGTCCAGGGGGCCGGATGAGTTTGATGCTCCTGATTTAGGGGTGAAACATTCTAAGAGTGCAGAAAAAAAGATACCACCCCCCCCAGCAAAAAGTAAAAATATACAAAGAATGAGAAAGGAAGACTCCCAGGAAAGCTAGCAAAAATCTAGGGTACAAATAGACAGCAACTAGCTGTTCAAATTTTGAAAATGACTTGGTGATAAACAGGCACACTAAGAAAACATCTTGGACATTAGAAACTGTTTTCAAGCCATGGACAAAGAGAAAAATCTGAGTTGGATATTATTACTCAAAAGTCTCTGCACTTGTCAATGGGTGTGTAAGCACCTACAGTAGACTATATGTATGAAATAGCATTTGAACAATTAAAAAAGATTTGCTGGAAAAGAATTTACTTTTCATTACCTCTACACACCTCATGTCTTTTGCACGCTGGTGCTGCTTTCTCAGGGCGTTTACACACGTGTTCTAGCAATGGGGGAGGTAAGGGGAGAGGTGGAGGTGCTTTAATTAGAGGAGCTGCTCTAAGTGAAGTGCCCGGAGCATCATTTGTATCAGCATTCCCAAGCTGAAAAATAGTGGTGGGCGTGTTTAAACTAAAGTTTGTGAACGAGCTTCAGTTAAAGTGCCCCGCCACCGTTTTTCAGCTGGACTGTGGTGATTATCATGCTTCAGCAGACTGTGATGCACTGTAATTAGAGCACATAGAAGAAGCTTCACTGCACGTGTGGGTCCATATCTATTCCACTAGGCAAATCACTCAAAATCCTAAACCTGAATGCAACGCTAGGTTGAATAGTTAAATAAAAATAGATTGGTCCACAGTAATGTTAATTTGGCCAAGATGAACACAAGAGGTATTTCTATTTTTCTATATAAATGAATAATTTAAATACATTTTAGCTTGCATTTTATAATCTTAATATTACTTTTGGAACCGTAACACCCCTCCATTTCCTGAACTACTAAATTTAAACTGGGCAGCTTTACACATTGCAATCTCCTATTTTTTTCCTTTTCAACAGAAAAAATTATTGTCTGTTCTTAAGAATATTACATACTAAATAACTGAAATTCTAAGTAGTGTTAAGAATGAAGCACACATTTATCTATCCTATGATAGCTGCTTCTTTGTGGAAGTGATTGGAGGTGGGGAGGGGATGGCAGGGCAGGGGTAAAAAAAGTGTGCAATTATAGCGTCAGGAAAATTGCAAAAAGCCATAAGAATATCAACCGAACATGCTCAGAAATGACTGGGCAAGCTCACAAGTAGCCTTTTCCAA
The DNA here is from genome assembly GCF_001723915.1 of Gavialis gangeticus. Classification (NCBI taxonomy): domain Eukaryota; kingdom Metazoa; phylum Chordata; order Crocodylia; family Gavialidae; genus Gavialis; species Gavialis gangeticus. The sequence continues at coordinate 98,281,742 of NW_017729032.1, forward strand.
ACCTAGCAAAGGTATAGCCTTTCAGAACTACTCTCATGCAAAAATCTCAGCTTTCAAACTTGAGCTATGGCTAAAGCAGTAAAATTCGATTTTTTTTAATGGAGAAGGTAATGGTTCTCATATTTTGCAAAGAAAAGTCTCTGGTTCTGGAATAAAGAATACACACATTCAGGGAAGTAAAGCAGACAAATTAAATAGGGTTTTTTTTTAAATGGATCCCTCTTTTCATTATGTTCAAAAACAAGAGAAGATTAGGGCACAACGACTGCGGGGTCTATCCCTATTTTTCAGGATTTGAGCATTTGTCTTAAAAAATTAAGAGCTCCTATGCTTCTGAAGAAAAAAGGTTTCAAAACCTGGAGTCCAGGATAAACAAGATCCCTTAGCCTGAACGGAGAGCCTGAAAGGAGTATCAGCGGAATGCAGTCACATTTTGGATAGAAGTGGTGATGCAGGGATTATATTACGGAGGCACAGCCAGAGGAGCAGAAAATGAGGTCCCCATAAATAGCATCTCAAGGGTCTCAAATTCTCTTAATATAGGCTTGTCCAACATGTGGTCCGCCAAGGCATTTTCTGAGGCCCGAGGTGCTGCGACAGGAAACGAAAGTAAACACTGCTTACTTTCGTTCCCACCCCTTGTCCCTCCCCCAGCCCCTCAACAGCTTCCGAATGGCTGCTGAAGGGCTGGGGAAGGAACAAGGTTCCCACACGTACCACGTCAGCTTGACACTGCCAACGTGGTGCGTGTGGGAAGAGGAGTAGCCATGTGCCTCTTGGGACAGCATGAGCCCAGCAGCAGCAGCAGGGGCTCAGCTGCACTTTCCCCCTACCTGTGCTGGCCAGTCCTGAGCAGCACACGGCTCCGCCACCGCCTCTGCTGGCTGGTGCCGACCCGGGTGGATCTGTCCTGTCCAGAGCAGCATGCAGCTGAATCTGGCTTCCCACACGCTGCTAGGGATGGGAGGAGGCCGGTCAGGTCAGCACCAGCCAGCAGAAGCGGCGGCAGAGCCATGCGCCGCTTGGGACTGACCGGTGCAGGGAGGGGGAAAATGCAACCGAGCCCCTACCGCTCAGGCCAGGCTTGTCCCATCCCAAGCGGCACATGGCTCTGCTGTCGCTTCTGCTGTAGATGAGATATCTTTTATTAGACTAACTAAATAGTTGGAAAAATTGTTCTTTGCAAGGTTTTGGGCACAAGTACCCTTCCTCAGGCATAGACAGAGTCTGAAGAAGGGTTTTTGTGCCTGAAACCTAGCAAAGAGCAATATTTCCAACTATTTAGTTCATCTAATAAAAGATATCACATTTACCCAAAGAACCTTGTCTGCCTATGTCCTTAGACCAACATAGCTACAACCAACAACCCTAAAGGAATTGTGTGTCATTTACTAAGACAATTAAAACAATAAAACTTCCAAGATGTGTTAATTCTCATAAGTTTTTTTGCTCCCAGAAAATATTTAGTTTTTAAAAAGTATAATAAAATAGTGGGGTATTTTTTAAATCCTTGTACATATATTATTTAGCTGTCAATAAAGCTGACAATTGGAAATAGATTTTGTTGTAAATTCTTTTTCCATATTACCATTACTTATTTAAACATGCTCTTCCATTTGGACTAACTAAAACTGTTCATAGGCCTGTGAATTTGGAGAAGAGAAAAATTTCCAAGGGTAACAGACAAGAAAATCACAGAAGAAAAGATTGCTTGGTGAGTGGAAGGATCAAGACTTCTGAAAATGGAAGAAGGTCATTATTTCCTGTAGTGTAAAAAAAAAAAAAAGAAAAAAAAGACTATCCGGAGTCAGGTAGATTTGAAAGCTTTTCTAAGTCTACACCATCTTTTATTGGACCAATTGTATGGATATCACCCCCAAACATCCTTAGAATCATAGAATCAATGAGTTGGAAGGGACCTACACAGATCATCTAGTCCGACCATCATCTTGCCCCTCTGATTTTTACATTTTTTTAAAAATGAAAACCAGAAATAAGGCATATAGCTACATTCCATTAAAAAAAAAAAAAAAAAAAAAAAAAAAAT
>NW_017729032.1:98283879-98309033 GCF_001723915.1 Gavialis gangeticus
AAAAAAAAAAAAAAAAAAAAAAAAAAAAAAATCAGTTCATACACATTCTATACCACCAAACCTAGGATGAACTAAACCTCTAGTAGAAGGCTTTTGTGATAAGCACTGCAACAAATAAAGAGCAGTTACACTCACCTGCCTTTGTACCCTGGGAGAGGCAGTATGTAGGAGTGAGAAGAGATCCTGAAGCAGAGTCAGCTGCTGAGCCAGGTACTGACGACCTACATTAGAACCGCTCAGTGCTAAAACCATGGACAGTAGCTCAAAGCAGTAAGCATCAGAGGATGCATCTTCATCATTAGGCTGAGAGTTGGCATTCTCCTTGCTAGAGATGGCATGCTCCCACTCCTCACGCACACGGGTTGCTTCCATTCGGATTGCCTGGACTATGTGAGCACACACCTAATCAAGTAGAAGCCACACATAATAATGTATTAACATGTAATCTTTTTTTATGTTTTAAAACACTTAACACCTTTAAGATTGTGTCAAATAAGCACAGGCAATTTAGCTGATTTTTTAAATATTATTCCCCAACATATATACAAATAAAGGACAAAGGTTTAGTGTGAGCGCCAAACTTAAGGTGCTTCAATTTAATGAAAATCAGGGATAAGGCATACAATTACATATCTTTAAAAATAGATCATATATATCTTATAACACCCAGCACATGGTGATCTAACTTTTAGCAGAATTACATGCATTATATACTAATGAAACTACTAAAAAATGTTGTATTTCATTTGCCTAGGCCTCTATGTGTTTGGATCTAAAACCTCAGATCCAAACCATCGTGAATTTTGTAAGCAGAAATAATTTCAGAGTCCAGACCCTCAATTTCCTGATGATTGTTATCTATGATCTACAAAACCCAAACAAGGTTTGGTGTCAAGGAGGGTTAAAAAAAAAGGACCCTCCCTGACACCAAAGAGTGAGTGAGTGTGTATGTGTGTACATGTACAAGGATTTAAACTTTGCAGCCGTCTCGTATGAAACACTGATACAATAAACACTAATTAGCACTACTTGTAATTCATTTAAATATTATTTTACATGAAAATTCATAAATGTTAAATCCAGTTAACACATACGTAAATATGTTTTATAAGAAAACAAAACCTTGACTACAGCAACCCTGTCAAACAACATGTCAAATCACTTTTGTATTTCCTAGAAAAAGAGCAAAATGACAACATAAGGTAAACACTTGAATACCATAGGAACTTTGCAGAAAACAAACCTGCTTTTGTAAATTTGTCAATTTGCTTCTGCTGAATATGATCCCCACCATGTGTTCTTTCAGGTCTGCATCTGATGTTGCCTTTAGAAAAAACATAAATACCATTAGATAAAGATTTTTAAATAATTTCTGAAGTGCTGTAGAAACAGAGATGAGAGATGGAATATAAGCCTATTTTATACTAAAAGTGTGCAGATTTTGTTGTAATGTATTTGTATAAGATAAACTGAGACATGTAAAGCATGTTTATACTTTTTTCTTAATATACATGCAAGGGATAAAGTTTAGAGTACAAATATTCCAGTATTTAGCCAGCAAACTCAAGCAAATAAAAATCAGTCTTCCAAGATCCGTTCTGATGAATTCAGCTTTCCACCCTCATGCTAAAGCGAATGATCTATTTAGATTAAGTGAATTCATACTAATTAATTTTCCAGTGCTGGTACATTTAAAATTAAATGCATCTTCCTAGGGAACAATCTCAATCAGATTAAATATTCTGCATTTTATAACATGTAACTTGAAACAAAACTCAGACATCTCTTTCAAGATTCACTATAACTATCAGGACTGGATAATTAATCATTGTATGATAATTCAATATTATTCTCTTTAAAAATCTTGATTACTTTCCAACATTAGCGTTGAATTCTTCTCTCTTTCAAAGACTCATCAACCTAATTAGACTTGTGAAATATAATGAACTGATCCTGCCGGAAACTGAAGCCATTTATCTCAATTGGTTTCTCACCGTGGCTTCCCAAAAGAGTCATTCCCATAATGACTCCTCCATGAAATGCTTATAGTTCTGATTTGTCTATTAATAAAAATGAAAATGATAAAAAACATCTTTTAAAAACAGGTATGGACAGTAGGATATTATTGCTTTGGTGTGAAGCCTATCTATGGAAAAAAGATGCATGATGATGTAGATAAAATAACTGCTGAAAAACATCTTGGATAACTTTTTCAGTATATAATAATTATAGAATACAAATAAATACATTGTGTACTTTTTCTTCTCCTTCTGGGGAAGACAACAGTGCTTTTTCTTCTTGTTCTGGGGTTGGCTCAGCATCTCCAGAGATGAGTTTTCCAAACACCTGTCAGAAATCACAAAGATTAAATTTACGCAGGTCAAAATAGGCCTGGGTGGACAATTTTTGTTGATAATACGTTAGAGAAGTTTATGTAGTTACTCTTTAGAGTCTGCCAGTCTGCTGGGTCTAATCTTTTTTTTTCTGTAATGACACCTATTACCTCAAAACACGAAGGCAATTCAAAATACCTAATTTTTTTTCAATTAATATGTAACTGGGTCTAGATTCTGATTAGGGTCTTTAAGTCAGGCACATTATTAAAATAATAGACAATTCCTGCCTAAATGAGCTTACAATCTTAGATGACAAAGCAAGCAGAAGTTAGGGGAAAGAAGTGAATCAGACTTTAAAAATATCAAAGGATGCTAAAGAGTTAGTAGGGAGAACACAAGGAGAGTGACAATGAGAAGCAAGATGTAAAACCATGGGAAGGTACCAGAAAGCAGTATGAATCCTTGGTATAATCAGAGAAAGATGGGAAAAGCTAACCAAATGACACATTTGTATGTAATTTTACAACAAAAAGTGCCAGAAATAGTTTTACTTCACCAGTTATTTTAACCACTGCAATTTTCCTTTAACTTCTTTTCTGGCAGAGCTACTTACCATTTGACCATCACCAGACAAAAAGGGGAAAACATAGATCTCTCTCTTTTAAAAGGATTATGTCACCAAATCTTAGTAGTTTTCATATGAACTGTTGGTTAGTGATGTGATTAAGTACAATGTCCCACCTGGGATGTAATAAGTCGGAATACTCGTAGCGTCTCAGATTCACAGTTTCTTTGCTGAGCTACACTTGCAGAGATTTGGCCTGCGATTTTAATGCTTTCACCATCTTTCCATCCCAGAACTTTCACTTGTCGGACTCTTAGTGTGTTCTCCGGACCCTTCAATTCGATTTTAATGATGTGATTATCTCCACCAGGAAGTTCACTTGTTACCCAACCGATGTGTCTCGAATCCAAGTCAACCTGGCGAATGGGAACAAAGATTTAATTCTGTAACAAAATAAAGCTAAGAGAGTCAAATGCACCTGGTGGGTTACTGCTAAAAAACAGCCAGCATTCACTGTTAAAAACAAGCAAGTGATAGCCAACAGTCCACGTGAAACAATAAGATAACTCCTATTACAACAACCACCAACCTTTGCAACTTAAGACTGCAGCACCTTGGTTTGAGAATCACTGGTTTAACCTAATGCACAAACCTCATCATGTGGCATCTTTCATAAACTGATCAAAACTCAGTCTTAAAACTAGCTTTTTACTTTTGTTTCCACAACTGCTGGAAGGCTATCTAGAACCTCACTACTCTGATAGTTAGAAACCTCCTCCTATATTCCAGTCTTAAATTTCCTGGTGGCAAGGCTATACTTATTTGTTCTTGTACTAACACTGTCTTGTTGCTTAAATCACTCTTTTTCCTCCTTGTTGCTTACTCCATGATATATTTATACAGAGAAATCCTACCCTTCATTCTGTTGGTCATAATAAACAAGTTCTTTCAGCCTCCAATTTTCCCTAAACATCTTAGCAGCCCTTCACTGCACCTGTTTTTGCTTGAATTATTTTTTCTTGAACGTGGGTGACCAGATTAGTAGACAGCATTCCAAATGAGGTTTCACCAGTGCTTTCTAAAACAGCATTAATACTACCTTCATTTATTAGGCATATCTATCTGATGCAAATGTGACCCTACAACGTCCTTTTCAAGGATGCATCAAAGATGCAAGTTCCATATTTGCCTCATACACCTCGTCTCCTCTCCTCTCCTCTCCCAACAATAAATAGTATTTCTCTTTTTTTGTGTTCAACTGACCATTTCTGCTAGTTTATAGTAGAAATTGTTACTAGTCCTTAGGTGGATGATTTAATTCATTTCCATTTCTATTAATGCAGCTTTCAAGGTCATACCATTCTTCCTTTACACTACAAGACTTCTCCTTCTTGTTATTAATATATCCCAATGTTGTGTCAACAGCAAATTTCTTTACATATTCCTAACTGATCCTGCAACCTGTAAGCTGGGAGACCCTGGATCAAAGTCTCCTCAGCTGACAAGTCTCCTATCCACACAGTGGGAGCTGGTGCAGGGGGAGCCTGGGATTGTGATCCTAGATTCCCTATACACCAATAAGGTGTGAAAAGATCTGGTGATGGATCCCACCATCATGCCGCCTGCCATGCACATATTGCATGGCAGGAGGAGCTATTGTGTGGATCACACATACATCTTATCACTTCTTTACTTGTATGCCTAGAGGTGCCTTTATAGGAACAACTGTAAACTACTCCCTCAAACAGGCTTTGTCTAAGCAGGCACCAGATTATTAACATTGTGTCAAGGCATGATATTTTTACATGAAGCAACAGATAAAATTATTTACCTGCTTTATTCTGCAAAGATCTTCTACCACCTTACCAGTGAGGAAAGTCATTGAAGTCACTTTGTTCTGCAAGAGACAAGCAAAACAAAAAAGACAAATAACTTCATTATGAAGCCAAGTAGCAGCATGGTAACTTCTTCCATATTAAAATTATGTGATTATCCATTTAGACAGAGGAGGGTGTGTGTGCCTACATGAAATTAATGAAGCTGTATATTTCATGCCTTAAAAGACAAAATACTATTCAAGGAAGCATAAAGGTCTTGTTACATAAAAAAAATACAAACAAGAAACATACATACAAAAAATGAAAAGTTTTTTTATATTGAAAACTATGGATAATGAACTGAAAATTCTCTCATTTCATCAAACTGAGGTGGCTATATAGATGTGAAATGCTGCAGACTTACAGATCTAGCAGTATAGCTACATATACTTCATGTAAGAGCCCACTACAAAGCTGTTAAATTCTGAGTATACTGGACCTACTTTGCAGCTTCAGGTTTAATTAAAAGCCTTACCTTCTAACAAACAGGATCAGCATTCCTTGTTATTTAGTTTTATATTAAATTCAAAATATTTTATACTTCCCCAGCATTTGAACAGTCTGTGTTTTACAGTCAATGTACTATTGCATCTCAGAAGCTGTTAGAAGGAAATAAAGAAATTCTGGTGGCAGGACAAAGGGGAAGTATATATGGAAGTCTCTGTGGTACTTGGAGGCACGGGGAACAATTTAGGACTGTGGAATAAGCTCTTCAATTATATATTTCTACGCAATGATTAGCAGAGGAACAACTCTGTGAACATTTACATTTTCATGATTATGTTTCACAGTTAATATACCACTTAGAATAAAGCAATGGGCACCTTCAATTTTCCTTTCATGCTTTGTATAGCCTGCAAGTTCCAGTGAATCAATTTCCATCACGCTTATGTTAAGAAGCTTTTCTAATCCATGAGGATTAGAAAATTTTTAAAAATAAGGTTCAGAATGTTAAAAACAAGGTTCAGAATGCTGAATCAAATTCAACAAGAAAATGGGGAAATCATCTGTGGCTGAAGAATACAGAGTACCATAAGTTTTAACATAGGCAAACTTGTATTTCCTCTTACCCCAAGATCTCGGGAGTTGTCTACATGAACACATACATAACGAGCATTGATTCCTTTTACACAATTAATTGTAATGTTTTTAGTTTTGTTTTTATCTTCATCTCCTGACTCCCAGAAGGTTTCTGTAGACCCATCTGTCAAACTGCCAATCATTGCAGGTCGGCTTGATGTTTTGATATCAACAATGCTGGTTAGATCTTTCAGACAAACTACTATACACAACTCCTGTAAAAATAAACAAGATTTAAAGTATCTTAGAAAAGTAGTTCAAATAAAAACAAACATCTTACACACCTATTTCATTTTTACAGGACTAATAGGAATAAACTCTCTAAATTAAACGAAGAAACATGTGCAATGATGCTGAATCACCTAATTACAGCTCCTAGTTGACTGAGTTACAGCAATGAAGCAAAGTACATGAAAATTAAAGTCAGTAGCTACAGTGTATTAAAAAATCAGAAATAATGCAAGATTTCTTTTCTGTTACTCAATTCTCTTCTCTTGTTTTAGAGATGCTCATTAAAAAAGTAGCAATATGTGCCTTCAAAAAAACAAAAGGAGTAAGAAAGGTGTTGCAAGGACAGAAATAAGTAGCAGCAACACTGAGAAGAATATTAATTTTAGAAATTTTTTTTGAAAGAATTTAAATTTGAATTAGAAAGGTTCTCCTCCATGCCCCTCTAAAACTATGACAGAAAAGAGTGATGGCCAGTATTCCAAACTTTAGATAGGAATGTGGACTTAGTTTAAGGGATAGTTGGATGTCAACATCAAAATACCTTAATCTAAATATCAGGAAGAGAGGACTGGAAAATGAAGGCATCTATACATGCAAATAAAATATTTTTAAACAACATTTTTATATTTTCAGTACTTTCATAAATACGTATTTAATAAAATATTTGATGAGTAAGAACTGGAAAGCTGCAGTTTGATTAGAAGTGGAGCTTATCTGTTTTAGACTGAACTTCTACTTTTGCTATTTAGTGATGTAAGACTTACTTGATTCATGGCTTCGAAACCAGACTGTATACTAATACTAAAGCTCTCCTCACTATCACCATCATCAGATTTGGACAAAATGTTGTTAATGTGATGAAAGACATTGCTCTGATGTAGGAACTGGTGGTCAGATTGCTTGAATTTGAGGCTCCAGCATCTGAAACACAAATTAGAAGTAATATTACTAAGTGTATTTTGAATTTCAAAATACTCTTGCCAGCAACAGTAATTTTATGTTAAATAGCTTTATAAAACATCTTGAGACTCAGGATCATAATTATATTGTCTATTATTTTGAGAAAAATCAGGAAGTAACATCCCTTAGCATTGCAGAAGTTAAAAGCCTGTGAAAGTTATTTTTTTATAAGAGTGGCATTCAATAATAATAATAATTCAACATATTCCTTTATGGTGATGACAGTAATGAGAAAGTGAATACAGAAAGTTTTTATATTCAGCTGTATTAGATATGTTAAAGAATTTTTCCATACTATTCTAATGTTAAAGTGATGCATGTAGTATAGAATGGAAAAGGAAAAAAATATTGTTTTATTTTCACATGCTCCCCAATACAACACACTATTTTTGGGAAGGCAGAAAGAAGAAAATTGTTTCTTTTAGTGCTATGGCCACATTCAGTAAGGATAGAGCCTAATCTTCAGCTTGCTCCTTTTCCTGCTCAGACAAAGCCCAGGTGCAGACATGACATTTTTACCAGTATAAGCGACTAGGAAACCAGTCTTTACCCATAACAGAATGGAAGGCTGGCACACAAAACTGATCTATACCTATAACAGAATGGAAGTTCAGCATACGTACACTGGCTTAAAAATGGTGGAACCTGGTCTAAGATTGGCCTCTTCTCCCCACCAAAGGTTGAACATGTGCTTTGTTTGCTACTGATCTAAAGTACACTGCTTACAGAAAATAGCAGAACTTAAATGGATTTCTGCTTTGGGCTTTTTGAATGTCTGTACCTAGTCAAAAAGCTATAGTTTTAACCCTTTCATAGCTGAATTACCAGAAGATCTTTGCTGTTCTGCCAAAAGAACAAACTGTAGCTGCTGCTGATGACTGGACTCTGGGCACATCTACGATTTTGAAAAGAACTAAAAACAAGTGTAAATTTCACAATCTGAAGGCTGTAAAATTGTAGAGAAAGAGAGAGACCAGGAATAGCTAACTGGCAAATTCTTCATCAGCCGAAGTGCTGATGGAAGTATAGCTTGATTAGTAGAAAAACAAGACCACTAAAACACCTGTTGAGTGAAGAGTATTTAGCAGGAATGAAGTAGATTCTAATAAGCCATGATGTTACTTGGCTACCTCAGAGCTGTCTGAATAGAAATGACACTGCTGCTATTCTGGACAGAAAATCAGCTTCCCTGCCTAAGACATATACCCCAAATCTGGAAAGCTAATTTTGCAGGGAAAGGTTGCATCCATATATGTGACTATATGTGGAATCTTACTTTTAATCTTTAAAGTAGCGTATTCAAGTATTTCAGACTTCTAAAACACACTGAGAATCTTCTAATAAAATTAACTAATAAAACATGCTGATGTATTTTGAGCCTTTCACATTTCTCGCTCACCCGTTTTTGTACTTACCTTAAGGCCATTTGCTGTAATGCACTACCACTAGGAAGAGACATCATAAGATCAGAGATTGTCTGAAGCAAACGATGGAAAGTATGGGGCAATGGATGAGCTGCTTCACCAGCAATCACTATATCTGACAGTGGATGCTCACATACTCTTGTATCTTTCTCCTAAGATAGAAAGGAAAATGTATTACGACTATTTTAAAAAAAGATGCTTTCATGAAAATAGACCATTGCATTGTTGCAGATAAAGTTGCTTGCAATATTTGGTTTGGGCATAACTGCGACGTTCCTGAAATATGATTCTTGATGTAAATCTTGATATGCCTTTTACCATAGAATTTCCAAGATTTTTCAATTAAAAATGTCGTATGTGAATATTTAAAGAAACTCAATATGATAATTCTAATGATGTGACAGATATAAAATAGTGACCACAGATCATTTCTTAAAATTAAAAACTTTCATGAGTGCATTCATCACTACATTTTTTTCGATGAAAAGTTCATAATTTTACAAGTAGGAAGCATTTTACCATCTGTATTGCTAACACCAGGCTCCTGCCATTGTTTGAGTGAATTTGCATCTTGCAGAGCACAGGAACACAGATACCTCATCACTTAAACTCCTATCCAGCGGAGCTTTCCATCTTTCCACTCTTCTGTGAAATATGAAACATCATAACCTGAAGAAAATATGCCTCTACCAGCTCACCACCAGACAACTTTGTGGTAAAAAGACCGTTTCAACTCTTTTCTGTGCCTAACTTGGACAAAATGAACCTTTCCAAGCAGGAGATTTTACCACACCTTCAGCTCTCCTGTGAAATATGAATTTTCATTTCTACCTAGGAGAACTTTTACAATCCCTGCTCTCTCCTATACCTAATGAAGGGTGAGTGTGCCTGAAAGCTTGCAGATAAATACAATAATTTGTTTGCAAATATCTAGTTATTCTAATAAAAGGTATTACATCTTTCACAAGTTTTGATTCCTTTCATCACTACATTTTATGTCAGTCTGAAGCAGAAAAAGCAATCAGAACTTAAATCAGTTAAGTAGGCTTTATAGCTGCTTTGTTTTACCCGAACAGCACAGATGAACTAGAATATACACCTGCTTCCAACTTGTCCTTCCCCCTTGCAGCTGTTCACAACCCCATGAACACAATACCCCCATCACCTCACACCCTTATTTTCCACATCCCACCTCCTCCTATGCCTCAATTTGCTACCACTCAACCAGCCTCTCCATTTTCCTGCATGCATGTAGTATCACCTTCACTCTTTCACCCACATTCCTCTCTAGAGGCACTTTTCCATTTCTTCCTTGCCACCCTGTTAGTACTTAGTACAAAACGCAGCTTTAGAAAATGGAAAAAAAAGAAATTACCTTTTTTGCCATTGTTCATATTTGCCAGTAGAGACTGATGCACAGTTTGTTCTCTGAGAAACCCATAAAAACAGCTAATTTCAAAATGACCACCATTTTCAATTATTCTCAATGGAAATCAGGTCACGGATTGTTGCCCTCTTAAATGATCGCCAACTCCAATTGTTCCCCATGAGTACAAAGGTGGGAAGACAGTGACTTCTTGTGAAGCCAGGATTTGGAAAGGAACACAGAGCCTAATCTGAATTTTCAAGTTGCCAGTAAAATTATATTGTTTAGGACTGAGATTGCTCCCCCCCATGCCCCTATTCCCAACAGCTGTAGTGGCAAAAGCCCTATGAAAATCAGTTATAGAAGTATACAAAGATGCTTTATAAAATACTGTTTTGTTTTGATTCTTGCATTATCAGAAGCATTTCTTAAAGAGTTTTGCTATTGTTCACAACAGCACTATGTCTAGTATAGTTAAATGTCATTACTTCCATTGATAAAAATGGGAGGTTTCATAAAATAGCCACCTGAGGTCAGCCTAGGACTTCAATTCCATTCACAGAAACTAGAAATGATAACCATTTTGAAATAGGACAGTTGTTTATGGAATTCTCCCTGGAAGGTAATACATACATCAGTCTCTGCTAGTAAAAAACCCTGCTAAGAATATCAGAAAATACTGATTAAAAAAAAGTTTGTTTTAATTTCTAAGAGCAGAAGTACCCAGTGCATAGTATTTCAATAACTTTTTAAAATATCTGGGAGGTTCTGAATGTCTAATTAATCTGATAAGGTTAAGTAATAGAAAACGCTTAATGTTAGAACTCAGTTTTTTAAAGGATTACTTTAAAATCACTCTATTGATTTGCATACTACATGCACCCTTCCCAAAATAATAATTAGCCTTCCAAAACTGGAGTGCATGTCTTAAGCAGAGGAAGTGGATTCTCTGCCTAAAACAGATGTACAGAGACACTGTAAATTAGGTTTTTTCCTTCTTGTCTCTCCAGCAGCTGCAGAGAGGTAGGGACAGAATCCAGCAGGAGCAGGGAGGCAGGTACAGTCAACAGCCCTTTGATTCCTGCTCCACCCAAAGTTTAAAACCAACTACACTGCAGCAGCAATGCCTCTTCTATTTAGGCAGACTAAAGGAGTCAATTTAATTCATGGCTTGTTATAATCTACCCAATTCCTGATAACTACTTTTCACTCCACAGCTCTCCTTTTTAATGGCCTTGATATTCCATTAATCAAGTTACTTTTCTTCAGCAACTGTGCTGCCTGCTAGCTACTCCTGGTCTGTCTTCTATTTCACAGCCCTGCAAACTGTATTTAGCTCTTTTCAAAATACTAGATCTGCCCGTGGAGTCCAGTCTTCAGCAGCAGCTACAGTTTCAGCTTTTGGCAAAGCAGTCAAGAACTACTGACATTTCACAGGGTCACAACTGTAACTTTGGCCCGAGTAGGAAAAGGAGGGCAAGCTAAACATTAGCCTCTGTTCATGCTCTATGTGCCCAAAACTCCAGAAGTCCCCCCACCCTTTATTTCATCTCCTCAAAAACAGGAGGTCTCTCTCATCGGAGGCACAAGTGCTTTACTTTGGTGGACAGAGAAAATAAATTTAAGAAAGTGGTTGAATCCCTGTTTTAAAATGCAAAATTTAATTTACTCTGAATTACAGAATTATGCCTGCTGACTCTCTAAAGCATAAAGGCCCAAAATGGCTAAAGCATCTAGAGGGGGAGTTGAACAGTATTTAGGTAAGTGCAAAGCAAAATCTTCAAAACCCTCATCTAATGGCCTAAGTACAAAAACACTTAAGTTTTCACCACTGAAGCTGTCAAGATCAGGGGTGCTCAAACTCCAGCCCATGGCATCTGGCCTGTGGGGCTCCCCACTGGTCAGAAAACTTGGTGGTGGGGGAACAAAGACTGTTAATACAGCCCTTGCTAACAAATTCCCGCACCGCCTTTCCCCATGCATGGCTGGATCAGGTCCAGGCCATGCCCTCTTAAAAACAGAATTCAATCTTTAACAGGAAGGAAGAGTGCTCCCAACAGCAGCCTAGTGCTAAGGGCATTCTTCTGGGAGGTAAAAAATATAGGCTTGAACCCTCTCAGGTCAAAAAAGCCACTGAACCTATGTCTTCCACATCCTAGCCCTTCCATGGATCTACTGGGCTTTTTTACATACATTAAAAGAAGCTAATGTGCACCTGAATATTTCAAGCGTACCAGCAAATTCATAACTCTAGAGAAAATGTCAGAGTCATTCAGTCAGGTAATATAAATATATGCTAATCTTTCCATGATGGACTTAGATCTGTTACTATGAAAACATACACTAAAATAGCGATTAAAGAGAAGAAATTATTCAAATGCATGTCAGGACCCAAGATGAGGTCAAATGAGTTTTGTAAAAAACCCCACCTAGGCCACATTTAACAACATAAAGGGAAAAAAACCTCTGCCAATAACTTACCTACCATCAAATTTCCCATCCTGGTCACATAGTCAGGGAGAATATTGCAAGGCTGCCTCTTTTTGTTAAAAAGACCAGTTACCACTGTTCTAGAGGTAACATAATAGTTTCCATCTGTTTTTCAGATATTTATCTCTTTCTGAAATAAATCTCTCTCAAACTGCAATTATTTCAACTCAAGTTCCTACCAGAAGGTAATCTTCACTGCACCATGTTGAGCAGAAATGATTCTATTTTGGAAAAGGAACAATGAGGCATGTGTGTCAAGGTGAACAACATACTTTCCTCATTGTGACACATTTCATAGTGCTTTCAAATGTCTCAAGCTCTGAAACAGCTGAGAGCGAGGAAGCCTGGACAGAAGCAGCACTCAATGAGAAATCTCAGCATTCTGGTGAAAACTGATTTATGAATAATTTTAAGGTGGCATTCTGTTCAGATTCCCAAAATTCTATAAAGCTTTTACTTGACAATCTTATAACAAACAACACAAGTAGCTGTACATGCAACAGCTAAGTGAGCTACATAAAATTTAATGCAGGTGAGGCTAAGCATTCAACTGTATTTTTTTATTAAGTCAATGTTATTTTTACACTAAGATTGGAATGAATGAGCAGAACAGAATTAATTTGGCGGTAATAAAAAGCACATTACATTTAAGAGCAATGATCAAAAAAGTAAACAAAAAAGCTGATAAATACTGTACATAAAATCTTAGAAAAAAGTAGGGCCTAGAATTTCCTATTCCACAGTTAAGATGGTTTCACTTTAAAAGCCACATAAAGGATAAACTTTTGCTTTTAGACTTTCTGAAGGTATTTCTGGAAGTGTTGCACAACCATAGGCAATTTCTATGAGATACTATATTTAGGAAAGGAATGCTGAAGTCTCACATACTTGTTCTGCATTTTCTTTATTTGCTTTGTTCTCCTCATCTTCCTCTTCCTCAGGTTCTACAGGGGCAGGAGTCAGGGAAGCCACAAAATGCCATAAAATATCATGAAGAGAAGTTGTTTGAATGACGTTACAGAGGAGCCAGTTAAAAGCCTAAAACAAATTTAGGTATAGAATTATATATTTGTTAGAGAAAGCTGGAGGTGTGGATTAATTAGATTAATTTTAATAATTCATGCAAGATTCAGAGATATTTTTGGTAAATTAATCACAAACACTGCTGTAAAGACCATTACAAAAGCAGTATTTATTTTCAGCCAGAAACCATTTCTTAGAATGATACAAATATATTACAGGGAAAACAGCACACTAATCTAGAAACATGCTAACATAGTTTTTCATGTAATGTGAAGAATGATGAAAACAGTTCTCTTATGTATATTCAAAGACTATAATAGAAAGGGCCACCTCTTATTAGAGTTGCCTGATACTTTCCATTATGAACATTCTGTTTTCAGTCATTTTAACATTCCCAAATTATAACCATTTAGGCTGAACTTTCCTTGCTTGGTGTTAACCAAGGCTAAGCATTTTTTTGGGAAGAAGATATAGTAAAAAAGGTTCAATCACTTCCAGAAACTAGCCTAGTGAAAATATATTGTATACAAAAATTCTGGTGACTTTTTCTTTGGAAAGCTCAAGTGCTCCCATCCTTTGTAGCTAGACACTGAAATTTAGCTATATAGGGGCTTTTAGGTAACAATGGGCCTTTTTGCCTGCCATGCAAAATGCCTCCCTAAATTTTGCCTTGTTACAAAAGCCTTGGAAAAAAAAAATCTCATCTTATAAATGCTTAGACTTGCTAGACCTTAGTTAAAGATTCTATCCTCACTGAGCCTTATCAAACCTCTCACAGCTTAGTGCTGTCCAGGCCACACATGCTGATCTCATAGAGCATGCTCAAGTCACATAAAACTCCTATGAGTGACAGGATGGAAAACATAACATCCCACAAAACAACTAAGCATTCCATTTTTTGGGATGTATAGGACAATTTTTTCCCCTGAAAAAGGAAGTCTAAAATTCAAATGTTTTGTACACTAAAGCTAAGTAAAAACATAATTGAAATGAAATCTGAGTCTAATTTAAATCAAATTTACTTGAAAACTTTTCTGCAGAAATTTATCCTTTTTCAGTGATGTCTTGCATGCTATAAAACACTGTGTACCCTCCCATCCAGGACAAAAGGACTGGTGCTGGCCTTTTGCTATTTATGGATGTTCTGGGCTGGAATCATGTTAGGCATGAACTGAGAGTAGGTATCCTGTTTTGTGTCCTCAATGGCACCCAGGAGAAAGCCACCAGATTGAAATACAGGATGACAAGGGCAAGATTTATAGCAATGTGCAGGGAAACCTGGAAGCTGAAAACTGGAAATAGAGGTTGACACAATGGCAAAGACTAGGAATTGGAAGATGGAGAGCTAGAGGGGGCGATGGGGAATGTGAAGAGGCACTGAGATTAATAAGGAGCTAGATACAAACAGGAACCATCAGAGCAAAGAATAAGTGGAGTGCAAGGAAGCTAGATCTAACAAAAGGCACAAAGGAAGAACTGGGGCTGGCTGGATGCTTGGGACACCAGGGGCGAGGACCTATGAGGTTGAATGAAAAGTGCAGGGATACTGGGAGGCAATGAAGATGAGGAAAACAGATGGGAGGGGAAACAGAGCAGGCATGGGCCAGGGGTGGAGGAAGCTAGGACTAGCCTGGTAAGAAACCAGACTGGGAATGGGAAAGGAAATTGGAAGTAGGATCAACATGTATATAGAAAGCCAAAAAGCCAAGGTATTCCAATCTGGTCTACATGCAGGGTAACAGCCTACTTCTGCTATCAGTTTTTCTGCTAGCTCAAGTGGCAGAGGTCTGTACCACAAAATAAGATTTCCCATCTTGCTGATGAACATACATGTCAATTTGTTTTTTCAGTATACTATTTCAGTACTCAGAAAAATAAATTGATGGAACCTTAAGCATGCAGAGTCAAGTGTTCAAAATCCAGGAAATACTAAAATTACAGGTAGCCCATACAACCTTGATTTGACACCCTTGTCTGTATGCGTTATGATACAGCTCAATTACGTGATCATATGCTATTCCTTTACAGGACCCCTGCCTCACCCAGTGCACAGGTGGGTGATGTTATGGGTACAAATAAATATGTTGTAGTGAAAGAGATAGTAGTCTCTCAGATTCACTTCATATGTTGCTGAAGATGGAAAAAGTATGTGAACTAAGGCAAGGGAAAGCAGGAAGAGAAAGGTTAAGTAAGATTAAGGGCAAGGCAATGCTGCCCTACAGAACATGACACTATTCCTTCCTTTGTGATGCTAAGCAAGCTGCTTAAAGCAGACTTTTCACATACTACTATTTGCATGCCTGTCATTTCACGGATGTCCATTTAAGATCCTGGTGTCCAAGTCACGGATGTAACAAGCACTCAAAGCTGCAACTGAAGTTAAGAGGTTATATGCAGACAGTGGTTTATAACGTTACATGCTCTGAAAAGTCAGGTCCAGGCATGTCTAACTAGGTACCCAAAACTAGAGGACTCTTTCTAGGCCTTCATTCACTCTTTCTAAAATGGGGATAATGCACAGATGCTTTGAAAATAGTTCAATAATGTTTGTGAAACGCTCACATACTTTAGTGATGAACACCATGGAAGTCTATGGGGAAAGCAGTAACTCTTCAGAATGGGGTTTTAATACTGTGCAGTAAATTAGACCTGAGGACACCAGTGGAATGAGGAAATATCTTGCTTAATTTTGCAACCCTAATGATACCTTTTTAATGTATGCTTATCTACATAATATAGAAAAGTTAACTTAGTTTATAAAGATGGCCTATTTTATTTTTGATTCAGTAAGCTTACTAATGGGATTAGTTTTAAATTTCTCTGGGAGTTACAGTTTGGGATTAGTGAAAGGGCTTACCTTCTTTTTGTATTAGTATTTAATTCTATATAAATAACTGTTTTGAATGAGAGGACAAATTACTAATGCATCATTTTTATTATTCCCAGGTCCATTATTACCTCCATAGCAAAGACACGGCAAGCAGATTTCCGTAAGGCTTGTTTCATTGCTATTTCAAGTCCTTCGAGATCATGGTGTTGGATTACAAATGCCAATACTGGCCACTGGAAATTTCTCTCTCCTTTAGAAAGAGAACTGTGAGCAGAGATTAACCGAGAAAGTTCCGGAGATGGATGTCTCAGGAGAGAGGACCCCACTTCTATTTAAAGACAGAAAATATGTATAACATTAGATACTTAGTGTAATTGTTTTTACTGTAACTATAAAAATGTAAAACACTATAAAATGTTTTGTTAACTGTTCTACAAAATAAATGTACTAAAACCTGAAATGAAAAGGTGATAGTTCTCTTCAGAGAAGATGACCCTAAAACTTTTTGAAATGTTACTTAAGATTTTAAAACCAAGAAGAAGAGTCCCCAGAATATATTTCAGCAGTTCAATAATTTCCGGGCTGTTCTTTATATTTTGGTTATTTGTCTGAAGTTAAATGTGATAAATGGAAGACCAACTATTATTAGGATATAAGTATATAAAAACTATCAAAAAGTCTAGAGTTTCAGTGGTGAATTATAAAACTTACTAATAATTAAAAAGATATTTTATCACAGTATGAATATGTTTCTGGTGTTAAAAAGATATCTGTACTCTTACCTGCATCTCCACTGTTGACTCTTCTCCTAGGAATGGCCTTCACCCGAGCAGGTAAAATTGAGTGTTGTTTGTCATATTCTGATGCAACAACTGAGTATGATCTCTGAAAGACTGTGCGCTTTGCCAGATCTGTATCTGTTATCGGACTGGTCTCCAAACTACAAAGGAAAAGATATGAGTGAGGTCAAAAAGGATTTCAACAACAATGTAATTCTTCAACAACATGCTCAATTACAACACTATTATTTAAACAAAACCCCTAATCTTTTACATGAGAAATAACAAGAAAATTTACATAAATATTCAAGAAAACAGCACATATTTGGTTAATGACAGTACCACTGATGCATGAAAATCCGCCATATGCAGTCTTAATAAATATGTTAGCGCTGGCCAAGGAATCTTTTTGCAAGCTTTTTCAATGTATACATTCACATATGCATGTTATTATATTAAAATATGTAACTAGTGATGTCTTTAGGACTTCACTAGGACTTGGACCTTCCTTAGGAGTTACCAGACAACTTTTACTTCAACAGTATGAGGGTTAAAAAGGGAAATACTGCTCCCCCACAAGACTTGCTTCAAGGTTAAAACTTGAAATGGAAGACCCATATGTTTGCTTTCTAACACAGCTCACTACAGGACAGAAATCCATAAAAATTGTGGATCTAGAGGTATCTAAAAAAATATTAACCAAAACATGGCTAGATTTTTGAGTTATATCACTTCAGTTATTTGTGGCCAGCAGCCTTAAAAAAACTTGCAGATTGGCTTCAATTTTGAGAAGATAGTAAAGTCCTCTAAACTAGACCAGACTGGTCACTGAAAGCCAAAAGGTGGTGGTCTTAGGTGTGAAAGAAGCATACAGATCTGTTAAAGTATGTATACTCCCACAGTTTTTTGGATGACTTTTTCAATGTTGAAGTCCAAGAGATTATGGAAGCATGGGGTTTTCTTCTACTGAAGAATTAAAGGGTCTAGTCTCAAATCAGTGCTATGCTACTATTATAGCCAACTGATATTTAACACTATAGGGAACTACCTTGGTGGCATAGATTTCATGTTACTCTCTGGCTCCTCAAAGACATTAGGACTTGCATCTGGAGTGACTGATATGTATGGTGCAGGTACTGAAGTTGAACGCAGATATCTCATCTCATCCTGAAATAGGTTGTCATCCTGATAACCAACAAAGTTTTCATGATGATGCCTGCAATAAATTAGATATTTAAATCAAAATCAATGCTAACCTTAATAATTTTATGGAACCAAATTCTTCTTAGTTCAACTAGCCAGCAGCCACTATTATTCAACAGGTTTATTCACTTAGGGCGTGTGGCTCTGGACACACCCACAGCTTCCCAGGCTGCTGCCCTGCCCTGCCTTGCCCCTGGCATGAACACAGGAAGTGGTAGCCAGAAGAAAAGGGGAGCCTGAAAACTTTGGCTGCTATTGCAACTATAGCCATGCTGGGGGAGTGGTAACCAAGTGAGAGCCCAGGGACCACACATTAACTCCTTGCTAGCTGCATGCAACCCATGGACCCCCAGTTGCAGAACCCTCACTTAGTCCATTTAGGTACAAACTAGTTGGGACCTTTAGGCAGGAACAGAATACAAACTGCAGTGTGATTCTAAAAAAGCAAGGTAAATAATAATCTGTGTGTATGGAAAACAGTTTATTTTTTCAAACAGTAACACAGCTTCTCAAGATGTAGGCCAGTTTTCATCCTGACCCATTTTGGAACTCATGAACATTACATATTCAAGTTAAATCTACTTGAAAATAGAAGAAAATGGTTCCCATAAGATCATTCCCATTTCCTCTCTCCCATCCCATCACAGCATTAGCAAAGGAACTAGGACAGGCTGAAGGCAAAACTGAGAATCTAATTTACAGAGTTCTCTCTCAGAGTTCATGTATGCCTGGAGCTTTAGCTTTAAAATTACATATACAGTATCCAAAAGTTAGTTCAGGCAGCTCAGAAATATATGTCTGATCTTTTACACAACTCCAATCTAGGCATGCATGACAACAAAAGCATGGAAACTCAAGAGAAGAATCATGAGAAGTCATTCTCAGAGCAGTATAATTTTATATATAAATTTTAGTTTTGCACATAATTGTTATTCAAACCTTATAAATAGCAGATGTCTGAATCAACATTAAGAGTGGCTTTCATTACCTTGCTAAAGTCTGTAGATAGAGACACGGCATTTTGATGGGAAAGTCTTCAGAAATTCCTTCTTTGACACTGGGAAGCTGAGATTGGAAAGGTTTCGCAGGATGATAGCACAGGATACTGGGCTCAGCAGCACTGCTCAAAGACAGCAGGAACAGTGCATTGGCTTTAATCACTTGATGAGCTTCCATTGTTGGCAAGGCACGAGGAGTTTTAACTTGCATTGGCTTTCTCCTGGATTGTTTAACCTGGGAGAAAATAATAAGTGTTGGCAATGCTGGTATTAATGACCATGGTCTAATGCTTGTAATTATGATACCATGGTAACTTTATTAAATCAACAATTTAGGCTGAAGTTTTCCATGCTCGATGTTTGCTTCAGGTTAATTTTTTGGGGAAAGTTTAGGAAAAAAAATAGTTCATCTCTTCCTGAAAACAAAATTAAGCCAACACTGTTTGGCCTGTATTCAAGAAATTTCTTGTAACTTTTCACCAAGACACTAATAGGTCTGTGCTCTGAAACAAACATTTAGTATTTGACAGGTCTTTGTTTTATACTGTTGTCAAGAAAAACTGCTCTAAATAGAGCAAGTAAGCCTCTGAAAAGAAAAGAAAGTTGTGTTAGAATAAGCTAAGAGCTTATTTATAAATTTGAATCTGAATATCTGTAACTTTTATTGAAAATGTATAAGGGATTTATAACACCTATGTACTACATCTTCTTAGATACAACATCCCCTGAAATATAATATACACCTTATTTCTGAAAGGCAGAATGAAGAAAACATTTTTGCAGAGTTGTGGCCGTACAGAGGAGGGACACAGCCTAATCTTCAGCTGACTCTTGCTCTCTTTCCTGCTTAACTGAACCTGAAACCCTAGATGCTGCTGAAGATGTAGGTGGTTCTATGATTTTGAAAGAACTAACGCGTCTCCAATGCTGTAAAATATGAGAAGAAAGACCAGTAACAGTTACCAGGCCACAAAATTGCACTAAGAAAAGTTAGCTTGATTAGGAGAACATCAAGCCCATTAAAAAGCAGAGCCTTTTGTTAACACTTCTGGAGTGAAGAACAATGAGCCATTACATGAACTGACTCCCTCAGCTGCCTAAGTAGCAATACAACAAATGGCAAACATTGTGAAGCAGAGTGCTTCTATCCTGGGTAGAAAATCAGCTTTACTACTTAATAAATTAACCCCAATTTTTTTTTTTTTTGGGGTGTAGGGCTGTTGGAGGAGACGGAGGGGCTGATTTTTTTGGGAAAAATGTGCAGACTTTATTTGAGAAAATGCTACAATGGCTTTTTTTCTGGTAATGAATTATATCTGAATTACAAAACCAGAATTGCTAATCAAACTTTCTATCTACAGTACTTTATATTGCTAATATAAGGGAGTATAATATTTCTCTGAAATTCTAAAATCACTAGTTTATAGCTTAAATTATTACCAAAGCACACCTGAATTACAATATTAATAAAGTGGGAGGAAAAGAAAAGGATAAAAGTACCTTCTCTCTCGCTGCTGCTTGCTTTTCACGGAGATATTTTTCTCTGCATCTATCACAAACCAGATACCAAGTACTTCCTCCAATACCACCATCACCACAATTACCAGCCCATCCTCCACAGAAGTGTCCGATACTATTGTAACCTTGGCCACCTGCGTATCGGCCACAACCTTGAAATAATGAAAAAAAAGACAGACACAAAAGGTTTTTCAGAACTGAAGATTAATTCTCATCTGTAAAACAAGCTGAAGTCATTTTGCTTTCCCAATTTCCTACCCCCCTTTGATTTTCTTGTAATTCAATAAGCTGAGAGCAAAGAAATGATGTCCAAGACTTCACAAATTTGTATTTCTTAAAATCTGTTCGTTATAATGACCTTTTAAAACCATTTAACAAGCTATTTAAGCCCATGAGTAACTTTAAGGCATACAGGCAAATATGATTTAGTGATGTGCTTAAATCAAGGCTCTAATTCTTTAAATGTTTCAAATAATTCATAGTACAGCTAAGAAGTTCTAACTTGCTTTTAGTCTTATATTCTGAGCAAGAATTTGGTTATGGAAAGAAAGCTAGTTTTACCTGGATGAGCCTGTCTCATGTGATAAGTCACTGGATATGGATGGGATTCACCGCACAGCTCACAGATAGTATCTTTCTCAGGTCCTCCCACTGCAAGCTGAGCCATCTCGCCAAAAAGATTTCCCCTTGGCCTAGCCTCAACCTTTTCTTTTTTCTTTTTTTCCTTTTTGGTTTTCTTATTATCTTTGTCACTTTCTTTTTTCTTTAACACAGCACAGGAACCAGGGCTTGGAAAAATCATGTTCTGGGAAGCTGCTTTGATAGTTGCTAAAGAAATGTCTTCCCAAAAGGCTACCAAGTGCTGCAGTGTTAAGGGAAGAGGAGACTTAGATTTCATAGGGTGATGACTGGATGTTTCAAAAGAGGTAGTTTCCATTTTTCCATCTTCACATTTCTCATGGAGAGGTGGTTCCTTTAGCATAGAGAGGACTTTGTTTTTGTTGATGCTGCCCATTTTAGATATGTCTGGTCCATGAGGTGAAATGTTAAACATATTAAGAGCAGATGATATTTCCAATGAATGCCTATTTTTCAACTTTGTTTCTTTTTCCTCTGTAGGTTGTTGATTCAGACTGCTTCTGATAGGGGCATGCTCTTTAGAAAGATCTGGATTAAATTTCAAAAAAGATGAACAAGCCATAGCATCATGGACTATTCCTTCGTGCCACAGGAAGGCAGCAAAGACAGCTCTAGCGCATTCAGCAACAGAAGGTGACATAGCTTGCTTGGCTGGCTCTATAGGTTTGGATGCATCTCCTTTGAAAAGAAAACCAGATTTTTCCTTCTTTGGTCTTGTGTGCCTACCAGCACACTTGCGGCTTACTTTTGGAGAAGCTCTCATATCCTGTTCATCTTTTAGTGGTGCTTTTCCTATGCTGAAATGAACTTTATTAGAACTATCATCTAAACTTTTGAATTCAGAGTTATCTTCGCATGTGCTATCAGTGATGCTATTGGTCTTTAAAGTGCTTGAAGTACAAACTTCAACAACTTCACTGTGAAGATTTTCTTGTACAACATGAGGCGAAGGAGCTCTATTTTCAGTTTCAGTCACAGGTTTTACATCTTTTGAAATAATTTTTGGTTTGGGTGAAGTGGATCTTCCACGTAAGGGCTCTGTTAGTGGTACTTTCTTCTTGCGAAGCGTGTCTGGATCTAGAGTGTAAGAGTCTGATTTGGATCGTTCCCGAGGAGGATCAAGCTTTGTTTTAACAGGAGCTGAAGTTTTCTGAGCTAGTGCCTTATCTTGCGGAGATGACGATCGGGGAGAACTAGCACCAGGTCTACCTGCTGTAAGTGTCTTTGTCTTCGGAGATGATGACCGGGTTCCTGGCCCTGGTGATTCAGCTCTAAGACCAGAAGTTGTCCTCCCATCAGACTTTAATGTTTGCAAAGTGTTATGGTTTGGAGATAATGATCTACTGTGAGAATCGGATCTCAACTTTGCAGCATCTGACTTCAGCATAAGAGATTCACTGGCAGATAAACCTTCTGTACTCCTTGGTTTCTTCTGATCAGCAATAGCTCTGTTCACACGCATGTCGGGCTTGGGTGACCTGCTCTCAGCCCTGTGTTTTGATGAAATATCCGTTTTCCCTGCTGGAGAAACTGGTCTAGCAGCAGCTGTGAAATTCATTCTGTCACCTGTGTGGTACATTTTATAATTAAATTATTACATTACATCCACAGTATCCTTAAAATATATGTAGAAATATACAGTGTTCAACACAAACATGTAACTCAACCAGGTGCTTCTGCTAATATTCAACTGGCAACAGTGCTCAAGAGGCTTTTTTTTGATTGGATTTTTCAATGGGTCCACAAATATAGAAATGAATATGCACACCTAAAAGCACATACCAGAACATATTTATAGAAAGTGCTCTACTTGTGAAGTTACCTAGAAATTAAAAATCTGGTGAATTTGAGTTCACTATTTTCACTGGCCACCAGCAAGGGGGAAAAAAACAAACACCTGCTTATTTGGAAGCTAGAATAAAATGTATTACAACAGTCTGAGTGTTTGTATTTACTATTACCTTTATACCTATGATTTTAAAGCAGAAAACAACATCTCCATGTAGAGAAAAATAACTAAAAATACACAAGTAAAACTGGGATAAAAAGCTTGCACGCATATGCCAAAATAATGGTCACAGTCTGAGACACTCAGAGAAAGCTGTCATTGTTTTATACTATGCAAGAATTTGAGTATTAAAAATTAAATGTTCACAGAGCCTGGCACTGCTTGCAGGGGATAGGTTCAGGCTCACTGCTTGGCCGGCATGGGGCCCAGGCAACGCTGCTCACAGGGGATGGGGACGGGCTCTGTGCCTGGCCAAGCGGAGTTCCCAGTGAGAGCAAGGTCCACAGGCCACACTCAGATTAGGCCTGGTCCCCATGGCCTCCAGTGACAGGGACGCTGTCAGTAGGTGAAGAAGATCTGGTTGGGACCAGGCCAGGGTTTGGCCAGGGTTGAGGTGGTGGTCAAAAGTATTGATACGGTGTATAAGTTAAGGTTGAACTTTAAGAGTTAAAAATTGGGCTTCAGGACTTGACTTATACACCACAAAATACGGTAACTCTTTTTGATGCAGAACAATTTGTTCTACATAAACTCATTCATTGACAATCAGCTAGCTGGTAGAACAACTAGAACTATACAAAGAAATTGTATAAAGTATACATGGCTGAACAGTATAACTCACAAGAAAAAAAACAAAACAATGGGTCTCCATATTATTTCCCATGAAAGGATAAATTTAGTTTTTACTACTACATGATATTTATAAAATTAAAGGCATGTAATTTCAAAATAGTGAAATAGTACTGGCAAACTACCATTTAATCACAAATTAATAAATGTACCAAGCCTATCCCTTAGTAGGTATATGCTGCAAATCTTCACTCAATTAATTCAACTGATTTCAGTGATTTCTCAGGAATTCAAGTTAAGTGTGTGTTCCAGTACAGTGTGCAGATTAGGCTGCTTACTGATAAAATATTAGTTTTTCTGACCTGAATGACCTATGTGAAATAAAAAGATCACAAATAGTCCAATTGTTTTTGCAAATACAGTAGTTTGTTGAATTTGTTGACTTGTATGGGCTGGAATTATTTTTCTTTCAGTAGAGTGATGGTGATGTCTACCTCTTATTCAACCCAATGACTGGAGCAACTACCTAGGATGTGGGAGAGCTGGTATTCCTTCCCTCTTCCTCTCTGAGGGATTGAGTCCACACTGCTTACCTCCCACTTATCTCACCGTCACACTCAAGGATATTCTGGCACAGGGCACTGACACTTTTTTGCTGAAGCAATTCTGCTTTGCATACAGGGACTGGAATCCACATTTCATCTCCCAGGTAAGTGTTTTAACTACCAGCTGTTTTGTTCTTTGAATAATTGGGTACGACATAACAAAAGAAAACAGATCTAATAGGATAAATTGAAGGAGACTCGCTTTGGTATATCTTTAGGCAGCAATTGAACTCAGGTCTATCACAGCTTGGGCAAGGGCATTAAGTACTAGACTATTAGATATAAGGGGAAAGAGCTGGCCTTAGGGGTGCTGTGGTCAGGGGGATGCCACACACATGCACACGTAAGAAGTCTGTGTTCACATCAGTGCTCTCCCCCGTGCCTGATACCCCTCAAGCAGGAGAAGCGGTGCCTAGCTTAGCCTGCCTCCTGCCCCCCGCCACTGCTCAGCAGTGGTGCCTGCCCACCCACCTGCCTGGCGCACTATGTTGCTCCACCTCCCTCCTGGATTGTACCCTATACTCCTGCCCGCCTGCCTCTGCCTGCAGCAGTGCCGCTGACTTGGGGCGGGTGCCAGGGGGCACCAAAACAAGTTCACCCAGGGCACCATTTTGCTTAAGGCCAGCTCTGTAAGGGGATACTACTGTCCCAA
>NW_017729032.1:98314033-98317756 GCF_001723915.1 Gavialis gangeticus
CATTTTGCTTAAGGCCAGCTCTGTAAGGGGATACTACTGTCCCAAGTAACTTTGTAAATACAAACCTTAATTTCCTTAGCTTTTATGACAAATACCTTAAAAATTAACATTTTGTTTCGAAACATACCAGGAAATTTTTACCAATAAACAAACACTAAATTGTTATATCAATTGTACACCAAGAAATAGCAAACTTAAAAGAAATTCCAACACAGGATTTCACCAAGTGTATGGGATGAAAATGTACTGAAAGAGAAAAGCCATTTTCAATTTAAACACATGAATAACCTAGCTGTGTTTGCATGCATACCCACCCTTTAGTTTGTGAGAGAGGGATGAAATAGCAGAGGCAGGCCCAGCTACATCACTAGTTTTGTAAATACGCTCACGAGAAGCAAGGCAGCAGGATGGAGTTTCTACAGTGGAAAACAGTGGCACAGAAGCAGCACAGATTCAATGGAAAAACAGCAAAGATAAAAATAAGCAAACAAGCATTTTGAATGATATGCAATCTACGCTGATTAATATGCTGAATTTCACTGTTGATACCTTCTCCTAAAGGTGTTTTAAATGAGAAACTAACGATTTAAAATAAAAAAATCTCCAATATTTACATTAACGTTCTAAAAAAAAAAAAAGTTATGACCTCACTACATGCAACAAAAAAAACAAATATCAGTGAAAACTGAACAAAAATTTTATTTGTGGAGTAACAGGATTTGTGGTCTATTCTAAAATAAGGACAGCGATAGTGACTAGTTTTGCACTTGGGTTCGTATTTGGGATAATTTATAAATATATGCTAATAAATTATTTAGAATTACAATATGGCCTTTTTATAGAGCAATATTTGAACAGAAATAGATAAGTCTTTGGAAAACTGCAAAATCACTACAGTTAATGATGAAAAATTTACATTTTAAAAACGGGTCGTTTTGACTGACTTTTTTGATTATATGCTACATAAGAGAATATAACTCATAGTTATAAAATTTTATTTTTGTATATGTCAGTATGCATAATATGAATTGTAACTGCTCAATACTACAGAATGACATAACCAAAACCAAACAGATTCAAATAAGATTAAATATACAGGTTGAAAAAGGAAAAAAACCCCAGTTCACTAGGGCTTTTATTTAATAGGAAAGCAAACATTTGGTACATCAACCCTCACACTTTATGAGAAAGACCCTTTATTAACAATGTTGTTAGAACTGTAAAGACCAAAATTACATCTTTAAGAGCAATAAACTAAATTCATTCCTGGTATAACTCTGCACTTGACTTGATTGGAGTTATAGTGAGAATTAATATGGTCCATTAAGTCAAACTCCAATTAAGCTAAGCATGGAGTTATACCAGGACTGAATTTACTCCATCAAGTTAAGCAACTTGGAAATATATACAAATCACAGGACTATCACTCTACCTTTAGTATTACAACCCATAGAATATGTAATATCACAAAGGTCTAAATTTCAATAGGAGTGGCACAAAGGGCTAATTAAGAGTGAAATGTTAACGTGGAGTTTTTTTAGCCTTAACTCTACTGTATTCCTTTAGGTTAATTTTAATTTATCTATTAACTTTTCACTTTCCATCACTAAAGTTAAACCAAACTGCTATTATAAGCACAGTCCAGAGATTTAATTTATATATTCACTAGAAGACAGCATACTTTAGAAAGGCTTTTTTTGTGCAAACACATGAGGTAAGAGCATTTGAAGACCTGTGTCTTTTATAAACTTAATTGTGTGTGGTGTTTAATTTGTTTCTATGCTTTAATAAGTGAAGTACAAATACTTCCAGGCCTAAATTTTAAGTCTTGTGCAAAGTGCACATATACTTTGGACTTCTGAAACAGTAATACCATTCTTCCAGACAGAAACAAAGCATGAAAAGTACTTGAGATAAACATTAGTATCCAATTTAGTGCCTGCATGTCCCTTGCAGGATATTCTGTACTACTTCAGACTGCTCTTGTGTGATCAGGGCCACAAACAAATGTTCATTTCTAGAAGCAGAAGTTTCTGAGAAGTTTCTACTGCTACAAATGTTTCTGGGAGAGGGAACAGTATAGGTGTTCAGCCTGCAGCCACCCCCTCCTTTCCTGTTTCTTGTGCCTTCCCAAGACTGGGATGATCCTGGTCTGGGGAAGCGCAGGGATCACTGCCTCACTGCCCTGGGGAGAGCTTCCCCCAGGGCTCTGAAATCACCACATGTGACACCTAGTGGGGACCACCTCATTTAGGGAAGAGGTAAGCAGCAGTCGTGACTGCTCCCCTCCTTTGCCCTCTGCACTCAGACAAATCTGGGAGGGGAGGGCATCAGTGAAGGAAAGCCCCCTGCTCCTTTCCCAAAGGGGACTGAAGGAAGCTGCTCCTCCCCTCCTGGTCTACGGGAGGGGCAAGAGGAGCACAGCAATGTCACTTCTTCTCTATGCTTTGTCTAGGCTGGGGTAACCCAAGTCAGGGAAGCCTTTCTCCACCACTTGACTCCTCCTGGGAGGAGGTGAGCAGCAGCTGCTATTTATACCAACTCCAGATTGGGGAGACCCTTGTCATTGAAAGCATCTTCCTGTTGCTCAACTCCTGGTCTCTGGATAGAAAAGCATAAGGATGTGTCTTCCTTTAGGAGAAACTCCCGCAGAAGAGATCTTCCTGTGGGAGGGGCACTTATACACTTGTGGTTTCTATCAGGAGATTCTGGTAGAAGTAATGTCTGTATGCCTAGATAAGTGGTTCTCAACCTTGTTAGACTGAAAGCACACCCTATAAAATGCCAGGTCTTAGGTTTGTACTTGTATTTTGGCTACGGAAAAATAACAGAGCAATTTTTCTATTGTAAAGAATTCAAAAAGTTCATACTATTTCAGAACTTCTTTGAAACAATGGCAGTGGTTTTTAACTTTTTTAGATTCAAGGCTCCTCATAGAAAATCCCAGCTCTTAGTTTTCCTTCCATTTTTGACTAAGGACAATAATAGAGCAATTCTTCTGTTACAAAGAACTTAGAAAGACCACAACAGGTTAGAATGGTTTAACACTATGAGTTCCTGTTTGAAAAATCTGGGTTTATTTTGTCAATCACGTCTGTACACCTAACGGTGCTAATCCTGCGTGGTAATCCACAGCACCCTTGAAAGGACCACAAGGCATCCAGGCTGCCCTGGCACCCTGATTGAGAATCACTGCACAATGAATTTGTTTGAAATTCCTGAGTTTATCTTGTGAATTAGGCATAGATGTTTGCACATCTAACAGTTCCAATATGGCACACTGGTTGAGAATCACTGAGCTAGACACCATGTCTAATCCTAGTTTATTCCTTATCGGAAAACTATTTTGCAGGATATATTTAAGATGCCACAGCTTAAATACAACAATTTTATAAAGCTACAGAAGGAAAGTGCACATTAAGAATATTATGGTCAAGTATTTTATTTAGAGAAATAAAATACTTCAATTTCCTATAGAGATGCAATGATACCTTGGTCTGATATTGGACTGGTACCGATATAAAGAAAATTTGCTGTATTGGATATCGGCCTGATGGGGTTGATAATTTGGCCAATAAATGCCTGTGCTGTGCACAGCTGCAGCACAGCGGGGAGCACAGCGGGCAGCATGGAGAGCTGCCGACAGCATGGAGAGCTGCCTCCAGCTGGTAAGTCGGAAAGGGAGGGGAAAGGGAAGGGGCATGAGGGGGCAGGGGCGTGGGG
>NW_017729032.1:98317913-98347991 GCF_001723915.1 Gavialis gangeticus
GGGGGGGGGAAGGGGAGGGGGCATGGGGGGGCGGGGGCGTGGGGCAGATGCACAGCTTGTGGAGGGGGGCAGCTCCCACTACTGCCTGCACCCTGGGAGGGTGGGGGGTGTGCCCCCCAGATCTGTGCGGGGCAGGTGGGATGAAGCCAACACTGAGCGAGGCTCTTCTTGGCTGGAGCTGGTGGTGCTGGGAGGGGCTGCTGCCACCCCAAATTTTGCCACAGCTCTGCTCCCAGCCCCACACCACCAGGCACAGCTCAGCTCCACGTCCCACCTCCACCCATGCGCTGGGAAGAGTAGAGCCTGTGCCAGGCAGCTGGCAGCAGCACTGGGAGCAGAGCTGCAGCGATATTTGGGATGGCTGCAGCCCCCTCCCAGTGCCCACTCTGAACTCACTTCCGCTGAGAAGAGCCCCATGCAGTGCTGGAAGAGCATTGGAGCGGACACCAGCAGCGCTGGGAGGGGGCTGCAGCCACCCCAAATTTCGCCGCAGCTCCACAGTGCAGTCTTGGCTCTTCCCAGTGCATTGGTGGAGGAAGGACATGGAGCCAGGCTGTGCCTGGCAGTGTGGGGCTCAGAGCGGAGCTTCGGCAAAATCTGGGGTGGCTGCAGCCCCTCCCAGCACCTACTCAAAGTCTAGCCCCTGCTGAGAGGAGCTCTGTGCAGCACTGGCTCCAGCCCACCTTCCCCATGCAGATCTGGAGAGCACAGCCCCACCCCAGGGTGCAAGCAGCGGTGGGAGCTGCTGCCCCCCCACAAGCCACGCCTACGTCCCACACCCCAGCCCCTCTGGGCAGTGCCTGCCCCCTCATTCCCTCACCAAAAAGGATGTTGATCTGCCCCCCATGCCCCTTCCCTCCTTCCTCCCCTTTCACCACAACAGACTTACCTGGAAGCAGCTGTATCGGACCGGTATCGGCAGATACGACTCCTTAAATATTAACATTGGCCCCCAAAATGTTTATCACTGCACCCCTAATTTCCTATGCAAGCATAGAGCTTTCAATTTTGTAAGCAAGAGTTTCTACTAAAAATCTCTGTATACAAACTGGCACCTTTCCCAACATCCAATCATTCATGTTTGAAGTTTAACATTTCCTTAAAGATCAAATTGGCAGTTCACAATCTAACCCGTAGTAAGCGACAAGTTTGGGAGGAAGATTATAGATGAAGAAGTCACAGCCACCCAGTTAGTTTCCTTGTTGCCATAGGAGATGGTTTAAACTGTGATTAGGGTACGCTCTATTGAGCATGTGCTCCAATTCATGTTATTGTAACTACCTTGAGAAATGTTGGGAGGGGGTGGAAAAGGGAGGAGGAGTTTTGCGCAAAGGGAAAAACTGAAGTGTAATACCAATGGGAAAATAATGCTGAAATAACTTGGGAAAAGTAACGATGAAAATAATCACTTGAGTTACTTAAATCCATACAAATTATTTGAATGTATGTACTGTAAAAAACATTCTAACACTAGCAGAAGCTTAGAAAAAAAGAAAGTCATCAATGTCTCTTTCCCACCTGTTTTTTCTGAGCACACTACAGCTCAAACCTAACTGAACTTAATGGAATTTATACTGCACTAGCAGTCATCCAGATGCTTTGGGATATACACCACTGGACAAAGGGAATACAAAGTTCACGTCGCCAAACAGATTTCTAATTCCAAAGCATAGGTTTTTTCTTCCCCACATGAAAATATTTAAAATTTACTAGCTCCTCTGTTCAGGAATGGTGGGTGCTAAAATCACCTAAAAAAACAACCAGACTAGCCACTGCTCTCTAGCTGCTTTGTACCATTTCAGGAACTAAATACATAGTGAGAGTGTGCCTTAACTCAAAGTGACAGCACATGTGGAAGGAAAAGGAGGGAATTAGTCTATGAGTATGATCAGACCTTGAGATGTACTGGAAAAAAGAGACTGACCTATAATGGGATCAGTACTGTACTACAGTGGTTTTCAACCTTTTTTCATTTGTGGACCACTTAAAAGTTTTCAATGGAGGTGCAGACGCCTTTGTATTGTAAGTGTGGGTATTCACATATTTTTGATTGATCACAGTCTTTTGTGGATCCACAGACCACAGGTTGAAAACCACTGCTGTACTATGCAGAGGAAATGGCTACATGTAACTTTAACTGCACTAGGTGACTCTTAAGGGTGGCACACAGGGCCACCTTCGCTACTGTTCAAAACGGTATCATATATGGTCACCTGCTTCATCATAGTGATGGGCTCACCTCACATATGGAAGGCCCACAATGATCTAGATCAGGGCTATCCAAACTAGCAGCCTGGGCACCACATATGGCCCTTGAGCAGTTAATTTGCTGCCCCAGGCTTCTGCCCTGTCTCTGCTCCTCCCACTGCAGCAGTGGCCAGGGTTCAAGGCTTACCCCCGCCCTTTCCCTGGCTTCCATTTCTTGCCCTTACTCCAGGGGGTGGGGCAGTGCAGCTCAGCCTGTGATGCCAGAAAAGTCCATGGTGCAGTGCAGCAGGAAGTCTGCAGCTGGGAAGCTGAGGGTAAGGCTGGGGTGCCTGCGTACAAAGCACAGCAGGACGTGGCTTATGTTGGTACGGCCCATGGGGCATGCAGTGTCTGATTTATTAGATGTACAGCACTGACTTAAATGGCTGCTACATTACAGTACCCAGGGATCTCCCTGCTTTGCTCCACTGGAGTAAGTGGCAGACAATAAATTCCTGCTCAGGTAGGCAAGAAGCTCAGAAACTTTAAAAGCCTGGGGTCATGTTGAGGTTTCCAGACCACTGGCTTCACTGGAGGGTGCAAATGGCTGGGAAACCTTGGGGGTCCCCAGTTTTGGGGCATCCCAGATGGCACATCATACTACTGAAGCCACATAGACATGGAAACAGCCCACAAGATGACTAAGGAGGGAACCATGCAAAGTTCTATTGGACCCCTGGCTATTTTTCATTGGAATCCAAAACGTTAAGAAAATACTATTGTCCAACAACACAATAAATAATTATCAAGAAATCCCCACAGAGCCACCCCACTACCTCTTTCCCAACATTCCTCAAAAAAATGAAAACTGGATTCTGAAACCTATTTGGAATAATGATTTTGAATCCAAAATTTGAATCCAAAATCTGAAAAACTGTACTTGAAATATGGATTGTTAATAAGGGCTTGTCTTTATTAAATGGAAACTGCTTTTATATTTAATTAAAAATGTTTGCTTCAAAATGTACTGTCTTGGCATTTTAGACAATACAGTGGGCAAAATTATCTTTGGTATAGAAAAAAGCTTTTTAGTACTGTTAGTATATTTAATCCTTTGGGTCCTTTCCTTGGTTATTTGATTCTCCTGTGTCATTTTGTTAGGGCAACAGCAGTTCAAGGATTTCCTCAGTCATTAGCTGATATATTAGGGAAAAAAAAAATCTTTCCTTAAAAAAATGAACCTCAAAATGCAAGGTCATCTTAAAATAGGAATATACATCCCCCTTTTTACATAGCTCTGACAGAACTCGTCTAAAGGAGTCTTAAATAAAATGAAGAGATTGCCTTTTATACTGGGCACATCTACACAAGATGCTATGTTGCTACAGCAGCAAGCTATGGCAACGTAGCTTGTTGCTATGGAGACAGCGCCGGTGGGCACAAATCATGATGCTGATACTACTGTGCAGTAGGGTCAGAAATGACCTGTGTGCCATTGGGACTGTGCAGTAACAGCGGTTACTGAGCAGTCACGTACACGTGTAGATGCTTCCACTATGTCAGGTAAGCTGTGATGAGAGAGTTAGCAGCATTTTTTAAATCCAAAACACTGCTTATATCTTAGACTCCACTTGACCAAATTACCTTAACATTTACATGTAGCCCCAAACCCTCCTCATTCCTCCCCCAAAACTCTATGGCAAAAGTTAAGACACTGCTAAAAAGAATATTTATTTTAAATGGATTTAAATAGGCAAAGAGAGCATAACATCTCAGAGTTAAAATGAACATATTATGAAGGAAAAATGACAGTAAAAAGTTGTATTGTCTAGAGTCCGTCACTGAGATATGCTGAATATTTTCTGCTGTACTACAGGCAACTTTTACAGAAAACATTAAAAAACATCCTAAAGTATTAATAATACATTCCACTGAAGCATATAGTGAAAGAAGGTTGTTTCACAGGATAACTGAAGAAGAGCAGCTTTGTGTGGCAGAATTATGAGGGTGCCCACAAATACATATGCATAATATTAAATCTAAAAACTAGGATTATTTTAATGTTTAGCATCCAGAAAATCTAATCTCTGTGGAAGCAACCTTCAGTTATCATTAATCACTACATTCCTTTGATACCTTTCAATACCACTTTACTTTTTATGACAACCATTATAAATCTAATTGGATATCTTCTCTGCATTTCATTCACAAATATTGCTTCTTATCTTAAATTAGACTGTTTGGGGAAGGAGCTTTATGTTCCTAAATGTCAGTACAGCTCCTATCACAAGAGGATCCAAATCTGATCAAGGATTCTGAGCTCCACCTGAATAAATAAAACACACAACTTAGCAAAATGATCTCAAGCAGTGTTTTGAACAGATGCGATGATGAGTGCTTATTAGGGAAGCTCAACTTCCTCATTCCTTTTAAGGAATGATAATATATCTAGGTAGTAACTGAGTCTGGAAGACACATTTAGTTTACAACTGACTGTAAATCCTTAAGAGGCTAAAGAAACGAAAGTTAACTATATGTGAATTACTATTTGGCCACTACCACTTATCTGTATCAGTTGCCAAGTACACCCTTTAAGGAGGATTTGGTCAACAAATAAAAGACTGCAGCTTTTTCAGAATAATCAACTTCTCTCACAGTTCAGTAACCATAGTGCTCTGGGTTTGCATGGAAAGGATACAATCAAAGTATATGGTCATTAGAGTTAAGAGCAACTTTACTTTAAATGGTGTATATTTTTGGGCATGTTATGAAGTACTCAAGTAATCTCTTTGTTGATTTAATTGTATTCAACAGCATAAAAGACATTGAATGAAATGCAAAGAAGCCAGAATTGGCTATTTTTCAAACAGATAGGGAATAGTTTATTGTTGTACAAGTCTTGGCCAGGTGTTTTATATTTATTACTGAATAATGTGATTGCCTGCAAAAACTTATCCTGTTCAAATGAGCATCTTCTCCATGATCTCAAACACTCTTTGCTTGTTAAACTGTGCTTAAAAGTTAAGAATGCCTCCAAGAGGAGACAGAGAGAGTAATTCTTTCCTGAGTAGTAAGTGATGGGCAAGGGCTGCTGAAAATGTAAGCAAGATTCTCCTGCGACCTTCCTCCCTTGGTTGGGTAACTAGGTATTCTCTACTAGTTTTGAAATATCTGTAGACACGAGAAGAATTTTGATACAAGTTGAATCATTTGAATTCCATTCTGTTGATGATGGGAAAGGGAGAGATTTCTTCTCCTTTTAAGAATTTTGCATTATGTCACTCTGTTCAGGTCTATATTATAGTGCTCTTTTTAATGGTGTGCTTTACAGATAGAAAGCGACAGATTTTTTCCCTTGCAAATACATTAGATGTAATCTTTAAAAGAAATCTTATGAAATGCATGCTAGCGCCTGTGTTTAAAATTACTCTAACTGTAACAGTCTTTACAGTCCTTTGGCATGGTTATTCTTGGATGAGGGCAGCATTTCATTTTTCTGCATAATGTAGTTCACAACATTTCCCCATATTTTTAAAACACTGACAGAAGGGTACCCCTATTTTCTTCCAGATCCTAAGAAATTCGCTTTTCTAGTGACAACTTACTAGAATAGAATGGCAACTATCTTCTGTGGGGGTTTTTTCCTTTCTGCTTCTTATACATGTATGGGTTATGTTTGGAACACTGTTAATGGAAGCATATTTTAAGTTATCTTTTTAATTCATTGAGGTTTTTTTAACATTATGTCAAGGAAACCTTTAGAATAACTTCAGTAGGTTGAATGATGGATAACAGGATGGGGTTCGTGGGGAAAGAGGAAGATTATATTTTTAATATAACAGGCAGGCAAAAACAGAGAAGGAAATCTAGAGTGAAAAGGGAATCCCCTTGTCCCATATTACATGATTTGCACAACACTGAAAAAGACCGTCTGTGCACCACATGGTGGCAAGTACCTCTGGCAGGAAGCTGATAAATGGCATCAGGTGCATATAAAGATGCAGTCTAACAGGATTTTTTTCATTCAGCAGGGGAGTTTTGACCCAACAGAAACGACAAATGGAAAAAAAGAAAAAG
This sequence comes from Gavialis gangeticus, assembly GCF_001723915.1. NCBI lineage: Eukaryota > Metazoa > Chordata > Crocodylia > Gavialidae > Gavialis > Gavialis gangeticus. The sequence continues at coordinate 98,324,178 of NW_017729032.1, forward strand.
CAGGGAAAAGAGTTGATTTTGGTCTTGCTCTACATAGTCAAACTAGGATATAAAGAACCTCTTTCTTCCAGAAAATAAACTTCAGAGAACTTAACCTCTCGTTTTAGACGTGCTTTTAGCTAATGCAAAATGTATAGAGAAACAGTTTAAGTTAGATCCTAATTTTGCAGTTCCCTAGACCAGTGTGTAGCTTGTGTAACTTCTATAAGGCTCTGTGCAGAGGCAGCGGTTCACCTGCACACAGTGGACTAATTGCAGGACCTAGGTTACGGATGCAAGGTTATGGATGGACTTTCAGAAAAATGATGGTGTTTTAGAAAAATATCAATTAGTTTTTACCATATAGATTAAAGGAGGGTATGTTTCAATTAGAAACAGAAAAAGATGTTTATGTCTAGTAAAGGAAAATATTTAAAAAATGTAAAACTTGTTTTCTGCACTAAAACCATCAATTTTAAAATTAAATTCTTCCTTGGAATTGGATGGTTGAGAATTTCTAGTCTAATGGATAGTACACCTCCCAATTTGATTCTAGCACAGTCAATGAAAAGTCAATCCTCTCTGAATATATTTGAGGGTTTTTATGAAACAAACAGCAGATTTCAGTCTAGTTCTCTAACTGGGGTGCATACGCCAAAGACCACTTCCACAATTTGAACCCTTGATGGTATTCAAGTGGAAAAGACCAAGGGATGACCAGGTATAAAGAGACTGAACTAACTGAGGTGGTCTGAAAAATCTGAGGTACCTGTGAAGGACAGTTTTGGGGGGGGAAGGTAGGAGGAGGTTTATACTACTGCTACCCATGCTATACCTGTTCTGTGGATAAAGAGGAATTCATTCTCCAGGGCTGTCAAATCTGCCATCCATCATGAGCACTAAGTTTAGCAAAAAAAAAAAAATAAAAACAAAAACTAAACAGTTTCTTCTCCAGCCCATCAGCAATTAGGTTAATTGCTATTAACTTTTTGGTGCCAATTGTCATGAACATGCCAATGGTCACCCAACACTAAACGAATGTTTTTCTTATTAGTGGTTCTATATCATGCATTAAGTTAACCCAATTCAAAGTTTTAAAAGTGCAAGTGAGAAACCATGACAAGAGAATTTAGGAGAAACATTTAAAGATAGGAAACTGAAATGTTCATCTAATATATTCAGAAGTTCTTCTGATGTTACAAAATAACAACATTTTGAACTAAATGCAACATTTACCTTAAATCTCAAGGTTATATACTATATTAGAAATGCACTTTCATGAATTAATATGCTGTCTACACTGTAAAGTACATACAAAAAAATCAATATACTAATTACATATTTAAATAAAAAGAGCACAAGTACTACACTTTGGGCGCATTACCTCATTTGCTGCTGAATCATGAAAAAGTAACTCAAGAGAACAGAACCAAAAAGGTGCACTGGTGGATGATTAGTAGCTGGCAAGCAACTAAGACTGTTATAGCAATGGCAAAGCTTCAGAAATGGACTGATGATGCAGGTAAGGCTGACAGACTTACTCTGAAGCTGTGGCTGAGGCTGCTGGAAGGAAAGGGGCTGTCCGAACACAAATGGACTGTGGACTAGGGAAGAGGGAGGTTTTGCAGCTTGATCAAAGATGGAAGGAGCTGGGAGATTAGGCCGTGACTGAATGGAATTCAGTATGGCACTCAGTTGGTCACCTGCAGTGGGCAAAACAGTCAAAACTACAACCTGTTATTCATCATCCTCCAAAAAGGCAGAGTAAAAACTGTGCTGAATGAAGATTGAACAAAGACACAACTGACAGACTCAACTAATCTCTGATACTGTAGTAAGCTTTCACTCCAAAATTCAAGGTACATCACAATTTTTATAAAACTAGAAAAAAAGAGTCCTTACAATGATAAAAATAATTTAGCCACATATAATTGGTGTGTAGCTATATCTTCATCCCATGTATCATGACACAATTGCTAAAGGCTAGAGTTTCTGAGAATCATGGATATTTCTCACACAGTTTAAAACATTTCAGAAGTGCTATCTGAGTGAACTGTCTTGCTAAAAAAGGGGCCAAAGCAAAAATATTCCTAGCGTTTACAGTAGCACATACATGCAACAGAATATGCAGAGTAGCAATGAGTAAAATCAGATGAGAGTATGAAGATAGTAAATGCAATTAGTCTTTTGGCAAGCATAATTACATATGCAACTGTGAAAGTATTTGCTTGCTTTCACAGTTAAAAGTCTCTCACTGTTTACAGTTATCCTTTGGAAACCTGCATCTGATGTTTCCTGAACAGAACTGTGTATGCACTTGCTTTGTTGTTGGAGGGCCCTCAGAGTTGAAATTTTTTTAATGTATTACACGTTTCAAAAGTAAAATAAAATAATTATCTGGATATTAAGAGCATATAAAACAGAGAAAAGGCAGGTTTTATCCCTAGATGATTTACCTTAAGCTGTGCTGAGTACTGTGAGTTGCAGGTACTTAAAGTATCTCAAGTTTTGGCCTAACTTTAACAGTGATCCCTTATTTAAATACAGATTCTGACATCTGATAACTCTATAGTATTAGAGATGTACAGGTAGAAAAATAAAAGTTAAAAGATTAAAACTTCAGATAAAGATGTTACTTCAAAGCTGTAAACTTTTAAAATTATTTAACAACACTTTTCTAGCTGTATAAAAAAAATAGTACTAGAGGGTCCTAGGATTCCCAAAATATCAAGGAATGCCAACATCTAGTATTTCCCTTATCCCTTTTCTCTCTCTCCTCTGTTTTGTAAATGCAAAACCAAAATAACTACAAAAGAACAGGAACTGAAACATCCCATATGCAAGCACCTTGGGGTGTTAATGACTGGCTTTATTCCAATATTAAAGCTGTGCTGCAGTCTTAAAGGATTATCAGAGAAAGTATTTTGGCCACATACATTCTCACCCTATACTACTGCAAAGACTATAGATGCGCATGTGACTGCTGTACTATTCTCAAGACGCTCACCATCATTACAACGGTGATGACTGTAGCTGCGTTGGTCTAAGGACATAGGCAGACATAGGCAGGGGAGCTCCACGTATCAGCTGGAGCCCGGCAGCTCAGCCCCAGCGGCCCCTGCTCCCAGGCAGCATGGAATGCCCTTCCGAGCTGTGCCGCACTCATGCCATGGGGCAGTTGCTGCATTGGTGCCAGGCAAGTGGGGCGCTTTCCCCTACTGCCCTGCAGGGCTTTGTCATCAGCCCTCAGAGGCCCCCCCGATAGCCACTGCCAGAGTTGGTGAGTGTGTGGCTTTTTTTTTGTGTGCGTGTTGGGACTAGGCTGGGGCTGAGCAGGGCATAGGGCCAGGCAGGGCAGCCATGGGAGCTTCTCCTGCTGCTCCCCCGGCCTGGGGAGAGGCAAGCACAGCCAGAGGAGCTGCAGCAGAACCTGCAGCCATCTGGCTGTGCCTGCCTCTTCCCAGCCAATCTGAATTACCGAATCTCTCCAAATCTTCCGAAGTCGATTTGGCCGAATTGATTCAGGACAATGATTCGAATCGAATCACTGTCCTCCGAATCAGCCAAATCTGAATAGAATACTTCTCTATTCGCACACACCTAATATCTATCTATGGTTTTCATTTTAATCATGGAAGAATGTGGATTTGGGATTTTTTTTTTTTTTTTATATCTGAAAATTTGTGATTTTTTTTTTTTTTTTTTAAATCGGAGAAAGCCAGGATCCCGGTTGATGATTCAACATTTTTCTAGCAAAAAAACTATTTCTCCTAATAAGCAGACACAGCATCCCTGTACAGCTTCAGTTCTATTCACGTCTCAGGATCCAAACAGACTCCAAAAAATGAGGATACAGGGATGGAAGTTTAGTTTGTACTATCAACTTATGTGAAATCAATTTATAGGAGAAAACAGGGCGGACTGGGGGTTGGGGGGGAAGGTGGTCACATCCCCCTTTTGCTGCCACTGTTCCCAGCTGAGCCTGAAAACCTGCATAACTGCTCCCTGTAGCTAGAACCCTCTAGGCCAGCAGGGGACACAGGAATGCCCTTACCTGACTTGGGCATGGGGAAGCCCCAGAGCTGATCCTGACCTGCTCCTTCTGCAGGGAACCTCTGTGTGGGATGCTGGGCTTGGCTGGGGACAGGGAAGGTAGTGGGCATGCTCCTTTTCCCTGCACCTGTTCTTTCCCCAGCTCATGCCTCCGACTAGCTGGGGAGCAGGCTCTATAAGAAGGAACCCACTCCACCCCAACACTGTCCTTTGCTGATGTAGGCAAGGGGGTGTCCCCTCCCTGCTTAGCTACAGAAAGTAGCTGCACAGAGTGCCAGGCTCAGGAAGAGTAGCAGCAGCATGTGGATTCATTCTTCCAGCACCTTCTCCCCAAGACTGACTCAAAAGTTGACTACCTTGTACATTTTTTTCAGGATTCAATCAGCATTCTTGAAATGTGGCTGACTGAGCTATGGAAAGTATATTTTAAACAGAAAAAAAATTGTCTCCTAGGGAAAAAAATAAATACAGAAAGCTTCAGAAAATGCTAAGAAGAGGTAATGATTTCTTACAACATATGCCATCAAAACAGCTACAAATACACAAAACAAGACAGAGACTTCTTCTTCCAATACAGAACTAGGAAATACAGTGAACAAAGCTTAATTTTTTGACTGCATTGCCAAAAATGCTTTTTATCTCCTAGCCCTCATCTGAAGAGAAAATAGGGACTGGAGGAGTGACAAACTAAATTATGACAACAGACAGATGCATTTGCTCACATGTTAAACATATATAAATAATGTACACTGATGTAAACAGTCTTCATTAGAACATTAAAAACAACAGAAGTAATGCATAATGCTTAGATAAAGCCCTCCCCGTTATCTTTCCCTCCTTTTTAAAAACAAAGTTATAGTTACTAAAAACTTCATAAAGGCCAGAGCTAAATTATTTTAGGGCGTGGATAGATGTAACAGATATACTGATACCAAATTATACAGGGATAAGATGTTCCAGTATAACTGTTATGTCTGTTTGCTTATATGGCAGTGTAAGTAAAATGAAACCACATTGCATCTTGAACCCAGTTTAATTCTGGGTTATAGTTACAACAATTTAGTTTTTTTATACTGGTCAGGGAGCAGACAGACGTAATAGTTGCATCAGAACAGATGGTGTGCTTTCCCAAGCAGGAAGTCCTCTTCTCTCTTTAAAATTAATAGTTACGTCTGTCCACAGCCTCTCTTTAAAAGTGGACATGCAATCTGAACTAGTGTTAAATAAAAATTATGCAAACAATACTCCTAAAGTATGTGTTGCCTAGACTACATATAATACTAGCATGGTAAAGGTCCATATTTCAGCAATACTCCCCACTAAGAGCACATAACTTGCCATAAAATCACCTGGTTCAGATAACCTTTTTCATATAAATGAGTGAATAACAGGTACAATTTGTGTTCACTGCAGATAGCCTGTACATCTTTATGTCTTAGTGGGTAAATGAGGCATGCTTCAGAGAGAATATCTGGGTTCCCTCTTCCCCACAACATTAATTAGGTACTTACAAAAATGTCCACTGGACACTTGAAAAATATTTGAAGGATAGCTGGTTATCAGGTATGCTTATTTTAACATTTATAACCTACCTTAATACAAAAGCTGAGCAGGACTCAATATTTTGAAAAATGCTTACTGCTAACTACTGACTATAATCAAAATACTGACTCTTATACCTTCTATCAGGTCATCAAATGCGAGAGAGAGAGAGAGAGAGTGTGTGTGTGTGGAAAACCCTTTTCAAATAGATGATGTCTATACTCCAAATTTGGATTTTGGAGTTATTATTCCTTTCCATGCAGTTAATATGCAATTACCATTTTGTATTATGATTACAGTATTTACTTGAGTTAAAGGCAACCTCCCAATAATTAGATTATGTACAGGAAAATCTATAAATTTGCTATATGAAAGAGAGAGGGAAAGGAGGTAGTGGGGCAGGCAGCAGTAGGGGCTTTGGCCCTAAGCCTGGGTTGGAGCCAGACCCATATTAAGTAGGGGGTGGGGGACCTGCCTTGTAATTGAGTAAATATATACCTAGTGCTACAGACAGACCCTCAATTTAATGAACCTTTAATATAACTTCAGTAACTTAAGAATTTTTATAATGCAGACATTTAAACATAATTTACTATACTAGTAAATTACATAAAATACACTTTTGAGGTAACTCATTTCAATAAAAATTAGAGAAATGGCTTTGATACACTGCAAGATGATAATGGAAAATAAATAGCAAACACACATATGCAGAAGTTCTATACATAAAAATATGTTTTGAAACACTGAGGGTACAAACTTACCTTTGTTATTTCCCAGGCCATAATCAAATCCTTGCCCGTTACTACAGCTTGTCCCTTTATTGAAAGCTTGTATTGAAAAAGGACTTGGAGGAGGAGTCTGAACATTTTGTTCTAGAAGACCTTGCTCTGTAAAACAAACCATCAGTTCAGAGTTAGAACTTTTTATCATTTACTTTTATTGGAATGTGGAGTCAAAAGACAAAAATACTTTAAAATGAAAATTTTTTTTTCTGGGACAGGCTTGCCAAGTTTGGTACAAAAGGAAAGTACTGGTCTTGTCCTGAAGAGCTTCCTTTCTAAAACACTTAGTACTGTGTATAGTATTCTCACAGACTGATTTTAAACTCTTGTAACAAGCTGTGCCAATTCACATTACTAAAACAGGAACTAGATTAAACTTTGGATTTCACTACAATGCTTGGACAACAGATCATTTATTATACTTCTCACAACAGTCTAAATAGACTGATAAAGCTTTTGGACATCCAGGAAAAGAAATACTCTAATGATTCCCTTTCTTAAACAACCAGTTCTCTCACTCCCACTTGAGAAGCTTAATAATGACAAAGATTATTATTTTAATTATATTTTGTTTAAACACTTAGACTTCCTGGGGCAGAGACCCATCTCTACTTAAGCACTTGAACTTAGATGCCATTGAAGAAGGAACCACAAATAAATAGCATGACTAGTTGTCAGAGAGTATTGATACATAGAATTGATACAGCAATCTGTATACTCTGTAGTAATAGTCATTAAATAATTGCATCTTAAGAAGAATAACTGTTTACAGTCAATGCATTTGATGCATTTTGGGAGGGGAAAAACCCCTAAGGAAACACCCCTCCCCCTCTGTCACCACAACTAGACACAAATTTCTCATTAATTTGCACACTCTGTCATAATTTAATGCACCCCACTCAGTGTGAAGTTGAAGGTGTCCAGAATTGAAAACATCAAATCCTTAAATATTTGAATTCAGATTACTTACAAAAAGGTATGGGGAATCAGTTTCTAACTGCTTTAGCTGATACCTACTGGCCGCTAACATATCTGTGTTGTTTCAATAACATGGCTAATACTTATTAACAATAGGTTCAAAATGTCAACTTCAATTAGTTCTCATCATGCAAGTTGCCAAGCATTATACTGAGCAGAAAGAATATAACAAATATGCAAAGGCACGTGCATCGCCATAAGTCATAAACAAATACATACAGATTAAATAGTAATGAAATGAAGCACAGACACCAATTTAGCTAAATTAGAAACTAGAGATTAGAAAAAGCATTAAAAACGATTGTTAATGTAAAATCTTTCAATATTTCAAAAAGAAATTGTAATAAAACACAAACATTAAAAAGTCAGTATCCTTTTCATAAAGGAAAGAAACTTGGAAAAAGTTTTTCCTACCTGTCAATTGACCTTCCTTGAATTCTTTTGAATCAGTTTAATGTTTACCCTTTCTACCAGCATTTGTAGGCTCCGCTCCCCCTTTCAACGTAAAAATTCTAGCACTTCCCTTAGGCAATTTTCTTCACAGTCTGAAATATTCCATAGCAGCAGAATGTTTTTTTTCCTGGAAAACTCCCATAAACAACCCACCGCACAGGAAGCAAAGTATCACCTTCCCACCCCCCCGCTCATGTATTCTAGACCAAATGTCAGATTCCCAAGTCAGTTTTTGGAGTATTGTAGTAGTCAATCAAACAAACAAACCCCCCGCAAAAACAAAGAGAAGAAAGTCTGCCTAATAACTTAATTCACAACTAATACAAGAGTAGTAGGTTATTTATTTAGTAATAGTCTGAACTCTAAGTTTAGTTTTAATTCTTTATGTTGGAAATGGAAAATAAAAATGTATTTTGTGTTTTTTTAATTGTAACAGACAGTGGAAATACAGTTTTGGTTAGACTAAAGCTGGATACAGACATTCAAGAAGCCCGAGGCAGAACCAGCCTGAGTTACAAGGTTTTCTGTGAGTGGTACACTTCAGATCGGCACTGAACAGAACATATATTCACCCTTTGGTGGTGGTGGTAGGGCAATCAGACTGGGTTCCTCCATTTTTAAACCAGCCTATGTGCACCAAACTTTTGTTCTGTTATGAGTATAGACCAGTTCTGGGCACTGAACTTCTGTTCTGTTACAGGGATAGACCGGGTTTTGATCATTTATACTGGTAAAAGTGTAATGTCTGTAACTGGCCTTGGTATCCTACCTAAGAGTCTACTTGTTCACTGGTCTTTCATATACAGATTTATATTTGAAATACAGAGCACATCTTTCAAGTTTTGTTTTAAGATGAACTGCAGTAGCTGAAATTCTCTTTCGGTGATTGACTCGCAAAGAACACCTAATATGAAGATGACTGGTCTGCATAAATATTTCTAGCTCTGACAGGGCACAAAACACTGAGCTTTAGCAAAACTGTGATTATCTTCATTTGCTTCCCCTGGAATTAAAGTTCTTCAACAGCCAGCAATTTACAAACTACTGGAGATTATTGCTCAATACCACTGGAAAATGCAAATGCCAAGTTTCTTTCAGATAAAATCTAAATTAATTTCTAGCTCTGCTACTTCTAACAGCAACTGCTAAACTCATGCAACAACTGAAATGGAGACAGATTACCCAGATGTCACAGCAAATAATTTTATTTTACTCATAGCTATTATTTCAGGGGTATGAAGATAGCTATGACACCAAACATTTGTACCAATATTTGATCCAGCTCTTGAATTATGCAGGTCTGCTCCAGGTACTGTAAGGCTAAATCTAAGGATAGATTTTGGCTTATTCTGAGTAATCACTATGACTGTCAGAAGAAAGAAATTTACAGACATAACATTTACAGTACACTGAAAATATTTCTGCTTAAAAGTTATGCCCAACTGACATATTCCTCCCTCAAATTCAGGACAACTTGAGATGCCTACTCAGGTATACCATGCCTGTGAACATTACTGAGAAGATTAAATAAGCTTACAGGGAGCAAGATACCTGTAAAGGAGAAAACAGTAATTTGGTCAAGGGTGATCACCTGAAATCAGATTCAGACTATGGTTAGGTCTTCTACAAAATGACTTAAGTTCTGGATAACTATGGAGCTTTCAGAGTCCATAAATCTTTGACAATTCCTGAGGTTGGTTAAACGTACTGGGACGTGTAACATATAGACTACTACTAAATTTAAGAGGCTTTAAGACCTTTGTCAACTGGATGCAATGTTAAGAGCCCTTTGTCCTCTACTCTCTGCTGCAGTTGTTGAAATTTACCCTTGATATTACAAATGCTTTTGCAGCTACAAGATTCCTGTCTAAAGTCAGTAAGTCTTAACTGAGTCAGTAAGTCTTAACATCATGATTTATGAGCATTAGGACATTTTTGATAGCTTACCATAAACTTCAGTGCCTCAGGCACTCATAGTTGAGAGAAGGATCCTTAGATCTTATCTAGTGGAGTAACCTTGATCAGCTGTTTGTCCAGATAGGGAGGCATAAGCAGGTAGGGTGTCACCAAAAGCTTAGCAAACACATTTGACACCAGTTGTAGAATAAAAACTACATCAAATTAGTGCTACATCAAAAAGTGACATGCATCACATTATTGAGGGCACTGGCAGACATTTATTTAGTGGTGTGATGGAATCTGTTCCCTGATCCCAACTGCATGACTGCCAGTGCAGCTCACCATACCACGCTTCCTGCTGTACCCTCTCACCTTGAGAGTGTGAAGTGTCTAGGATTGCAATCCAGGGCTTCATAAACACCAGAAAGTTAAAAAGTGTGCACTGCAGCCCTGCACGGGGCTGCATGCACCCACAGCAGGTCTGTAAGTGCTGGGGGTGGGGTGGGGGGAGAGAAGGAAATCAGTTGACTCCCCTTGCCTGGCAGCTGCAAAAACATGTGCAGGGGGGTTCACAGTCAGTTTCTGCCCTATATTACTACAACCTGACTTTTCAGTTTTACTGTTATAGAGAGGTTTATCAGCAAGAAACACCTAAACTGTTACTAGTCCATGTTACGAAACAAGGTAAAAGCCTCAGAACTTGAAGAACTGCCACTGAAAGGTCAACATATCACATTTTGCCTCAATGTCCTGATATGTAGAAAAAAAATCATAGCATTAAACTATTTTCAAAACATATCATTAAAGCCAAAGCAGGGTTAATGTTTTATTTTGATGAAAGAATAAGCGTTTAACTACCTGAAATTGCCAGTTAGAAATGGGAATCAAAGTTCAAGGCACTTCCCCTCACTGATAGTGTCAGAAGTGTAGTATCCACTAACCACTAGAAAATCTAGTACATGATACAGAACACTTCCTTAAAAGAGAGTGAAAAGTTCATGAAGATAAAGAGAAAACTCACAATTGACAGTTTTAATGAGAAAACAGACCAAAGATATGATAAGGAATAAAAGGCTGATGATTCTAAAGACATGAGATCTTCAGGTGAATGGGAATAAAGCAGACAGCTTGCCTGAAGCAGCTACCCAGTCTGAAAGGATCTGAACTATGAATAGTGAGACGTTTCTACTGTTGACGAAGATTATATACCTCTACCTTTAAAGAGCCAAAAAGCCTTGAAGAGCTGAAAGAGTTCCTACCAGTTTCATAGTACCAAAGACTACCAAAAATTGGCATACGCATCATTTCTTTGGGGGAATTAAAATTCCATAAGCATAATACAATGGTAGATAAATAGAAGTTGAACTGTTATCATCAAAATAAAAAGTTAAAAGGGTTACAAGAAGTGTAAATGCCTATTAGATTTCTGAATAAATTCTTCTGATAAGCGAAAGATAAAAGTTTTCCCAAGAGAAATTAAGTAGAATCCTTAGAGCCAAAGAAAGCCCTAATACTTTAAGCATTATGCCCTGCTAAAAAATGATATTAAGGCGGCAAAATAATAGTAAGCATAATGATAATTTAGGTTAAATAAATGGTACGGTTTCTTTTGTTGACCATGAGTGTTAGGGGCAAGTAAAACTTCCCCCGAACTGAAACTGATATTGAAAAGTACTTTTGTAAGATAGCCAACACATGGCCAGAGACCTCTGTCTAAATCCATCAAGGTTTTAAAATTTTTTGACTATAATGCTCTAAAATGTGGTGTATTTATTGCATTTTACAGAAACCTACTTGCTGTCTGAAATTAACTTCTGTGGTTGCTTTGTCATATCAGAACATTTTGCAGAAGACCACTAAGTAGCATTATTGAAGATTTTTTTTCATTTTAAAAGCAGAGTTGAAAATTTGTTCGGTTCTCGGCAGGGCACTGTACTGGTTCCAATCCCAGAGCATTACATGTTAAGCACAAAATAAAAATTCTACATGTTCTAGAAGAGTGAGGGCTAATATTTTTGGCAAACGTGCCACAAGTTATCCCCACATCTTCCCCAACTGCTACTCCATTGCCCTTCCTCTGCCTGATCTGCTGTTCTGCTTTCTACTCCCAGTTCTGTGCTCCCTGCCTGATTGATCTATTGCTCTGCTTTCTTCTTTCCCCATGCTCCCTGCCTGATTTGCTGTTTTGCTTTCTACCCCCTCCCCTTTCTGCTGCTGTGTTGCCTGTCCCCTTCCCAATCTGCTGTGCGCCAAAAACAGAAGCTGGTGCTATCATGGGCTGGCCATCTACTCTAGAAATTTATTCAATATCTATTTTTCAGTTGGAGAGAAACGTAGACTGAAGAAAATTGCCTGGGGAAGTATGCTAATAGTTTTTAGAAAATTGACACTCCATCTAATATAGGATGACAAAATAATCATACCTACAGTTTGCAACTGGTTAAAGAATCTGAAAATGCTTAAATGTTATTTTTGTAAAATCTAAACATGCTTGATGTTGAAGTTTTTCTAGAAATTTAAATTGATTTTTTTCCAATTGAATTATTTTATTAGTTTATACGTTGCCTTTTTCAAACTCTTGAAACTTTCTTCAAACTTTTTGTTCTTTATACTTTGACTTATATTAACACATTTACAGAGTAAATTTTATATAAAACGAAGACAACTTGCCATCTTCATGTCGGAGGTACTGGTTTCCACCTCTGTCTCTAGCTAAGGACCATGCCTCTCCTTCATCACTCTCACAGAACTCTACCATGCTGTTCTTATCCATTTGCACCCATGTACCTTCAGAATTAGTCACCTGATACACACACAAAAAGCAGAGTTTATTGACTTTTCAGATAACCCAGTACTGAGATCCAGCAACATGCTTCAGTATTTGAAACAATATGCTTATTTCCATCTTGACACTAAAAGATACATGTTTTTGAAATTAAGGCCACAGCTTAGAGTAGAATAAAGACCAATTCCTTTAACGAGAGGTTTAAAATTATAAGTATTTTCAAAGTTTTACACCAGCTTATTCTCAGGAAAAAAAAAACAACAATTCAATCTTTGACCATTCAGACCAGACCAAATAAGGTATCATCCAATAACATGAATGTGGTTTTGGTACCTGAAATAGCAAGGTAATTATACTGTCTAGTTTTATACGGAATATTTGTAAGTTTGCCAAGTATGCTCCTGACACTGTTTAAGAAATAGCATGACACACTACATCCTCAAGCCCATCTCAATAAACCAGCAAAGCAGGATGACTGAATATAGCAACAATGACTGAATACAAAGGAAAAGGATCATTTTATAACTGAGTACAGCCCTGGAAAGGATTCCTCCAGCAAAGTAAAATTCACTTTGATCTATATAATCAATAAACAGAATAGATCAGATTTTGTAATTGATAAACCATACTGTAACAGAATGTAAATGAGTGAAAGTGATTGCAGGATCAGAAAATTCAAGTTTAATATAACCCCAATTAATGAATACTTATCTAAAAAGCAAAAAACAGAATTGCATTAGTAAGTATAACATATACATTGTTCAAAAATTAACATTCGTCACCAGGGTTGGAAAAGCAAACCTTGTACTCTTTTGTTGTGTTTACTACTGTTATAAACTGGTATCTATGAAGACATGAACTGAAGCTACAAGGATCCATACCTCGCCCACTGCCTTGACTCTGTTTCCCAGAACTAACATTCCAATTGGGATACCTCTAAGGTTAGGGCAGCTTCTGATGTTGTGACCAGATGGGCCAGTCTTCACTACCTTGTACACTCCAGGTCCACCTCGAAGTAGTGGCATATCTTGTTCTTGCATCACTGCTTCCTGTGGGCAGTGTGAATTTAAATCTTTGCAAAAGTCATCAGTATTAGACCTAGACTCCTGAAAAATTTAGAAAAATAAAAGCAAAACACAGAAGTTGTTAATAATTCTTTTTGTACACTTACCTAAGAAATATATCCTTCAACTCAGCAACAACTAAATTCTTAATCTAGAAAGTATATGGTTCGTAATGCCAGTTTCAGTTTGCAATGGTAAACACAACAATCGAATTATTGCTATATAATATTAACAGATATTTCTGTGAAGTTCTTTTGATATACAAGTATTTTAAAAGTAGTCCACATGTGAGTTTTCATACATACAACCATAAAACCCTACAGGTGACATTCTGGTCTTTTCTGAACACCCAGATAACCAGATTTGGTCATCTAAGTCCCCAAAATACAGGTTAGCATTCTACTTCTGGGCATGTATATGCATAAGGCTGCATGCACAGGAAGTGCGTGAACATGAACATAAGTGGCATTTTGGGGACTTAGAGAGACGATGCAGACGACCAAATGTAGCCGACTAGACTACCAGAAGGAAACAGAATGCCACCCTTCCTGTCAAGTATTGCTCTCTACCAAGACAGAAAGTCCAAAACACACTAGATCATCTTTTAACATAATAAGAAAAAAAAAAAGTTAACCCTGGACTTATCTTCTGGGCATGTATAAAGTAGGCTTACTGTTCAATAGTACTCTTTGTAGTCAAATTCAGGAAAATGTTGTAAATACTGAATAATGGTAAAATAATTCTAATTAAAACATGAAGAAGTTGCAGCACTGTGGATACCTGAACTTACTAGTTTGTATTTATTATTTTTATTCTCATGATAAAAATACTAGGGTGACTTATTTTGGTTAGAACCAAGTACAGATAAAAAACAGACCCAACCCTGAAATGATGTTATAATTCTGAAGAACGTTTATTCCTTGGATTTAAATTCTTGACAAAAAAAATTGGAGGGTTGCTAAATGAGGACCACTGGCATGGCTTCATCACTGGAAATACAGTAAAATTTCCAGCACATAATGGGTAGGAAAATTCTAGCACACATTTGTGTCACAGTAAAACAAACAAGCAGCAATTGGAAGGACTGATGTGCTTTAAAAACAAAAGAATATAAGCTACATGCAAAGAAGAGGTACAAGTGAAGTTAATTCTTTTATTAATGACAAAATTATTACCCTGGCCCAATGTAAAATTTCAGGGTTTTTTGTTGTTGATTACTATATGTGTAAATAAGGTTGAAGACTTGCTAGAATCTAGGTATCCCGTCAAACTGTTGTAGTTGAGATAAGCCAGTTTTTACAGCCAAGGGAATTATTTGGTCAGCAACAAGCCCAGTCAGCGCTGATTCCCTAACCCAAATGAACAGATACCTATTTCTCCTGGCTTAATAGGAGGTGGCCTTTGTTGCCTCTATATCTGCACGAAGGTGATGTAACTGCTCTTTATCTTGCCTATTAAGTTTAGATTATTATTAGAAATCAAGCCCTTACACAGTATGAAGTTGATCTGAAAGTAAGGAAATTTTTAAAACAAACTATGGTATTCATGAAGGTAAGCTATTTCAAGCAGAAAAAGATCACAATGCTCTGCTTAGTTATTCTTAACTACTTTAAGTTTCTAAATCTTGACATGGCATTATAGTAATGTTATCTTGTTGCAGAAATTAATCAGTGAAAATTAATATAATTTTTAAACCTTTAAACAAATATGCAGATAATTATTTGAGAAGAGTTACCATCAAAGTTCCTATGGAAATAACCCTATCCAATAAGAGACCACGGTTTCACAAATAAATTTACACAAGTATCCAAGTATTTAAGTATTTATAATACTTAGATTTACATAATACAATGAAGCATTTTTTGCAATTATAGCATTTTTGGAAAAGATCAGGAATTACTTAATTCATATGTCCATCAACAGTGTTTCTTAACTAATTTTCAGCTATAAAAGCTCACAACATATCATTCTGTTAATCTTATTAAACACTGTAAACTGACTGGAGCATCTGACCGAAAAAAAGGAAAAGCAAAATTTAGCAGCATACCTCATCTATAAACAGACTATCCTGAGATAGATCCTCTTGTTACTTCTAAATAGACAACAAGGTCTACATTTTTAATTAGTCTGTAATATTTAAAATACATAATTTTTTTAAGCTGCTGGAAATTCAGTAACCTTCCATTAACATTTTAAACTTATATTTTTTTTAAATTACAAGTTGATGAACTTGAAGGAACAGATACAGAATTCTACAGCATAGTACTTGAATTTTAATTATTTCTTGTAAAAATAAAGAAGAATTGGAAGGTTATAGTATGTAAAGTTGTGTCAACGTACATGCTCAAAAACAGGACACATTGTGAGACAGTTCCTAAGAATTAACTCACCTGGGGGGAAAAAGCTTTGGCAGTCCATGAAAAAAAGTCCAAATCCCTGACTCCTTGGCTAGCATTAAAGACATTCTGAGCAACAAAGTTTAAGAAAGACAAATATCAACAAGGAAAACGGAGTAAGATAACATTGGAAGAAGATACTAGAGATAGTATAATGCAAAATTTTCTGTATTCTAGCACCAGTATCAAAATGAACAACTGCCTTTCTACAAAAGGGGATGTATTTTTTCAAATGAGCCACCTGAATTCATCGTTCACCATGACAAATCATTTGATAAACAAAAACAGCTTCATATGTCAAAAGCTCTAAATGGATGTAGTGTGTCATGCCATTTACTGAAATTAAGAGCCAGACATTTGTTATAAAGCTTGAGACTTTGTACAAGACAAATCCCATAGTTGTTACAGTGAAACAATATCTGTTCCAGTGCAAGCCAGATTTGTTTTATGATAAGACAGTCTGCTGTTTTTCAAAGATTATTTGAAATAATGTAGCATGACTAAATGTGGACCGTCAGCCACCAATTCATACCTGGAAAGATTTATAAAATAAGCTTAACAGTGTTGGAAACCAATATACTGTCATACAGTATAACCTCATTATCCTGCACACCAAAACAGCACTAAGTTCATGATACTGTAAGCAAAAATGTAAGAGTGCTGTAGAGAGAGAATGATTGCTAAATTATCATTTTTACAAAATATACAATACACTTACTACAAGATTGTGGAGTACAATAAACCAAACAAAGTTGTCAAAGAGATTAAATTAATTTTAGTATGCTGAAATCAGTGTCCCATTCAAGGGGAATTAGTGATCTACCATGCTTTTTATTGATAAAATCATATTTTTCCAGCCCAAGTTTGGGAAGGAAGTAAAATCCTGGACAGCTATATTATAGTTTAGTAAGAAGAAAAGTAAACTGCAAAGCAACAAAATTGAGACAGAAATCTTTATACATTTTTTCTGCATTACAGTATTACCCTCAATATGGCCATTATTATTCACATTGTAGATTATCATCTCACAATCGACTATCATCTATGACAAATACTGCATGTTTGCCAAAGTTCTGCTTTGATCAAGTTTTACTAACAATTTACAAACAAAAATTTACTAATTCTACTAACAATTTGAAAAAAAGAAAAAAACAACATGACAACTTATTTAGAATACTGTACTTCCATATATAATTGGAACAGGTAAAATACACGAATGAGGTGGCTGATGTCCTTTTTTTGTTAAAACAGAAAGATGATGAAACAAACACATCAAATTGGCACAAATCTAAGAGGGCAATAAAACCAACATTTGTGCGATTGCCATTTATTTCACAAGTATTCAATTTAGTTCAATATACTGAATTGTAAATAACTTTGCTATTTATCTCAATTTGTTTTATTTGACTATAATGAAATGCAGACTTTCCATACATAAAACAACATCAAAAAAATTTTTTTTCCTGGAACTCTTACAGAGTTTTGCATTGTTATTTTTCTGCTATTAGGAAACGTGAAAAGCAACAAAGATGAAATTATCTGCAGTAAAGAAGCAATGTGGTGGCTGTGAAACACTGAATGTAAAAAAACAAAACAAAACCCTAGTATCTCTCTTTTGTTTTATTTTTGAAACCATGCCTCCCTTTAGCCTATAATATGCTGAATACCAATTTAAATATATTGATTCAAACAGTTTCAAGAAAGAAAATTCTGTCAGTTTAAAAACTATGTTTGCAAACATGCAAGCTTGTTAACATTTAAACCCTTATTTAACCTTTCTTTTTCTTTACAGAAGATACTGGAAAAAATGCCTTAATTTTAAATACAAAGTTTTTTGTTCTTATTTTAAAGAGCTGAAGGGATTACAACATCAAATCCCCTCATCTGACAAAAAACAGTTCTTAGCAGAAATCTGTGGATTTCAAAAAGCTTAATTCATATTTTCTGAAGCAGTATATCTTCCCTTTAATTATCATTCAAGTATTTTAGTGTGGGCTTCTAGTTAAAGTAAAATTAAAATAATGTGGTGGTGGGGGGAAACCTTTTGGTGCTTCAATGACTGTTAAAATCTCTCATAATACAAAGCAAACTTTTCCCCCCACTAAAACTCTGCCAACTTGACCTGTGATCGGGAATTAAGCTAAGTTCTTTTCTTCTTCTGCAATGCTACTACAGAGAACATTCAGGAGTCAAAATTATTCCAGCCTAACATTTAAATAATACAGTAAGGATGACTGGGTGTAAATTAGTGTTCTACTTTCTGCTCGACCTGCTGCTCTGCTTTTTGTGCGGTCTGTCCCTTCCCTAATCTGCCATGCATCACAAACAGAGGTTGTCCATGCCACAAGTTGGTCACCCTTGGACTACAGAATGATATTCATGCATAATAGTATCATCCCAAATTCCAAACTAAACATCAGATTGGGACCTTTAACCCTGCACTTCAACTGTCTGTGTATATTCCATCCCACCTACTAACCTAGCCCCTTCCTGCTTTTTATTAATCAATTTTTCCCCTTTTAACTGCTAAAGTTCTAATACAAAAGCATTCTGGACTCTAGGAATTCTTGTACACCAAATTTTTGAACAAGTGTGTGTGGATATATACAGACATCATATCCACACACATAATATTTTACCTTTAACAAGACCTTTTTGTGTGGAGTAATCATAACAAAGTAATTTTCATTGTTTTTTACTCCTTAGTAAATTTACCCTGTAGCAAGGACCGGACACATTACCCACCTACCAAGTTAGTTGCTCCAAATGGGCACTGTTACAGGGGTGGACCACTAACTGGCAAGGGAACCATTTTGAACTGCTAACAACTAGGGAAGTGAACACAGAACCAGTAAACTGGTTTAACTTACACCAGCATATCATCACTGCTCACTTTGAAGGCAAATTTACTTTGGTGTGGAGTGATTTACACTGGTATAAAGCTAGCATCCTTGTGTCCATTCCACTCCAGAATAAAAAGTCAAATCATCTTGAAATAAATGTACTGTGTGTCTACAACCTGTGTCCTGGCTTCTATAACAATTTGTTTAAAAAATGATAAAATGTAAAGGAAAATGTATGAGAATACCAACACTTCAGACACCTAAAAACTAGCATCACATGGTAACTACAGTTTATTCTACAAGCCTTCAGCTGTTGAACTAGTTACTAATGTGGCTATTACCTCAGTGTAGGACATTGTATCATTTTGTTTTCTGTCATCAAAATTCTAATGCAACTACTAATTTTCAGCTACTAAGGAAAACAAAACATTAACTCTTTTCTCATCACAACAGCTCAAACGGCAACCAAAACTAGGCTACAAGTCAGGGGTCAGTAACACTTTTGAGCAGAATGCCAAAAATGCCCACAACCTTGACTTGTAAGATGTTGGTGTGCCAGAGGTGGATAGTGGGGGAGCTGCAAGAGGCCCAATCCTTGTTGTGGAAGCACAGCCCCAGCCCTTTTCCTGTTGTTCGCTCTGAGACATGCATGCCACACAAGTACCTTTGCGTGCCATGTTCTGGAACCTGTGCAAGGGGGCTGTCTACCCCTGCTATAAGTTCTTTTTTCCCCATAGGAAAGTTTCCGATAATTTTCTTTCTATTATCAATTGCACAAATGTTTCTCTTTTGGATGAAATGTCTGAACAAGATATGATGCACAAAGAGAAAAATCACAACACTTAGTAAAATATCATTAGATAGTTCTTTGTTGTTCACATTAATTTCCTGACATGCTTATTCTACTACAAATATTTTGACTTCATATCACAAGATATTATCTCTCTGGAAAGTGAATTTTTTTTTTTTTTTTTTTGAGATGTGAGTGCATACATTCTATCCAAGAAAGAAAATTATTTTGCTATTATGAAGTTGTGTGTGTCCACCTGAAAAATACAGGCAATCAGGAACCTACAATACAAGTGTGTAGAAGATATTGCTTTATAAAATTAAAAACGCACTACCTTAAGCAAGGCAAAGATCTTGACCAAATTTCAGAGATTCTAAATCTATCTAATTAAACACACCCATCACAACAGCATCCAAGTGGCTGATGGGTGGGGCAGGAGCATTCTGCTTCCCAGATGCAACAGGTTTTCCAAGATACATCCTATAACATGAGTTGTAGTAGGAGATACCCAAATAAAAAAGTCTTTTATAAACATATTTTATTGGGAAGACAAAACAGAAAAAAAAATGTGGCTTTGTTGCAACTGATGGACAGTTTTAGATGTTTGTTCAACACAAGACAGGTTTAAGTTCTAGTGCTTGAAATGACCTTTATGAAATTAGACTGCCAGATATTTTGAAGCAATGTTTTTACTCATATTTTGTGTTGGGAAAGCCTTCAGATTTCTAGAATTTTTTTTTAGTAATGTTAGGATTTAAATATGAAATCCAGAAATATATCTACTTAGGAAAAATTAAAGAAGTTTATGGTTATTTCCAGTCTGAAACTCATCTTGCAACAACATTTCACTTAAGATGACAAATTGTTTTTGAAAGTATAGTCTTATAGACTATAACATTTTAGCCTTACATGAAAAATAATTTTCAGAGTACATTCTCTCCAATACTACTTTTTTCCAGTGCATGACTGTACTCATGGTCCCTGCACCATTTCTCTTTTTTTTTAATGGAAAAAATGTTCAGCATAAAGGGCCTTAATTTGTTTACACTCCACCCTCATTACTGAGTAGGCCCTCAAGAATTCAAGCATATATAAGGCAATTATTTCCTAATTAAAAAGTGATTCACCTTGAGATTAAACAGTTACTGCCTTAATTAAAGAAAGCCTTGTAATGAGGACAGAGTGTACTACTAATATTCTTCAAAGGCACCTTTTACTTACGTCAACAGGGACCAGAAGGCTCTTGCCAAGATGCTGGTTAAAAGAGAGGCACCAGGCTTCAGTGTAACCATTCATGTTAGGAACATACTTCTTTATTGTCTCATCATTCAGTCTCAGCCATACACCATCATCATTGTGGATCTATGGGAAACAAGCAACAAAAACGAGCCATGCCCTCCTGTAACTGCTACATGGCCAGCAAAGACTAACAGATTGCAGACCAGGCAAGACAATGGTAGCATGAGAATTAAGCTCTGCACTGTTGTGATAGGAGATAAGGAAAGGTAGGGAAGAGAGTCTGGAGAAACTTAAAGCAACAAAAGAATGCTAAAGCAGTATGAAAGATACATCTCAAGAAGCTAAGTTTGAAAATTTATATCAGACGGTTAAAAAGAATTTCCTTTAGATTTAAAAAAATATTAATCATTAAAGCCAGATCTTTCCTCATAAAAAACTTGCTACTCCCTACCTTTCATTATTTTTGTTTTATCACCACTGTCTTCATCACTTGTAAAAGTATCTGCTATATATGGAGTTATAAGAAAGAAGATACATGCACATTTACTCTAAAATGAGGAGGTCTTTCAGAAATGTAAGTGACAGGTGCATGATATTACTATCTACAATTTCCAACTTTTAAAGTAGTGCTTAATGATTAAACGTTAGAACATCCAGTCCCTCGAGATAAAATAGGAAATGATTCATGAAATGAATTCTAAGGTAACTCTCCCCTTTCTTCATACAACAGTCCTAAGATTTGTTTCACAAGTTTTAAAGTGAGCGGAAAAATTAGAAAAATAATACCAAGAAAAACTGGCAAAAATCTAAAGGCATAGATGCTTAAATTATAAATAAGGCGACATCTAAACATGAAAATTAGATTGATCATTTACATGGATTAATTTTACAACTTAATCCCTGTTTCAACGTAAGTTTCTTATGTGTTACCTCGTCAATAAAAGTGATGGATCCATTGACTTTCACTATGCCTATTTGCTCACTCTGAAGGGAAGGGTGGCTACGGATACGAAGCCCTGCACTGTCCTTGGCCACAAATTTGCGAACCTAAGAGAAGCAAAGGAAGACAGTAAGGCAGAAAACAATTGGAACAGGGTACTCAAGAGTATGAAGAAATAGATTTAACAGATCCTGAGATGCTACAGCAATAAGATGGCAGTCTTAGAGTTACAGTTTGTTGCTAGTTTCCCATGGTTGTTGCATCACATTTTCTTTTGGTTTATAAAATATTAATGCTTTAAAAATGCTATGGCAAAACTTATGTTCAACTCAATATCTGAAAACAACTCTCTTACATGAATATGGCAACATTAGATTTCTATTAAATGGTATCGTCAGAGTTCTTTAAGTTGCATGTCAGGCAAAGCTGTCTACTGTTTTTAAGGGTAATGAACTGCGATAACTGTACAGCCTAGGATCACTGGTTCCCATTTGGTGTAACACCACAGAGCACTACTGAAAGCATTCTCTCTTGCTGGCTATTTGAAGAGGACTGGGATATTGGCTACATTAGATTAGATATGTTTAGGTACATACCTGATTAGATACATGAGATATGTTCAGCTATACAATGTTTCAAACGCCCTTTTGAAGACAACTGAAGGTGACATTGTTCCTCATTTATCTGCAGCATACTAACTCAGCAACTTCTCCCTTCAAGTTTACATTAGATCTTCCTTACTGCTGTTTTGATTTGAAAATTGTTCCTTTGCATGCAACTGCCCTTTTCTCCTATTCACTGCCCTTTTCTCCTGTTCTACCCAATTACCAGATTCCTTTCCTGAACAAAGACCTTGAAGGCTACTGGTTCGAGACATGCAGGAAGTCAAGGGAGGTTGTGTAACTTTTACACTTGCAGCCCATCTTTCAAAGCTAACAGTTTTTTTTTACTAAACCTTCCACAAAAAGCTGACATGAAAACTAATATAGATTTTTTTTTCAGCTGACCTTTAAGAACAGATTCATAAGGGAAAAGAAAAAAAATCAGATAAATACAGATATTTAGGCCATTTGACATAAATGCTCTTTTTAAAGAAAAAAATCATTCCCTAAATCATGTTTTTTACTACAGTTTTCACTGGAATGTGTTTTCACAGAAAAACTAACAGTAAAATGTTATTTATATACTTGTTTTGTAAGTTTAATTTACTTAAAAACTGACTGTATTTCAGCCAGGACACATAGATTTGTTGCCAAATCAATGGAAACTAACATGCTAAGATAACCCATTAAAAACCTGATTCATGAAGTATTTGTGTGATTCATACAATGGATGAGTAATAATGGAGGGTAGGGAAAGTAGTACGCCATGTAATCTACGACAGGTTTAACTATAGCTTACAGATATACAGCTGATTGGATGGATAGTCCACATCCCCAGTAAGACAATTACTGGTCTGATGTCACCTAGTAATGGCTTTAAGTAGATGAGACTCAGGCCTCCTGACAGATTATCCTGAAGAAACTACACTGTAGTGAAGATAACAGTTCCATACCTTTCTCTCTACCCAAGACACAACTCGGATGCTCTGTTAGTGTCTTTTCTCACAGTGTAACCCTTATACATAATATTATAATCTAATGGTTGAACCACAGAATCACAGAAGTAGGGTCGGAAGGGACCTTGTAGATCTTCAAGTCCGACCCCCCGCCTGGGCAGGAGAAAAACTGGGCTCAAATGACTCGAGCCAGGTAGGCATCAAGCCTCTTCTTAAAGATCCACAGGGTAGGAGCCAGCACCACTTCCCTTGGAAGTTGGTTCCTAGCCGCCCTAACTGTGAAGTAGTTCTTGCAGATGTCTAATCTAAACCTACTCTCCAATAATGTGTGTCCATTATTCCTTGTCATGCCAGGGGGCGTTAGGGGAAACAGTGTCTCCCCTAAACCCTTCTGGTCCCCCCTAGTGAGTTTATAGACAGTCACCAGGTCCCCCCTCAGCCTTCTCTTGTGAAGGCTGAACAGGTTTAGGTCCCGCAGTCTTTCAATGTAGGGTCTGCCCTGTAGTCCCC
>NW_017729032.1:98348182-98366003 GCF_001723915.1 Gavialis gangeticus
AGCCAATCTGCAATCCATCTGACTGTGTAGGCATCAATGCCACAGTCGCCTAGTTTTTTAATGAGGATGGGGTGGGAGACGGTGTCAAAGGCCTTGCTGAAGTCTAGAAAGACTACGTCCACAGTGACACCTGCATCCATTGCCTTTGTGACCTGATCATAAAAGGCAATCAGGCTGGTCTGACACGACCTGCCCCTAATGAAGCTGTGCTGGTTGCCCTTGAGCATCATCCCTGAAGCCGGCCCATCACAGATGTGCTCCTTGAGGATCTTCTCAAACAGAATGCTAACCAATATTAAAAATTAACCCTGAAGTCACTACAGTTAACAAACATTAAAACAACTTTGCATTAAAAAAATCTGCAAATTATTTCCTCCTCTGCACTTCCAAGAGCAATCCTAATTCTACCCATTTATACTACCTTGTACAGTTGGCAAAATGCTGAGTAAGTTCCACTGCTAAGTTGAGTTGTATTCCATAGTTTAATTCAAATAATTAAAAAAAAAAAAAGGATGAAAGGTTTTTGGAGAGATCATATTTTCTATACATTATACTGGTTGCTCTCCTCTGGAATCACTTTGTTTAGACATACAGAGAAAGTGCATAAAACTGGACACATTGTAATTGAGAGCTCAAAAGCAATAAGTAGAGTGGAATTGGTTCTTGTGTCTTATTTATAATGCCCTTATCAATGCATCCACAAATATCCCCATTTTATTGTAGTATCAATTCTTAGTAAAATGCCCTGCAATTATTTATTTTCACATTTTTCAGCATAATTCCTTGATTCACATTGTTCAAATCAAGTTATTTTTACAACTGAAAAAGCCCCAAACAAAATCCCCATAGGAGATAAGCATATAAAGAGTGACAAAATACTAAGAAAAAAATCTTTAATGCACTTATTATTGATACAACACTTAGAAGCCCCAGTCAGACCAGAATTCCACTATGCTATGTGCTCTCAGCATAGAACAAAAAGACGGCCCCTGCCCCAAGGCCTATAGTCTAAGGCGGGATAACCAGGTGGAGACAGTTGGGTATAAGAAAACAATGAGATGACATTGATCAGCATTATAAAGTTGTACTCTTGGTCAAGGCCTAGTCATCAAATTTTTGCAGGCAACCTAGCAACGACTTTAGGAAAATAATGAATTATTTTTGCAGAGGTTTAGAGAGAGCACTTCAGGGAGCACAGAAATTTTTTACGATTTAGTAGGTGAGTGAAAGAGCTGACCCCAGAGTCCAAACAAAGAAGTTAGTCTACCTCATGTTTCTGAACAAAAACAAAAGATATGGTGGAAAGAGATTATGAAGGACTTTGAAAATTAAAGTACTTATGTTTGATGTGATATGAAAAAGAGAATGAGTGAGGTGGCACATGCACAACATAAATGATCTTTGCAGCATCATTCTGAATGGTTATCAGTAGTACAAGGCTACATTTGCCAAGGCAAGCAAAAAAAGAAGGCACAAATTGACGAGAGGCAGGGTGAGAGTTTTTGCTGTGTGATGGTTAGGGAACACTGTATTTTAGATGCTATATAAAAGGAATCTGCACAATTTAAAAACTAAACTGAGCATGAAGATGAAGTAAAAAGCCATTCCCAGGTTACAGGCTGAAGTGAAAGGCAGAACGGTCATCTTGTTCCAAGTGACTGAGAAAGGAAAATCACAGGGAATGCCTGTGGGAAACAGTTGGAGATCTGGCCATGCTGAATTCTAGGCGATGAAGAATCAATGAGATGTTGGAGACAGATCTATACTTTAGTAAGGACAAGAGATAGTTCTGGAGACGGATGCCAGCCCTCAGCACAGAGACGATACTTGAACTAGTATTTGCAGATGAGACTGCAAAAAACACAGTGCAGATGAAGACCGAAAGAGATAAACGAGTTAGCTCCATGAATCCCACCACCCAGCAAACTGGAGAATTCTTCAAAGAATACATTCAAAAGAACAATTAAAAGAATAGCAGAGTAAGCCAATCTAGTCACAGGTACTGCTGCCACATACCTTCCACAGAGCAAGAGCATGAATAGAAGCAGCAAATACTGTGAGAGCAAAGCTGTTAAAGATGATGGAGAATGGGAAATGAATAAGACAAGTAAAACAACAAGTCATCAGTACTGATGGCTGGGAAATCACTGAATGGCCACAAGATTTGGGTGTCAATTTATCACCAATGACCATTTTCAACAGAAAGCTTGATAACCTAACCTACTAGGTAACTCTTTCCTTCCCCACTGAAACTCCCAGCAGTCTGCCTGATAGTAATATTTTCAGGTCATACGTAATATAGTAGGTACAACAAAAATACCAACATACTTTAAAAATTAATCCACTTAAAATGGATCTGATGGGAAATGGGAAAAAGGGAACAGGAAGGGAAAATGCAGAGAAGCATAGGTACGACTGAAGAAGTTGCTGAATGGGGCAGGCAATCTAGTGATAGATGATGCTGAAAAGGCTGTAGCACTCAATGCCTTTTTTTACCTCTGTCTTCACCAGCAAGGTCATCTCCCAAACTATTTCACCTGAAAGTAGAGGTTTTTTGGGAGAAAGGTGGGAAGGGGAAGGGGAAGTGAGCAGCCAATAGTGGTGAAAAAAAAGTTAGGGACTATTTAGAAATGCTAGACATGTACAAGGCCATGGGGCCACATACAATGCACCTGATAGTGCTGAGGTAGTTGAATGATGCAATTGCAGAGCCACTGGTCATTACTGTTGAAAACATGTGGCAGTTGGAGAGGTAACTGATGATTGGAAAAGGGCAAATATATTGCCCATCTTTAAGAAAGGGAAGGAGGGAACTACAGATCGGTCAGCCTCACCTCAGTCTTTGAAAAAAACATGGAATAGGTCCTCAAAGCAATCTATTTCTAAGCACTTGGAGGAGAAGGTGATAAGGAACAGTCTTCTTGGATTCACCAAGGACAAGTCATGACTGACCAATCTGATTGCCTTCTATGACAAAATGACTGGCTTTGCGGATGCAGGGAGACCAGTGGGTTTGATATACCCTGACTTTACCAAGGCTTTTGATACAATTTCTCACAACATTCCTACAACCAAGGTAAGGAAGCATAGGTTGGAAAAAGTGACTTTAAGGTAGATAGAAAGCTGGCTGGATCATCAGGCTCAAAGGGTAGTATAATCAATGGTTTGATATCTAGTTTGATATCTAGTTGCAGCCAGTATCAAGTGGAGTGCCCCAGGGGTCACTTCTGGGGCTGGTTTTGTTCAATGTTTTCATCAATGAACTGGAAGATGAGATAGGATGCATACTCAGCAAATTTGTGGATGACACCAAGCTGCATAGAGCAGCAGACATGCTGGAGGGTAAGGGTAGGATTCAGACAGACCTAGGCAAATTGGAGGATTGGACCAAAAGAAATCTCATGAAGTTCAATAAGGACAACTGCAAAGTCCTGCACTTAGGATGGAACAATACTGTGTACTGATCTAGGATGGGGACCAACTGGCTAAGCAGCAGCTCTGCAGAAAAGGACCTGGGGGCTACAGTGGACAAGCAGATTCTGAACTAAGAGTCGGCGCTTGTTGCAAAGAAGGCTACCAGCATTAATAGGAATGTTGTCAGCAGAACAAGGGAAGTTATTCTTCGCCTCTGTTCAGCACTAGTGAGGCCACATCTGGAGTATTATGTCCAGTTTTGGACCTCCACTACAGAAAGCAGGTGGATAAATTAGAGAGAGTCCAGTAGAGGGCAACAAAAAAAAAGGGTTGGGGAACGTGGCTAAGGGAACTGGGCTTATTTAGTTTGTAGAAGAGAAGATTAAGGGGGGATTTAATAACAGCCTTCAACTACCTGAAGGGCAGTTCCAAAGAGGATGGAGCTAGACTGTTCTCAGCGGTGGCAGATGACATAAGGAGCAATGGTCTCAAGTTGCAGCAAGGGAAGTTTAGGTTAGATATTAGGAAGAATTTTCTTACTAGGAGGGTAGTAAGACACTGGAACAAGTTACCCAGAGAGGTGGTGGAATCTCCATCCCTGGAGGTTTTTAAGACCTGGTTAGACAAAGCTTTGGCTGGGATGATCCAGTTGGGGATGGTTCTGCTTTGAGCACGGGTTGGACTAGATGACCTCCTCAGATTTCTTTCAACCTTGATTTTCTATGATCGTAAGTGAAGAGATGAAAAGAGGGGAATGCAACCAAACAAACAGCAAAGGCAAAAGAAACATCAAAATAAGAGTTTCAGAGCTTATTGCAAGCATAAGTGGATGAAGATTCTTGCTCAAATTGTTTCTGTAGCTGCCTTTGTTGGCTTCAACCTGTAATTTTTTGCTCTGAACCCAGTACTGTTTGCCTACCCTGCATTATAAATACAGCACCGAACACAAGACATTATTACTTGTCTGGTGAACAATCTCAGGGTTGTTAAATGACACCTGTTCAATTATCTGTGCGCTTGGGTGTCATACCAAGTGGAAGCCAGTTACTGTGAAAATTTCAGCTCTAATGGAAGACAAAGTTCTTTGTGTGAATCTGATATGTTTTATTAGACCAACTGAAATAGTTGGAAAACAATTATTAAGCAAGCTTTCCGGTTCAAAAACCCTTCGTCAGGCTCTCTAATGGAAAACCCTTCATCAGGAGTCTAATGGAAAGAATTCAAGCAACAAGAAAAGTCTTGAAATATCTTCCCTTTTTATATGTAGACATTCAAAAACTAAAAGTAGTTTAAAAAATATTCTGACGTATATTTTGTAATTACCATCTCAACATGCTAACATGTGCAAAGAAACTGAATTATTTGAACCATTAGTTCTCCAAACCTTGTTTGGCTGAGGTTCTGCTTTTGGTTTGACCAGCTGAGTTCCAGGTGGTATCATTCCTTTTGGAGGATCTTTTACCTTCACTTCTAATCCAGCATCTGTAATCAAACAAAGGTTAATGGTAAAAGTTAAATATGAAAATTAAAACTGTTGTAAAGGCACATATTGCAAAGAGATGACTTAACTATTATTTCTGACCTGAGTATCTAATATGCTGTAAAATGGTGTCTTGCTCATTAATGCACAAAGTGTCTAACAGGGACCCAAAGCAGCATAAATGATACTAAGTTCATGAACTTCAGATGTGCTCAATCAGATGAATAAACCAAACAAAACAATTTTTATTCTTTATGAAGAGGAGAAATCTGTTCTGCTGAACAATATTAATCAGAGGCAAAGTGTTTTGGTGTCAGGTAGATATGTTGCACACAAACCTTTTCTGATGTGGGTAAGTATATCTTTAACAGGGGACAAGCGGTTCTGTTTTAACTCTGGAACGATCCAGCATCTAAGCACCTATTATAGCCCGAGGACATGACCTTTGTCTTGGGACAGCAGGTCAAGAAGCAATAGGACAGAAATGCAGTCTGACCTGGTTAAGTGCAAGGTCTTGGAATCAAGGTTGTCTGGATAATCAGGCTAATTTGAGACTGGTTCTCATGCATCTTTTTAACCCATGGAGTCAGGGAACTGAAGAGATATAATAGATCTTTCTACAGTGGCATCAGAAGGGGAACCTGAACTAAGACCAGCCCTGGAACAAAGAACTGGCACTTTGTTTGAAACCATGCTGCAAACAGGTCTTATCACTGGAAGGCCCTATCAAAAACAGGCAAAAGAATGGAATTCTTGATCTCCCACTCTTTGTAGGCAGACCAGACATGACTTAAATGGTCTGCTGTCACACTGCAAAGACTAGAGAGGTAAACAGCAAAGAAGGCAACTTGATGGCAGATAAACCAATACCATAACTGGAGTGCCTCCTTCTTGAATGAGAGGCTGGTGGGTATCTCCAAAATCTCACCAAAAGGGACAGGGGAAAAAATTAAACAACAAATGTCTTTTTGACAGGAAGAGGAAATAAGAGCCAAAGGAACAAAATGAGCATTGAAAAATACTGAGTACAACAAGTAAAGAAGCAAAGCAGAGAGTGTTTGAAAGATACTGAAGAACAGAATGTGTGATCTGCCCTTTCACTTAGTGGTGCTGGAGGGAGTCTCAGATTAGGGACCAGAATGTGCATTACTATAAGTACTGCTTTGGTTTCAAATCAAAGGTGGGGGGGAGGAATAAAAGGCTCCATGAGAGCTGAGGGGCTGAGTACATTCACAAATAAAAATGTGTGAATGTGAGCTTGAAGGAAGAATGCTTTCATACTCTGAATAAAACAAAAGAACTCCAGAAGAGGAAGGGACCTCACTGCTAGGGACAGACATTACATGAACTGGTTGAAGTGATCAGAAACTGGTTTAAACCTGAAACAGAACAGATGCTCAGTGCACACAAACCAGTTTTAGAATGGCTAAAATTGGTTTAAGTTAAACCTGGTTGAATGTAGTATCAGACTTAACTGATTTGGGTTAAACTGGTTTATGCAATGTTAGTCCCAGACCCCTTGCTGGTTTAAGTTAAATCAACCCAGCATATTCTCTGTGCTGGCAGGGCTCTCTGCTCCACAGCAGGGCTGGCCCCTCCCCTCTGCTCCTTGGCTGCAGCTCAGCAGAGACTTGCAGGCATAGCAGTGTTTACCTGTCTTCTCCCTGCTAAGCAGGGATTATTCCCTCTTCCCGTCTGCCTTATGCAGACATCTCAGCATTAGCTAGCAGATCACATGCTTGCTACAGTCCGTGCTGTGGGAGACGGTCAAGACAGACAGGCTTTTTGGAGCTCATCAACAGGTAGCTTAATGTCCTTCCTTGGAAAAGCTGTTTTAGACCAGCTCCCCCCTCCCTCCCCTCTGCCTTGCCAAGAGGTGCCTGTGTATTTGCTAGCAGACCACATGTTGGCTATGTTCCATGCTGAATCAGCAAGTAGAATCAACAGATAGCTGGCAATGTTTCTCTGTTTTTTTCTTAATGGGGTGATAAACATTAATCAATTCCCTGATGGGCTAATCAGAGCACCCTGCTGGGGCCTGGTCACATCCTCCTCAGCTCAGTGGTGTCCAAGGGAAGGAAGGGCTGCTTTAGCTGCCCCCAGCTTCTAGCCTGAGCCACTGCAGGTATGTGCCTGCATGTCTGGGATGTCTGTGCAGTTACAAAGTGATTTAATCTAACCAGGTTAGACTAATCTACAAAGATTGAATCAATTCAGGCTCAGGCTTTTTAAATGTTCCTAGCCTAGGGGGTCACAAATGGAGGATTATTTTTAAACCTACTGAACTTTTTCTTGAAAATCTCTGATGGAGAAAATTCCTTCAGTTCCCTAGGTGGTTCACAGCATCATCCTACAGTTCTTACAGTTAGGAAGTCATTCCTGAGATTTCATCTTTACAGTATTTTAAAACTATTACCCCTATTCTCACCTGCTAGAGAGAGAAAGACACCAATTTTCTCTTCTTGTCTAGAAAGCTTTTCAAGTATTTGAAAACTGCTCTCATGCCAAAACTTTTTCTCCACACTAAACACACTTTCCTCAAACTTTCCTCATACAACTTGATTTCCATCCCCTTTATAATCTTTGCCGTTTTCCTCTGGACTTCATCCTGTTCCTTTATGTCCTTATAATAGCTGCGTTCAAAACTAGAAAACTACATTCTAGCTGAAGCCCAACCTGTACTGAACATAGTACTATCACCTCCCATGCCTTACAAGCAATACTACCATTAATGCAGCTAGTTCCTCCAGAACTCTGAGATGAATTTCATCAGCTCATGTTGACTTAAATCAATTCAAGTTTGTCAAAAGTTCTCTGCTGCACTCTTAATTTATTATTTTCAGAATTCTCCAATTTTCTGTTTGCTTATATTGTTAGTCTCCATGTTACAGCTTTATTTTTTTTAATGAAAACTGAAGCAAAGTAGGCACTTGAGCAGTTCTGCCTACTGCATATTTTGGTTAGTAGCTCACCTCCTTGAGCAAAAGGCTCTTTTTCCCTTGTCTGCCTTTCCACCTGACACATTTAAAGAACCCTTTTTAAAATGCTTAATTTTAGCAAGAATGTCTAAATACAGACACTTTCTCTTCTCTTCCTCAAAACTTATATACTGTGTACATGCTTAGAATCATAGAAAATTAGGGTTCAAATGGAACTTAAAAGGTCAGCTAGTCCAACCCCTTCTTCAAAGCAGGACTATACCCAACTACATTATCCCAGCCAAGGCCTTGTCTAGCTGGGTCTTCCATGGATGGAAAGTCCACAACCTCTCCGGGTAACCTGTTCTAGTGTTTTACTACCCTTCTAGTGAGAAGGTTTTTCCTACTATCAAACCTAAACTTCCCTTGCTGCAACTTCAGACCATTCCTCCTTGTTCTGTAATCTGCTACCACTGAGAACATTCCAGCTCCACCCTCTTGGAAGGTGAAGGCTGCTATTAAATTCCCTTTTCAGTCTTCTCTTCTATAGACTACATAACCCCAGTTCCCTCAGTTTCTCCTCAGAAGTCATATGCGCCAGCCCCCTAACCATTTTCGTTACCCTCTACTGGACTCTCTCCAACTTGTCTACATTCTTTCTGTAGTGGGGGGCCCAAAACTAGACACAATACTCCAGATGTGCCCTCACCAGTGTTGAATACAGGGGAATAATCATGTCCCTTGATCTACTGGCAACACACCTAACAATGCAGCACAGTATGTCACTAGCCTTCCTGGCAACAAAGGCACATTGTTGGTTCATATTCAGCTTACTGTCCACTATAACCCCCAGGTTTTTTCTGCCATTACTAGACTGTTACTTAGTCAAGGATGAAGTGCACTAATCATTACTCTCATTTTCCTACATTCATATCTGGTTATATCCTTACATGGTTAGTCCTAAGAATGTACAATTTTTCAATTGTTTTCAATTTTTGATAATAGTGAGTAGTTTGTTCTATGGGTGGTGAGAAAAGAGACTGGATAACATGCTTTTGATCCAAGAGCTATAGGTAATTTTTGCTATGATATTACATTCACTTAAACCCTCAGAAAAATACTGTAGATAAATACCAACTGAACACTTGTTGCTGTTGTGTAAAAATAATGAAAACCAAATACCTATTTCAATGCCATCTATAGTAACATGAATAGTGTAGAGACCAACAGCTCCTGGAGTCCAATTAGCACAGTAAGTGCCATCATTGTTGACTCTAATCAACATGTTTTCACTGGGTCTAGAATAAATAAAACAATTTTGAAATAATTAACCAAACATCAGCCTCTTGAATCTTTTGAAATATACTGTTTTACTTATCTATTTTCCATTTTTATTCCACAGCATTCATACAATCCTTTTGTTGCCTTAAATTTGTCTTAACTATGTTAATCATCTCTGCAATAAATAAATGTGATCTCCCACTCAGACTGAATTCAGGTGAAGAATTCAAACAAGTAAAATGAGCATCCAACATTTTTATGCAAAATTCTCTTTAATTTTACGAAATATAAAAAGAAAACGTACATCTGAAGTTTTCTCATACAGCAAATGCTTTCCAGAATTTTGACACCTAAATCAACCAATCTGGAATATGTCTATTTTAGGGTTAAAACACACAGCTCTGACATCAATAAGATTTAATTAGTGACAGTTAAAGAAAATTCTGTGCAAGTTTTTGTTTGTTGTTGCTGTTCTTTGGAGGTTGGGGGGGGGGTTGTTGTTGGTTTGTTTGGGGTTTTTTTTACCTCTTAGGCGTCGGTGAGGCAAAGCGTAATTCTTCAAAAGAATAATTTTCATAAGCCTATGAAACAAAATACATAAATCACATTCTATAACAAAATCTTGCACTTGATCAATACTATTAATAGTTTTATTGTAAAAAAAAAAGTTTCTCAAATATAGAAATTGAATTGGTTGTGCAACATGAAGTGTTAACAGGGAAACCAATACAAAGTTGCGCACAATCTGTGAAGTGTTCATTTTGGGTGTACTTATTACTCATGTAAATTCAGGAATAATCCCTCTGACAAAAACTGGAATTATAGGGTTGGAACAGATCTCAAGCATCATCTAGTCCAGTCCCCAGATTCAGCTTTGCTTGTATTCCTGAATCTATTTGTGAAGACCCAGACTCTAGGGCTAATGCAGATCTATCTTCCTTTATAATCCTTAAGCCATCTGCAACCATTCATTTGAATGATTACAATATACTAGGTAGGAAACCCATCTATTAGAAGTTAGATGATGATTATCAGTTTATTTCACATAGGCTAAACAGCCATGAGAAGTTAACTTATTTTGGTTAAAGCCAAACCAGGGCAGAGATAAAAAGACTGTATCAATTCTATTCCCTTAAACTAGGGGATGGCAACCTAAGGCATTCGAACAGGATCAGTTCACAAAGGCATTGGATACAGTCCGCAGTTAGGGGCTTCAGTGGTGGGGGCCCTGCCACCAGTGCAGCTGAGCAGCTACTTGCTTAGCCTGTACTATGGCTGGTAGCTTTCCCTGCTCCACAACCAGGTGGTGGGGAGAAGCAGCAGCAGCAGCACGTGGGTCCTAGTGCCAGCTCATCTCAGACCTGATTTGATTCATTCTAGCCCACCAGGGAAAAATATTGCTGACCACTGCTCTAAACTGATCTCTCTTAAGCAAGGGAGTTCTTTCTAGGTTGCACGCACAGGTATTTAATAAAATGTCTACAATATAAAAATTGGAGACAGTTCTATGAAGCAGGAAAGAATGAAGTCTTTTGAACAATCCTTTAAAAAGTCATTATGAATTGCGTTAAAACTGGACAAACCTTTTGGCTTTGATTTTTTATTTAAAGACTGTGGGTATTAATTAACATGCTCTTTACTCATACATGCAAAACCTGTACTATTACAGTATTGATACAGCATAATTAAACATACTAACACATAATGTTATCCCTTATATGCCTTATGCTATAAAGCAGGCTATGACTACGTCCAGTTATGAATTCCATTATGTATTTATGGAGGAAACATTTCTCAACTCATCTACTTAATGATATTCTAGAAAGTCATCCTATATGAGAAAGGTGTTTGAGGCCTTGTTGAAGGGCTATTGCTCAGAGCCACCTTGACAGCAATGCGAGCTATGAATTTTGCATGATGTAGTACTGACTCATGACCCCAATAAAAAAAAACAAACCAAAACAAATACTTTATAATAACTGGCTCTTCAAGATGTGCTGTCCAGGTGTTCAAAGACTACTGAAGAATGAATCACAGCTACGCCAGAAGCAGCACTAGCTATTGATGCTCCATAGAGACTAATGGCCATGTTGCTGCTCTGTGAATTTCTGATGTGCTTGTTTCTTAAGGAAGAAGAGGAGGAGAATTTGATGAACAGAAATGTGCACTAGATAAAATGACCTCTCTCAAAATCAGCCAGGTTGTGAACGCTGTCCTTGATTTGCCACTCTTAGTAAGGACTTGGAGAAAACCCAAAGCTGCAGATAAACCAAAAACTACTACACAGTCTTGACAGTCATTCTGTCCTGTTTAGAAGCTGGGGCATGCTCTATGTATGTATGGAGACCAGGAACCTAGCATCTTGCAGGTCAAAAATGATAGGTCAATCCTAAGGATCTAGCACTGTAATTATGGGCTTAGGGATACTATTCTAAACTTGGATGTGGCACTGAGAACCTTCAAGTTTAGGAATTATATCACTATCCTCCTTTTTATTTGGGTGTCAGGAAATAGAAACAAAAATGTCTTCCCCTTGTACTAAGGTGGTGCTTCCATGTCTCCTATGTAGTTAGTTCCTTGCCAAAATAATTCCATGAAAAGGGACAGGAAAGCAGGGGTAGAACTAGCATGACCTGCATAGACCACCAGTAATATTTTAGATCCCAAATGTCTCCTGTTACCAGGTTCTATGCTCCATGACAGGAAGAATGGCCTTTTTCAAAATTTTCTTTTGCTCAACTTATTAGACACATAACTGTGTTAAAACTTTATGAAACAGGTAGGTCCTTTTAAAAGTATTTAATACATATGCTACTGATTAGAAGGTTATTCTGTCTGCACATAATAAATGTAATTCAAGCTATTACCACTGACACCTGAACAACTATTTAAGTTCTGAGCTATATTCTACATCTGTGAAGCTCATGTCTAATGAACACCGTTCTTTCCCTCCCCACTCATCTTACAAAATGCTATTTTATAAGTTCATTGGAAAATGGTAACTAATAACTGCATTGCTGGAATGACTAATTTACCTTCATCATTGTAATAGCAATATATCGAGCTTCTTTCACTATCATAGGTTCATAAGAAGCATCAAGTTTTGGTGAAGGGAGTCCTCCAAAGGTCATGTCAGTGACCGGGGAAGCAGCTGCTGCAGGACTTCCTGGTATCCTTTGGAGTTTTTTCACTTGTTCATGTTGCAAAGATGTTTTTTTCTGGGAAACAGGAATAGCCTTGACCTCCACCTACCAAAACGCAGTAAGAAGCGAAAAACTAATGAATAAGAAGTTTCATTTTCTCTTTTGCTTCCTTTTCCATTTCCCTATTCAAAATCTTGTTCCGCATTTCCCACTACTGCTTTTCTCAGATGCCTTTATTTCCTTTTCTACATACGCTTGGTATTTCACTGACTACTACTTCCATTTTTTTGTATTAAAAGTTCTAAGAGCCCTTATATAAAAAACCCATCTAAGTCTCAAAAGACTGTTTTACCCTTAGGCTTACTCTTACTCCCATCTCTCCTCATTTTAGGATCTGAAATTCTGGTAAGCACTATAACAAGATGATATTTTCATACGAATAGTAAGGATATTAATTTGGAATATAAATTTATTTTTTGTTGTTCAATCACTGACCCCACCTTGGCACATATTTTTTGTTCCACAAAAGATTTTGACAAAAAACACACACTGAAAGACAAGCCAAGGTGATTATAGTTTGTAAACAGTTACCTTCATATTTGGAACATGAACAACATCTCCATATTGATCTTTTGTCTGCACTGTAATAACAGTAGGCCAACCGCATCGGATGTCATCCTTATTTAGAATCAAAGATGTCTTTTGAGGATCAGCATACGAATCTGGCTGAAGCCATCTACAGCAAAGTTAACGTACAAACATTTAATGTTTAAAGTGTTTCCTATTCTTTTCAAATCACAAAGATTATCAACTCCTGTCCCTCTAACATTAAAACATTTACCTTAAATTGCAATTAAGGATATACAAATCGAACTCTGAAGCACTGTATTTATTTGAATCCAAGATGGCTTTGAATTCAAGATGTCCCCCCAAATTAAGTTTATACACGGAAAGTTATAAATTTCTTACTTTTCCAAGTGAAGAATCTAATTATTGGAGTGTCACCTTACACTGATCCCCCTCACCACTGTGGCAAGAAAAGTAGCAGTAGAAGGGCAAGCAGCTAGAAGGCAAGTGGCGGGAGGGGGAGGGGGAGGAGGAGGGCAGGCAGTCCAATATCAAGCCTTTGCCCTCCTGCACTTTGCTTCGTCCCTGTGCCATCCGCCCTACCCCGACCTGCACCGTGTCCCCACGTGCCTTTCTCCCCCTGGTGTCTGCCCCCCCTACTCACATATGCCTCACAATCCCACCTTGTCTTCCCCCAGCCACTTGCCCCTCTCCCTCTCCTCATGCTGCACTCCTGGATGGCTCTGTGGTAGGGTGCTGGTTGCTCCCTGGCTCAGCAGAAAGCCAGGAGCACTGCAAGATCCAGCACAAAGCCAGGGAGCAGCAGGGGAATCAGCTCAAGCCAAACAGCAGCAAGACCCAGCACTAATTCTTGTTCCACTCTCTGGCTGCATGCTGGGCCCTACTGTTCTCTGGCTTTGTGCTGATTCTCTATCCACTCTCTCGCTCCCTGCTGAACCAGAGAGCTACAGGAAAAGCAGTGCTAGATTTTCGGCTACTCTCTGGTTTGCGGTTGATTCTCCCACTGCTCCCTGGCTCAGCAAGCAGCCAGAGAACAGAAAGGGAATCAGTTAAAAGGGGAGCAGAACAGGACTTGGAGCTGCCTGCATGTACTCAATTCTTAGATAAGACTTCATTATCCCTGTGATGAATGGGAGAAAAAATACTAGTCTTAGAATCATATAAAATATGGTAGTTACAGATTTTTCTAAACATGCTTGTTATGGAGAAAAAAATCTAGGAGCAATTTAACAGCTTTCCTTTATGCTGATGCTAATACAATACAACCATAAAACTACAAAAGAAATTTTAAAATTTCAGTAACGTAATTAAAATCAAAGTCATGAGCAAACTAAAGTATTTGAAGTCTCTATTTTACTGCAGCTATAAAAAAAATATGAAAAATGAAGTTACAGGCCCACAAGTTACATTACCTTGCAAGCCGTCCACCACTTGATCCTGGTACACAGGTAATGAAATCCTCCAAAAAGGATTGTTCATTGCTTTGCATCTGCAGTGGAAGGTTCCCTTCAAGAGCTTCTATTATTGTTGGTGAATGAGACAGTGCTAAGCCTTTTCCAAGAATGCCCGAGTGAGATTTACACACCTTTTGGAATAAAAATTGAAAGTATTTTCAGCCAAATAAACATCTTAAATTTGACAGTTTTCCATTAAGTAACAATAGCAGACAGTCTCAGTCTTCATGAGAATGTGGAGATCATTGAGAAACTCTTCTCTTTTGCAGGAAATAGATGGTACTCCTCTCTCCATCTCCACTATCTTTTGTTCAGTCTGAGCAATTTTGATTCACGCAATCTCACAATACATGAACCTCAGGGACAGTACTTAAAAAAGGCAGGCCAGAAAAAGTGAAGTAGAATGTACTGAATACCCAGTAAATTAGCATCAGCGCTCCACCAGTACAGGCTTCCTCTGAATTAATATATATTTACCCCCTGGACAACTGATAAAAGCATAATTTCCTAGATACTCCTTGTTGACCCTGAACAATTTCTCTTATAGCCTCTTTTCCTGTTTTACCATGCTGAAAGCTGAGACAAATTCAAGGCCCTCCAAAGGATATATTGAACTATGGCACTAGTTATTCCTCAAGAAAATCTGGAAGGAACTGGGATTTCTGCTTTCGAAGTGAGAAGGTATAGATTGTTTTGATTCATCATCAGCTCTTTGTGCAGACAGAAAACAAAACCCATCTATCTGCACCAGTCAGTCACACTAAGGAGAAAAAAATACAAATATATTTACTAATAAATAATCTGTAACAGTTACAACTGTAGTACATGGCATTTTATCAACCTGGAGATCCATCCAGTGAGTTGGCGTGAAAGGTACAACAGTTTTTGTCACCAACAGCACACACAGGAGTGATCAGGCTACCATCACACCTGGCAATCTTTGACTCCCCAGCCTGAATAAGCAGGTAGCCATTTACAGTTGAAATCACAGCCTTTGGCACAAGTCTAGATAAGGCTAGAACTCATGCCTTGAGACCTACAGTAAGACATCTTAACCACTCTGCTACCACATCCCTAATCTGATCAATGCTAACATTAATTTGCACAAGAAAATATTTAAGCAGATACGTTTTTCTTTTTGTGGCCATCCTGATATGGATAGAGCTCATTTTCGTAATATCAGAAAAACAGTTCCTAATAAAAATTGCAAACAAACCCAGTTCCATTCTCAAAATATATTGGCTCACCTCATTTGCCATGTTTGAACGTAGCTTACCACTACACTAGAGAAGAATATCAAGGTCTGTGGGAGCAACTGTTCACCAGAGCACCCGAGAGGAAAACCAGGAGTAATGGCCACAAGCTCCTGGAAGATCAATTCAGGCTCAACATTAGGAAAAATTTTTCACAGTCAGGGTGCCCAGACTGTGGAACAACTTCCCTCCAGAGGTGGTGCAAATCGCCTACCATGGAAATCTTCAAGAGGAAACTAAAGTCACCTTGCTGGGGTCACCTGACCCCCAGTTATCTTTCCTGCTTGGTGCAGGGGGCTGGACCCGATGATCTTCCAAGGTCCCTTCCGGCCTTACAATCTATGAATATCTGTTCTGAGAACATTTATTCTGAGGGTTTAACATAAATATTAATACTGAACAAGATACAAACACTTCCATGAAATCATTCCAATTTTCTTCTAAACACCATAATAGCCAAGTCCTGGAAAGCCCCACTTTCTCCATCTTTTAATTAATGAGCATGCCCTTTTACCTTCCATGTAATAGTATATTAATTCAAATCATCTGGTAAGAAAGATTACTTCTTTTTACGAGTAAGACTCCAGTTCTTTCAAAAACCTAGAAATACAATTGGCTGGGAGTAGGACGGAGCTGTGGGTGGCTCGTACAGGGGGCGTGGGGTGGCTACCTGCCACTGCGTGGACCCCCCAGGGGAGTCATGGTAGGGCATGTAACCCTGTGGATTCGTGCATGGCACAAGGGTGCAGTGCCCACTGCAGGCTTGGAGCCAGGAGCTCTCTCTTCCCAGGAGGCTAGGGAGGGAGAGGGGGCAAGGCGGGGCAGGGAGAAGAGGCAGGGCTTTGAGCAGGCAGGTGGCGGCACCAGGAGGGGAGCCCACAGGGAATTTTGGGGTGGCTATAGCCCCCTAAGCCCCACCCCTGCTCAGGGCACTCTGCTTTTGGGGCAACCACAGGATGCGTGACCAGTGCAGGGCTCCCAAGGGAAAGGCAGCAGAGTGCCCCAAGCAGAGGTGGTGCTTGCGGGAGGTTGGGGGGCTATAGTCACCCCAAAATTCCCCATAGCCACCCCTCCCAGTGCTGCTGCAGCTGCCCACCCCAGGCCCACCGCTCAGAGCCCAGTCCCTCCACTGGAAAGCGGCTGGCACAGCCCCTGGCCCCGAGCACTCAGTGGGCAGTGCCCAAGTCCCATGCACAAGTTTGGGGGGGGGGGGCACATGCCCCCCATGCCTACCCCAGGGGTGCGTGCAGCAGTGGAGAGCCACCCCCACTCCCCGTACCCTCTGGACAAGCCACCTGCAGCTCTGTCCCCCTCCTAGCCCCAGGAACACATTCACCATTCTAGCTGCGAAGCACCTGTCCCTGTACCACTCCCTCCCTCACTGTGAGGGCCATGATCTGCCCCCTCTGTGCACCTTCCCTCCCCTGTGCCCCTTTCCCCCCACAGACTTATTTGAAAGACGCTGCTCTCCAAGTCTAGTTCTAAAAGAGCACTTTTAGAATTGTGCACATTCACACAGCATCTACTGGTGACATCAGCTACATTGGCTCAAAAAAGGTGATAGCTAATAATGTTAATCTTCCTTTTATTGGTGCTGACCGATATGCAACTGATATACTGGCGCACCTCTAATTTCATTGCAGGGTACTTCCACTTAATATAGAGATGACACTGAATCAGGAATACAAATGAATTAAATAGAAAGTAAATGGTAAATAAAGCTTTAGGGCCAATGCTGAAGTGCTACGGAGGGTGAACTCTGT
Organism: Gavialis gangeticus; assembly: GCF_001723915.1. Lineage (NCBI taxonomy): Eukaryota > Metazoa > Chordata > Crocodylia > Gavialidae > Gavialis > Gavialis gangeticus. The sequence goes on from NW_017729032.1 coordinate 98,365,477, forward strand.
AATTCTCTCTTAAAGAAGTGAAGATTCCAGTTAAAACAAATGAAAAAATACCTTCTAATATTAAAAACATTATTATACCTGCAATGCGGCCTCTTCCAGAATCTCAAGATCTTCTTCAAATTCATTACCTGCTGTCAAATAGAAATGCATATAGGTTAATATTGCACCTGAAATTAAATTCTAGTTCTACTTAATAATGAATTTTCTACTACATATTAGGACAGAACTTAAAAATTTAACCATATACCCAGCTTAACAGTGTGAAAACATTCCAAGGTTAAGAATCATTTTTAATAAAGTTAAAATTTTGTTTTTGGACAATATTTTATATATGCCGGGTTGCATAATTCAGGGTACAAGGAAATAAATGACACTTTACATAAGAAAAGTTCATTTAAATTTAGTTTCTCCAGAACAGTATGTTTGGTAAATCTGTAAGCATGGCTGAGTGCTCTCCTTTAAGGATTTTTACATGAAGTTCAAATTGCCTTCCAGTTGTCTTTTTTTTTTTTTTTTTTTTTTTTTAT
>NW_017729032.1:98366059-98370903 GCF_001723915.1 Gavialis gangeticus
TTAAATCAGAGAAAACCAGGATCCCTGATCATTAGAAACAACAACAAAAGCCAGGGCCAAGAATAAAACCCACTCCAATTTTTTTTTAAGAACTTCTAACTGAATGGGTAAGGACTGGGCCAACATCTTGCAGATCTTTTCCTGTTATTATCAGACTAGTAAGATTCAAAAAAGCTGGAGTGAAGCAAATGTCTGCGCACCACACTAAAACATAGCAAACCAGCTGAGGAAGCTGACAACCTATGTATGTCACCCTTGCCACAGTAAAGAAGCTCAGGGGGTGAAGGTAGAAAGGAGAGTCCTTCTAGCTGACCTCACAATACTCATTGGGAACACTCTACCTTTAGGCCAGGTCTAAGTTGCTGCAGTCAAGTTCTAGTTTTTATAAGATGAACTGATGCAGTTTTACAGGAAAGCAAAAACTGAAACAGTGACAGGTGAACTCTCTTTCACTTGGTCTCCTTTGAATCAACACCACTTTCACTGACGCCTGTAAAGTCTTAGTGGACAGATGCTCAATTTTTTTCAGGGCCATCAAGTGCCACCCCACATTACAGCTTATTTCTTCCCTTGTAAGTATACAGTTTGATAGGCAGACTGGCATGGACTTGGACCACCAGAAGGATTTTACCAGCTCCGCTGCTCTTCAAAAAGTTTACATGCCATGCCATACCCAGCACAAACAATATGCTGGACATGATGGAGAAACTTCACGTGCCTTCATTTGAGAAAGCTCATATAAACCAGACATTTTTCCAGCAGCCAAGGAACCATCATCATTAGAATGAGCACTATGTTCACTGCCAACCTCCAGATCTTCACACATTACATCCACTCCTGGAAATTATGCCAAAATCCCTGAAAAAACTCTGACCCCTTTCTGCATGAAGAACAAAGCTTTCAAAGTACTACTGGACATCAGATTTTGTGGACAGAAAGTAAACATTAAGCCTAATCTCATAGAAAAACTGGCTAACTGCAGCCTTGGCTACATCATAGTCCACTGGCTGGGGAATTGGCTCCGAGGTCGGACCCAGAGAGTGGTAGTTGATGGAAGTCAATCACTGTGGCGCACCGTGACCAGTGGAGTCCCCTAAGACTCCGTCCTTGGGCTTATTCTTTTCAACATCTTCATTAACGATGCGGACATTGGTATCAGAAGCGGACTGACCAAGTTTGCTGATGACACCAAACTATGGGGTAAATGGGCAAACGACAACCTGAGGGCCTTCAACACCGAAAAGGCAAAGTACTCCACCTTGGGAAGAAAAACCCGCAGCATGCTTATAGGCTCAGCAGTGCTATGCTTGCTAGCACCACAGCTGAAAGGGACTTGGGGGTCATGATTGACCACAAAATGAATACGAGTCACCAATGTGATGTTGCAGCCAGCAAAACAAGCAAAACTCTGGCTTGCCTCCATAGATGCTTCTTTAGCAAATCCCAGATGTCATCCTCCCACTGTACTTGGCCTTGGTGAGGCCGCAGCTGGAATACTACATCCAATTCTGGGCTCCACAATTTAAAAAGGATGTGGAGAAGCTTGACAGAGTCCAGAAGGGAGCTACGTGCATGATCACAGGTCAAGACTATAGGCCTTATGATGGGAGGCTGAGAGCTATGGGACTCTTCAGCCTGGAAAAGTGCAGGCTCAGGGGGTACCTGGCTGCCTATAAGCATAAAAGGGGTGTACACATCAGGATCTGGGCAAATGCCTGTTCACCAGACAGCCCCATGGGATGACAAGGTCAAACAGTCACAAACTCCTCCAAGACCGTTTCAGGCTGGACATAAGGAAGAACTTCTTTACTGTCTGAGCCCCCAAGGCCTGAAACAGACTGCTGCCAGAGGTGATGCAAGCACCTACTCTGGACTCCTTTAAGAGTCAATTGGACGTTTATCTTGCTGGGATCCTGTGACCCCAGCTGACTTCCTGCCCCTGGAGCAGGCGGCTGGACTTGATGATCTTCTGAGGTCCCTTCCAGCCCTAATGTCTATGAATCTAATCTAAACTACCTTGTCATTTAGAAAATAAATTCAGAAAGGCCAAAGCCAGGATGTGCCTCCTACAAAATCTAGCAAGGACTTTGTGGGATGCTAGTGACAGCTTGCTTTGAACAACAGTGCTGGCTCTGGTATCACTGGCTGCAGAATATTGTGCTCCTGTTGGGTCCCATGGTGCCTATACTAAATGCCTTGGCATGCAACTCCATGCTGCACTGTGTATTGCAACTGGAGCTCTTTTATCAACAGGCCATCTAGTTACTGACTTGGGCCCAGGAGACACTGTTTAAAATTTGAAGAGACATAAAAATGAGCTGTCTACTTAGATCATGGCTAATCCTGGTCTACCTTTACAGGACCTCCAAAATATTTTCTCACCTGAAATCCCAGCATTATTTACTCTTATTAGTTTAAAAAACATTTTCACTTAGAGGTTATCCACAATTAGAAATGTACTGAATGAGGCATTCACAAAACAAGGTACATAATGTATTACTTGATTAACAGAGGCTTACCGATGGGAAGTGCCAGGTCTTTTTTCATTAAAGCTGCTGCACATGCTCCTCCTAGATTGGACAACTCTTTCTCTAACTGAATGATACCCTTCAAAAACACAGAAGATTTTTAAGCAAAATATTTTCAGAAAACAAAATCAAGTAACTGGATTAGCAGTGTGCTACACAATATTTGTGACTGATAGACACTAATATTGTGCTCTACTTCAAGGGTTTTCAGCCTGCTTTCCAGGGTAAGGATCCTGAAATTACAATTCTGTTGTTTTAAGGGGGTCACAGTACAAAATGGTTGAAAGCAAATTATCTCATTAATAGGATTTATTAACTATTGTTTGTTGCTGTGCTTTGGGTTTAGGGAAAAATTGTAAGATAAATATTGTATATAGCCTTTAGTCTGTAGAATGGAAACTGAAAACATTCAAAAAATTAAAAATACATAAATACCTTAGAGCAATGGTCCTTCTAAGTTATCCCATGCATTCAGTTTACCTGAAACCTTACTCAAGACCTCCCTGTCTTCCACTTCTTGATTCTGTCCTGAAGGAAGCTCTCTGTCCCCCCAAATTTCTCCTACTGTTGACTCTTAAAAGAAGCTCTCAGACCTTCTTCCATATACACTGGTCTCAGAGTATTTTGTAGGCCATCTTAAAAGGGCTATAGTCATTCTGTTGTTTCTAACAAGGAGATCTATGTTGTGCAAGATGAACAGTGCAGTATCAAGACAAATTTGCAAGTATCTTGGATTTTAAGCAAATACAATTTAAGGTAACCTATACACGTGCCAGACATTTGCTCTGATGCATGCTAATTAGCACACGTCAGAGCGGATTCAATTAATAAAGACAAATACTCAGAGATTAATAGAGTCTGCTGGAGTGTGCTAATTAATGTGCTCCAGCAGCCTCTGCGTCCTGTCTACTCAGTGTCCCCATGCTTCAAAATAGGGGCGGGGGTGCTTGAACTAAAGCCCATTGAATGACCATTAGTTCAAGCATCCCCACTGCCATTTTGGAGTGCCAGACGCTGAATACACATGATGCTATGGGCACTTTAATCAGAGTGATTCTCAGATCCATTAATTAAAGCACGCCCTCTCTTCCCCACCTCCAGCCCAGAGCACGTGTAGAGACTCTTCAATAGTTCAACTACATCTCAGGATCTGTGTAATGATTACATACAGAGAAGATATGGATTTCCTGACTCGCACAGAACTGGATTGTATGTGTATCACCAAGGTTTCAGTGCGACTGCTTATTAAACAAGGTGCTACTCAATGTGAGCAAGGTTATCTAGAATCCTGCCCTATGATAAGGCAGGGGCAACAAAACAAAGGGAAATGAACCCAGAGAAAAAATAATAGTACAGATAGGGACAAATTTTTATTTACCCTTTTCATGATGCAACAAAAGATTTCTCAGTCAAAATTAAAAGGCAACACACTGAAGACTACAGGCGACCCTTGCCATTTGTGGGAGATCTGTTCTGAAGATCCCCATGAATGGTGAAATCGGCAAATACAGCACTGCATTTATGAATGTCATGAATGCAGTGCCCCCAGCGGCTGGGGGGCGAGGCACGGCTGCACTGGCAGTGGCGGCAGGAGCCCAGCAGTGGCAAGCGCGGAGCTCCCGAGGCACTCCTGTAAATGTATTTAAGATGCAGGTTCGGCATTCGCGAATATTTGAAACCACAAATGCCGAACCCACAAATAGCAAGGATTTCCTGTACAGTAAGAAAGAGAAGCTATTTACCAGTAACTGTCTAGAGTTTCCCTTTTGCATTGTATTCACAGTTGTGGAATACAGCACTCTGGTTTCAGGTTGAGGAACTGCCATGTCAGTTGAGGGGCACACGAGAGATTATGTTTGAGGATCAAGATCCTACTCTATAAAAGGGACCTTTCCCTCCAACTACACCATCCTATCCCTAACTAGAGTCCTTATGTTACATTGAACTCTGAAGCAGAGGGGATTATAGACTGGTACTACAAATACTCAGATATGAATCTTAAATTTTTTGTTGCATAATCTGTGGTTTCCAGGCACTCCCATTCGTGGGAGTTTAGCAAGCAGTTCACCACCACCAGAAAGAAGGTGGGCATGGACTGCTATTTAAATAGAGACCAAAACCCTGTTTTCCCAAATGGAAGAGCAGAATGTTAAGCCCTAGATGCATTAAAAACTAAGGGCTGTGCCAGCCTCTTTACAGTGGGGGGAGGGGTTGGACCCTGGCTGAGCTCAGGGTGGGTGTGGGCAGCACTGGAAAAGGGACTACGGTGAATTTTGGGGTGGCTATAGTCCATCCCGTAGCAGCCCCCCCCCCCCC
>NW_017729032.1:98371136-98373902 GCF_001723915.1 Gavialis gangeticus
CTCGGCAGGAAGAGGCTGGTGCAGCCCTTGGCCCTGAGTGATCAGCAGCAGCCTGTCCTTGCCCATTGCACAGATCCAGGGGACACATGCCTCCCCAAGGGGTGTATGCAGCAGTGGCAGCCACTGTGTACATATATATAAATAAAATCCACAGTGGAATAAATTAGTATATTATAAAGCACTCAAGAAACCATATATCTCTATATAGATATATCTATACACACACACACACAATATATATATTATACAGTAGTCTAATAATATATATTATAAAGAAATCTACTTGTAAACATCTGGAGGACAACTAAGTGAAGGAGGACACACCAGTGAAGCAGGTGGGTGGGTGGGTATACTTAAGCTTGGTCATGCTCTTTTGAAACCTGTGTGCATTCGGTGAAGAATGACCAACTCTTTAACACTGCAAGGTTATTTTGAAATACCATACTAAGATAGTACCGTAGACAAATGAGGCAACCATATCTTAGCTGTCCAAGAAAAAAATTGTCATCTGTACTGGCTATCTCCTGAGTTATCACTTATCAGGGACTCTCAACTTCTGAAAGTTTGAGAAAATGTTCTGGTATAAAGGCTGACCAGGTTTACACCAAAGAGTATTCCTTTATACAACCTGAAGTGTGATCATTCATCAAGAGTAATGCCTTTAAGGTTCCAGTGATTCCCAGAACAGAAGAACAAGGAAAAATAAAATTATCCTATGCTACTCTCAGAGGACTATTTCCAATGAAGTCTTAAGTTAGATGAAGGGAAAATGTAATCCAGGGACCGCAGTGGTATTCTGTTTGCTCTTTTCAGAAAAGAAACCCAACATGGATGGAAGAGTACACTCCTTAAAGTGGTGTCACACTTATGTAATTTTTTCCTGAAGGCCTACCAAAAGGCTTTCTAAAGCAGTTCCACAGCTCAACACCAGGGCAGCCAACCCAGAAGTAAGCATGCAAAGATGTACTCAAGGAAGCAAAGAAGAAATAGCAACTTGCAAAACTTTCTTTTATGGGTAATGTTGAGATAATAAGCTTCAGATGATTGAATAGAATACTTATAGGTTTAAAAATATGCAGTTACACTCTGAACGTCTACATGTGATGCTACATTGCCGGGCACAAACTGTGAGGCTGACACTACACTGCTATAGTGATGAGCTACCTCGTTATAGCACATCACTAAGACTTTGTAGCTTCTAAAAATAACTGTCCGAAAGGAAGTACTAAATGATGGTGCAGTAATAAAGGCTCTGTGTGGGGCACATGTATACATGCTCACTGTGTAGAATAAAAACATATTAAGGTATGTCAACTTCCATTCATCAGGAAATAAAACAGGTCAGATTAGACTCTGAACTTAATATATAGACAAAAACCTGAGTAATCTGAAATCCTGCATTTTTGGGGAAAAAAATATCTGTTCTCATTAAGCATCATCTTTACTTTTTACTGAAATGGTTTTACACTATCTTCTGAAGATTCTGGTGATAGGGAAAAATATGAAGGCTGTTTTCATACAGGGTACAATGGTAAAAATATATGAATTAAAACATTCCTCAACCTTCTGGGATGGCTCAATGTAATGAATCCTGGGAGAGGAGCTTAAGACACACTTATAGGAATACTGAATACTTTTTAAATAATAAATAAAAGGAATGAAACTGATAATACCTAATATGTATACAGAATGTAAGAAACAGTAAATTGAGATTGAGAAAACTTCATGCAATTAGATAAAAGCTTGAAACAGCGACTCTTCAAACAACAGCAGCTTAAAAAGTATATTAAGACTATTTAAAATTATATTTCGCTAATGTTATTTAAGCAAAAATAGAACTTAAAGGATTGTATACAATAATTTGCCTTTAGAAAAGGCAGGCTAATTTAATATAATTATAGTAGTTAAACTTAATCTCACCTCATCAGATCCTGGACTAAATTCATAACCGATTGCATAACACTTAAAGCCATAAAAACAAGCCTTCTCATCTTTCACATAGTCTGATGCAGTCTCCAGGGAAAACAGTGCTTCATTTCCTGAAGGGAAACATTGGAATTAAATTAAACAAAATGAACTTAATTTCAACTGTTCCTCTTGCCACCTTCTACATTCTGAAAATAAATATGACAATCGGACACCATGAATTTTATATATAGAAAAATATCTTGAGTAATGTGCAAATCTGCAATTCATATAAGAAAATAAAATATTACTTTTTTTTTTTTTTTTTTTTTTTTTTTTAAATACACACAGACTGTACAGCCAGTGACTATAACGGGCCACTTGTTCCAAAATTTGGGCAGAGTTTTGTAGTTATGTATTCCAACTGGTAAGCCAAACAATTTAGAATCATTATTTAAAGAAAACCACTTGGAAGTAAAATTTTCATCCTCATTAAGAACTTCATATCATCTGAAAAAAGAAGTCAGTTCTACTATTAAGTTAAAATTACTTCCTGGAAATGATCATAGTTTTACTACTAAACGATGTAAGGACTACACTTCAAAGTCCTACTGTAAGGGTAAAGGGGCGGGGGGCGTAAAAAGCACCCTGTTCAAATTTGCTGATCACACTAAGATGTGGGGGGATGTGGGCACGCTAGAAGGGAGGAACAGGCTGCCATCAGACTTAGGCAGGTTACAGGGGTGGGTGGATGAGAATAGGATGGGATTCAACACTGACCAGTGCAAGGTGCTGCACCTGGGGAGGAAGAACCAGCACCATACCTACAGGCTGGGGAACTCCCTTCTCGTCAGCGCAGAG
>NW_017729032.1:98374034-98387090 GCF_001723915.1 Gavialis gangeticus
GTCACAAGCTGGCAGAGGGTAGATTTAGGCTAGATATCAGGAAGCACTACTTCATGGTCAGGGCGGCTAGGATCTGGAACCAACTTCCAAGAGAAGTGGTGCTCGCTCTTAACCTAGGGGTGTTTAAGAGGAGGCTAGATGAACACCTTGCTGGGGTTGTTTAACTCCAGTACTCTTTTCCTGCCATGGCAGCAGGTCAGGCTCGATGATCTGCTCAGGTCCCTTCCAGCCCTACAAACTATGAAACTATGAAAAGTAAACTCTCAACTGTTTTACCTGGTAACACTAAAACCATGGTAGGCCATCCAGATGAGCCGGAAAATTTCTTTAGTTCTATCCAAGAATTAAGATTTTCATGAACAGAGGTTTGCTTTGGTCCAAAACCTGAGTTCTGAGCAAATCTAACAGGAATTAACAAGCGAAGTACATCTTCTGATTGAGCAGTGCCACATTGTGTGTCAAACTCTACTGTCATCCACCTGACACATTCTGGAAAAGTTACCTAAAAACAAACAAGAGTCAGAAAAATCACTCAAAGATATGTAAAAACCTGAAAAATTTAAGTACAGGCAGTCCTTGACTTACAATGTTTTGAATTACAATGTTTCAAAATTGACACCGTTTCAACTTTAAGATGTCAGTTTTAACTTTACAACACTTGATCCAATGCGATGCCACGCCAGCGAACAAGTTCGCTGTATTGTTCATCTCCCTGGAGAACATCTGTCCAAACTTCTTCGGATACTTTATTTAAAAAAGCAGGCAAGACTCCAGAAAAACCTGCAGCCAAGACTCCTGAGAAGACTCTAGCCAAAAACCCTTCAAAAAGTCCAACCAAGAGTCTTTCAAAAAGTCCAGCGAAGTCACCTCAAATAAGTCCTTCCAAATCAATATGATTGCTATTTACAATATAAATACATTAATGTAGCTATATTACTCCTCTATAATTGATCGAGCACACAATTCTGGGGTATTTTTGGTGAAAATAGGGTATTGGCCCTTGGTTCAGGAACCATCTCCCCATTTATAACATTGTTTCTTATGAGAAAATTGGTTCCGAGTTACAACATTTAGACTTAAGATGTGGTTTCCATGAACCAATTGTGTCATAGGTTCGAGGACTGCCTGTATCCTTTTAAACCTTTATTTAAAAATGGCTAAAAAACAAATATTATAGATTCATGCTAAGTGTGGAAAACTACTCTTCAACTTCTCATCCTAATTAGACTCCTTAAGAGTAATTTTATAGAGATCGATACTCTATTTTCCTGAGTACCAACTTCTTACTCTGGCATCTCTCAATCTTTCCAGGGCATCTCCCCTGTCAAATCACACTGAAAAAGTATCTTGTGCTCACCTTTTAATCCATAAATTTTTCCCTGCTCCAACATGCAATATCCATCTAGTTAGAATTCATGCATTTTAATAGTTCACTATGCTAAATTTGCCTAATTTTTCCCAAGGTTACATTTTTACCTTTCTCTCCTCAGAATGCCACTATGGGACAGACTTTACACTATGCAAGTGTTTACCCTATATAATTACTTGCCTTGCTGTTTGGATTTCTCTTTATATTACTAACTACATTTCTTGGACTTGTATTGCTTGGTTTAGAGTTATAAATTAGTGGAGTTTCCCCTGCCTCCTCCTCCAAGCTACAAATATGTACTGCAGATTTCCTACTCACTTATCCAAATCTCTTTCAAAAGCACCCACCAAAACAGCCTTCTGGATAAATGAAATTGTTCAGAAAAAAGTGAAAACTGTAGCATCTTATGAGGCATTATGCAAGTTAACACATAATGCATGAAGTCAAATCATCCAAGTTTAACAGTACAGATATTAAATAGTCAAATTTAAGAATGTATTATATTGGTGTTACTCACACTTCTGCCAGTGAGAGCCAGATGAATGAGGACATGGGTATGGGGACAGTCTGCAGACTGAATTGGGCCCTGATTCTAATGCAGCAGAGGGGCGGCAGGGGGAGGGGGGGGCAAATGGAGGCAGCATGGGGTCTCAGAGCCTGATCCTAGTCAAGTGGAGGTGGTGCTGGAGCCTGCGCCACCCCCATCCTGCCAGGATCCAGTTCTGGGATTCCACATGGCCTCTACCCCAAAGGGATCAGGTTCTGAGGGATCATGCTGCCTCCTCATGGCTGGGATAGGGCTTCACAGCTCCACACTGCCTCTGCCCCACTGGAATCAGGCTCAGAGACCCCACACCACCATACCTTCCTCCCCCTCTTCCTCCCCATGCATCAGGATTGGACCCCACACCACCATGTGTGCCCACTCTAGTGCACAGGGCCACAACTCACGCAGACTGGATCTGGCCTGCAACCCGGGGGGGCTGAGCACCGTTGTATTATACAGTACCAACATATATAAAATAGTAAAACAAAGCATGTGGATAACCAAATCACACATGAGATGGCCAAGCATTTGGATTACAGAGAATGTACCACGTATCTTGGTTATCTGAACTTGGTTATCTGGATCCTTGATTAGAGATGCAGCAGCAGCCACTAAAGACATCACAAGTCTTTTATGGAATTGTTTCATTACTGGTACTCATATTAAAATAAAAGAATCATATATAAAAATCAATATGCATGCAGTGCAAACACTGTGCTCACACTGCCGACAAACTAAGCAACAGCTTGGCTGCTGCCTGCAGCTCCAGGGAAGAGAAGAGCATCACTCCAATTGGTGCTTAGTCCCATAAAAGAAATCACCCACAAATATCCTTGCCTCCAACAACTTTAAAGATGTTCTTTGTCTCTCAAGTTGTTTTCAGTATATGCTAGGAATTAAAAGTTGCGTACAGACTTAGGAATGATGCCTACCTTATAGTGCGTAACACAAGCTGGTTTGTAGGGGTGTTCACTCTCTATGACAGAATAGTGATTAGAGGTAGTGCAAGCAGACAGCCCTTGTTCAGGCTGATTTCCTGTGGTACTGTCTGTAGACTGATTGGGATTGAACGCAGGAGGGGCATACTTCTGATTCAGAACAGCTACAGAGGGAAGTAACTGTTGTACTAGGCCAAAGACTTCAACAGCAACCTGTATCACAACAGTATATGAAAACATTAGCTGAAATTGCATAAAAATCCTTACAGTTCCCTACAGTGCTTGTTCTGAATGGTCTCCATCTTAACATAACTTAGTTATGTGATTTGTTTTACAGTTTTGCATATATATCACTACAAAAACTTCTGACTGACCAAATATCAAAGCATTTACTTCAAATAAATGTATATTCCAGAGAGAAGGCCAGGTAAAATTTTACCTTATAGACTAATTAATTCAGATATGCATAAGCTTCTGAAAATATTTTGTCAGAATTGAGCTATGGCTTAACAAAAGTAGATTCTCATCTCCGAACCACTCTATAAGGTAGAACTATACTCTGCCTTTCTGTCTGACTTCACATTCTCATGGCTAACTACCTCTATCTACTTGCAGATTCCAGAAAGAGTCACAAATAAAAACAAGCAATAACAGTTTATTCCCAAATAGTTTGAGCATTAATAAAAAAATTTTGATTGTAAAAACTAAAAAGCAGAATTTTAAATGTTGTGGAATGGGCTGTGTTTCAATTTTAAGTGCTTCTGCTTAAAGAACAACCCAGAAGAAAAACCATTACAATCAAGACATATTAGCTATTAAATGTAGTAGTTCTCCATAGTAGTAAACCAGCAATGTTTCCTTTAAAAAAAAAAAAGGTCTCTTGAAAGGTTTTATAATCTGCTCCAGAAAACACTAGTCATGTAAAGCATGTTCTTCTATGGAACAAGTGACCACATCTTTGGTTTGCTTTGTAATTAATTTTGTTCATTAAATTTTGTTTATGGTTTGAATGCTTGTTCCATATTTGAAAAATGCACACTTGAAGGACAAAATATATTGAACAAAAACCTTTTATTTGTGTACATTTGAGGCTTAATATAATTCTATTTCAGAAAGTTCAAAGAATGGCTAAAGTTCTAACATTAAGGAAGTTGCATGGAGAAGATGCAACACCCTTCCACTTACATTTTCATTTAGAAAGGAAAAGCTCCACTTTGATTATCAGTGTGACCACATGTGAAATGAGGATGGCACAAGATGATAGATGTACCCTCATATAATCAAACAAAACTGCTTATGAATTTTACGTGTCCAAGCTTTATCCTTCATTACCTCCATTTGCCTGTCATCTCTGCCCTATTTTACTTCAAATACCCAGAATAACTTCTAGTGCAACATACGCCATATTCCCTGTCTCCTTCTTTAAGCACCGACTTATCCATCTTTGTCAAGAAGCATTTTAAAGCTCTAATTGTCACTTCTTACACATGGTATATTTTGTAAAGCAAGTGTGTCAAAATAATTAAAAAATTGAAGTAAATCTACATGATATATTTATGTGATCCCAAGATACTTTTCATTATACAAAATTTACATTTTCATTTCAGAAATATTTCTATTCCTCATAATTAGAGGCAGTGTACCTCCTAACTGTGAACTGAACTTGAACTGTCATGTCTGTCTGTAAACTTGGAGTGGCTTCCTAGGAAAGGAAGACCTGCTCCTCGGGTGTGCACAGCAGCTGTTACACTCTGTTGCATGTATATAAGCCTATAGCGATGGAAGTGAACTTCACTGCTTGGTCCAGTGTTAACCCTGGATTGTGGTTTTGTAGAGTAACAGCTGCTGCACCTCCTCAGCAGCAGCTCAGCCTCCCCTTTTGAAACCACTTCAGGTGTACCTGTGTGTACCTTCGTCCACTCCCTGAGCCTCTGGACAGGCTGAAACATTGCCTTTTACGCAGCTCTGCTTGTTAACTCCAACAACAACTCTTCCACTGTTAATTAGTTTGGCAGATGAAATCAGAAAAGGAACTGAAATAAAGGCTTTGAGAGAAAGGAATGGAACTGTTGCAAAGAAGGAAATGAAGACACAAAAGTAGAGGGAGCATGCAAAGACAAAAAGGAGAGAAATAGAAAAAAGGCAGAAATAGTACTTGCCTAAAGGGAAGCATAATCTTTTCAATGAACAATACTGAATTTAACAAAAACAGAGTGAATAAATGCTCAGTTCCTATATATTTACCATTTGAAGCCAATGAAAACCTGCCAGCTGTGGATTCAAAGGCAGAGCCTCTTGAATTTATACCCCAGCTGCCATGGACCATAATTGAATTTGGGGCAAAACTACCTTAGATCTAAATTTTGTTAAGTAGTGACTTTATAGAAGAACTAGTTGTGGAAAATCAAAATAATCTAGGATGATGTAACCACAAGTTGATTAATTTCATTTTAAACTCCAGGAAAGGCAAGAATAGGTTCACAGCAAAGGTTTGAGAAATCAAAAGGCTTAATTTAGAGAAACCAAGGCAGTTAGTTAAAGAGGTTAACTGCATTCAAGAGCTAAGAGACTTGGATGTCTAAGTGACATGGAATTATTTCGAGACAAAAATACAAATATAGTCCACACTCAAGCAAGAAGAAAAAAAAATTGAGCTTTTTGGCTTTCCTCTGTGGTCCACTTTCTAGGACTATATGAATATATTTACTGAATTGCAGGCCACTTCAGAAAGTAGGGGAGAGGAGCATTCTAGGGTGCTGACAGATGTGGAAAAAAGACAGTGTTTTACTGGAGGAGGCAGCATGTTAGTTCAAGCCGGCTCTGCAGGGTCTGTGTAGGTACGGCACTTTAGCAGGGCTTTTTGGAACTTTTATCTAATAGCTGATTCAATCACCTATGTACTGAACAACACAAGCAGTTAGGTGTGCAAACATCAACACGTGATTCACAAGATAAACCAGAAATTTCCCATAGGAATCTAGACTGTCAAAAACATTCTGACTTGCTGTAGTTTTTCAGAAATCTCTGCAGCAGAAGAACTGCTCTATTATTTTTATGTATTCAAAAAAAAAAAAATGAGTGAAAGCTAAAAGCTGGCATTTTCTGAGGTGTGCCTTGAGTCTAACAAGTTTGAGAAACACTGTTCTAAGATGTCAGTTTAGGCTGAAGTCAGGCAGAAAGCAGGGTAACACAGCTTAGTATCTTTCTTTTTCCCTTGTCTCTTCCTATCCATTCCTATGTGCGGCGTAGGATTTATTTATTTATTTATTTTTAACACTAAAGGGCACCTATACACGTGCATTGAGGCTGCTCCCATATGCTGCAATCACAGCGTGCTGGAGAAGACTTGATTAATTGAGTTTGCCGGACTGTGGTAACTACCATGCTCCAGCAGAGTCCAGTGTCACAGGTATCTGCTACCCTGTGTTGAAAAATGGTGGTGAGGGCACTTTAAAGCTCATTCGACATGCTTTAGGTAAAGTGCCCCCGCCACCATTTTTCAGTGCAGGGATACCGATACACGTGAGGCTCCAGGTGCTTTAATTAGAGCATCTCTTGAAGTCACTGTAATTAAAGTCCCCCCCTCCCCAAGCACATGTATAAATGCCCAGAGAGCCTACATTTGATATGGGGCATTTAGTGCCTAAAATGTGGGAAAAGCCAGAATGTATATTCTATTGGACAAACATGTATTTATTTATTTTTTTACATGGCTGCCTGAAAATATAGGACTGGACTCAAGTCTTCAGGTGGTCCTTCCAGTTCTATGTTTCAAAGTTATTTTTACATGGAAAAGAAGGAAAACACATTCACTCCCACTTTAAGGCATCTATGAACCATTCTTGTTACCATAATGGATCAGGGAGAGAAAATTCCTAACATGTACAAGGTGGTTGTGTTACAAGGCCCTAATGTGTTAAGTGGTCAGCAAAATCAAGATTTTACAAGACAGGCATATACAAAGGACAAAAGAGTACCTTCCCATCTGCAGCTCTCTCTTAGGAACAAGTTGATGCTTAACGTACCTTGGGAATAGCTGCAGCTACTGGTTCTATGTAGGCTATTATAAGGGGAAGCAGCATTGAAAACAGACTGGAAGAACTGAGCAATTCTGGAATGTCTTCAGCTGTAGAAAGAAGTAATTAAGAGTATTTAGAAGCTATTATTTTTAATATATGTAACAAGCTGTGAATAAATCAAGTTTTCCCAAAGGTTCCTGTACAGCAGGAGTCTGTAAGTAAAATTTGAGATACATTTTTAGTAGATGTTATTTTCATTCTAAAGTACACCATGATCCAGAGTTGGCTTAGGCTCCTGATGCATGTTAGACTTAAGACGTGATAAACAAGTCATTCACATTTCAAGGAGTGATCTGGCCACATATTCATTCAATTAATAGCATGATAAAACCAGAACTAAGCGACAAAGTTATTACAGAAAGTGTGGATAATTTTATCTTTGGTTCTTATCATGCCCTTAATTGCACATGCACCCAGTGCTCCCAGCCTCCAGGGCACTTCTGTGCATTTCAGAGGGTGGGAGCACTGGTCAGCTGTTCGGGGGTCTCAGCTGGGAGAGATGACTGGGAGCCTAAATCAGCTGATGGAGCTCCCAAATGCAGGAGCGTATGATGTAACCATGCAGCTGGGAGTTTCAATCACTGTCCATCAACTGACAGAGCTCCCAGCCACAGGAGTGAAGATTGGCAGTGCAGGGAGAGCCCAGGATTATGATCCCAGGCTCCCCCTGCATTGGCAATATGACATTATCTGATGTTCAATTCCAGAATCATACCTCCTGCAATGCAGGTGGCATGGCTGAGACTGGGTATCAGATTCCATCATGCCATCTTTTTAATGTCTGTTAGTGAACAGTAAAATTCAGTTTGGAGTGAAAGCCCCATTATAAGTATTCACTATGTAATCAAAGGCTTCATGCATTAGAAGTGATAGCTACTTTCAAACTTGTTTTGTAAAGGAATGAAAATGGTTTAAATACAAATAATATAATTAATTCAAAACCAACTTACAGAAAGTAATCTTTTAAAGTTAATTAATCATTATGAACTAATAAAGAAACACCATGCTAATAACATTTTATGGCCAAATTTTAATATATTAACATGAGGATGTATTATGAAAATATTCAAACACATTATCTAAAATGTTTTTGATAATCAATGCCATGAGAGTAATACAGTGGTGGAAAGCTTATCTAGTAGTTCTGAAACGGAGCTTGATAAATTTAACACAGGGTTGTATCAGTAGGGATCTACTGAAATTGTAATTTCATGGTTTTTGCAGAAAACGCTGAATTGGGTGGGATCTGGGAAAAATGGTGGGCTTGCTGCAAAAAAAACCTTACTGAAAAATAATATGATGGCTCCCTAGAGGGAGCCAACAGTCCTCATGGCTGCTGTGACCCAGCCATGCAGCCTGCCTGTGGGGAAGGGGGGCTGTCAGCATGAAAGGCTGCTGGCAAGATGGCTGCAACCTCTGCCCCTCACTACTGATTAGTTGAGAGGGCTCGCTCTCGTGTGGCCCCACCCCACTTCACCAATCAACTGCATGACCAACAGACCTTGCAACCAATCAGTGGCGAGGGGTGGAGACATATGACAGCCCTTGCAATCAATCAGCACCAAGGGGTAGGGTCACCAGGAACATGGGGAAGTCCCACCATGCTCAGCCTGCAAAAATGGCAGCTGGCCTCAGGATCTGTCCATTAAATTGGCCAGCCACCTCCTTGAGTCCCAGTAGACCCCTATGTATGAGGTTACCTAGAATCGCAGAATCTGCATTCAGTTACCCCAGAGGTTTCTTTCAGGTATGCAGCGGTGTAGGTTGTGGCCATGTTGGTCTAAGAACATAGGCAGACAAGGTTCTTTGGGTAAATCTGATATATTTTATTAGACCAACTCAAATAGTTGGAAAAATTCTTCTTAGCAAGCTTTAAGGAATAAATGCCCTTTGCCAGGCTGAGGAAGCTTCTGCAGTTGGCATGTACTCTTCCTGGATGTAGGTATTTATATAGTGGATTTCAATACCACTGATATATAGTGGATTTCAATACCACTGATTCACGTTGCCACAGAATAAAAATAACTTTTTATTACTAGAAGTCTTACCATCTACAGCAAGAGCTCTGTGCAACAGGTCTTTGGCAGAGCGTACCACAGCACTCACAACAGAAAGAGCTCTGCTACAGTTTTTATCTTCTTCATTAGCTTTGCTTAAAAGCTGCGACTGTAGATCTCCATCATACTCGCTCCTGAATAGAAGAGTAAATTGGCATGACTTCATAATATAAAAATAGTTTTAAAAGATGAGTCCATATATTTGATTATTGTGCAATAGAGTGACTTAGAAACCAAGAAATAAGAACTAAAGTCAACCCACATAATGACAGAACACAGGTGAAATTTCTGGGAAAACACTTTTCGGAAATTTTGATTTGAAATGAAAGATGTACTGAAGCTGAAGTAGTATATTCCTCTGGTTAGAATCTTTTTTCAAACCTATATATTATAGAAATGTAAGTAATACATTACTGTAGAAAAACCCCCCATCCAGTTCATCATAGGACTGTGTCAATAGCAATGTACAAACCAACTTCACTTGGTACTTTTTAAATTACTTACCTCTGAGAAAGAAAAAAAACAGTGCTTCAGAAAAATTGTTCTTTTGTCCTACCGGATTTATCTAATGCTAGAGGGGGTGTGTATGCCTGTTTGCTCAACTTCTGTGGCACTGCAAGAGCATTTACAGTGCTACAAATATTACTTCTGTCCAGGGCTTCTATCAGAAGCAGCGAACCTGTGGCTTGGGCAACCTCTGCATGTGGCAGACTGGACAGGGAACAGGGAAACAGTGACAGATTGGGCAGGGAGCAGTAAGCAAAGAATCAGTCTGCAAGCAGCCAGATAACCAGGTGAAAACAAAAGTAGCCACAAGAACTGTCAGTATGTGGCTATATCCAATAAAAAGTCACACAGTGTGGGAATACTACAGTATTTACTCAAATCCAAGATGAGGGTGTGTGTGTGTGTAGCTTCTCATCTTAAATTCATATGGGGGGGGAGGGGGGAGGCTAATGCAACTCCAGCTCTAACCCCAACCTGGGGCTGGAGCTGCAGTTCCCCCTGTCCTTCCCCTGGCTATGCAACAGTGGTGGTGGCAGCTCCAGCCCTGGCTCTGGGGCTGTGGCTGGAACGGCCACCACCACAACCCCAGCTGCATGCCCAGGCAGGGGCTGGTGCAACTATATGTTCTGTGCCCAAGGTTGGAGAAGAGCCAGAGTCAGTGCTGGAACAGAGGAGTAAGTGGCAGCAGGGGCCAGGCAGCAGTGGATCCACGCACAAGGGGCTGGCAAGTTGCTGGTGCCAGAGCATGCAGGCAGTTCAGGAAAGGAGGCGGTAGGGAGCAAGGAATGAAGTGATGGGAGGGATAGGGTCAAAGGCCACTTGACTCCTCCATCACCTGCCACCCTACCACTGCTTGCCAGCTGCAGGAGGGTACAGAATGAATTTACGATGACCCTACAATAAGTTAGATTCAATACAAGGAAAATTATGACAAACTTCTAGGATTTCCCATTAAAATAATCTAATTATTGGGAATCATCTTAAATTGAAAGTTCTCTTGAATTTGGGTATATACAGTAGTTCTAAAAAGATTTTTTAACCCTAATCCTCATTTTCTCTTTTATCCTTTGTGACAGAGGTAATGATCTTGACATCTGAGCTTCTCCACTGATACAGACATCTGTTTTCAATGGGCTATCTACAATGATAGCTCGGTCTTTTTTCTAGGTGGTATGATTAATTTTAAATCCATGAATGCGTCTCTTCTGTTGTCAACTTATGCCACACTTCATCCGATGTTGCCACATTTCATCTGCCCACCTGCTTAATTTTGTCCAGTTCTTCAGTTTTAACTATCTTTGAGTTTTATAAATCTTGTCATGTTCACCACCTTCTGCAAATATACTACTTCTGTCATGTTAACTATCTCATGTCGTGTATCCCTTAGCTGCTTTCTCTTGATCTCATGCTTGATTTAGTTTCTTGAATAGGTTTTCTCTGAGTAGGCTTTTTTTAAAAAACCAAATGATTATCAACTATTTCTTCTCAATCCAGTATTCTGCTGACAAGATTAAAATTCTTATTAGATATGGAGCACAGCATTTTTCTGGAAAAAAAATTGCTGGCTTATGCCTGTTATCTTACTTAGTTATCTATTATTTTAAACTATAAACAATTTGGTAATGAAATAATTTTTTAAAAATTTTCTTTGGGTTCTTGATTCTTTTAGTTCTTTAATTCTTTTTACTTCTTAAGATCTATTAGCAACATTTAAGAACATAGGTGCAGTTACTTCTTACAATCTTCCAATGTAGTAAATACTTTTAAAAAGACATTATAATAAATTAGCACTGCAACTTCTTCATACATGAGCACCTCCAAACCCCAGAAAAACAAGATCTGGTCTTGATGTCTAATTGCCATCTTAGCCTTCAAGAGCACCCTATTTTTGATCAACTGATAATTGTTCAATTTACTTGTGCAAGCTACAGCTACAGTGACTATCATGGATGACTGCAGATTCTGGTGCACAGCATCTCTTTATTGTAGAGGCAGGGAGAGAAGCTCCTATACTCAGGTGCTGTCGTTTTTTAAACCCTGTCAGGCTGGACACCCAGCAAATGAGAAACAGTTACTGGATACCTGTGAAATGTTACTTTAATGAACTTTTAAAGTATCATATGGAAAGGATGTGGCAGAATCATCTCTTGGGTGGCATTCAATTGACTTAAATACAAGATCTTTCTTTTTCTTTCTGTAATGCCAACCTCTCCTGTATACTCCTATATTGTTTTAGAGTAAGTGAGATTAAGAGTCTATAAACCAGTGGTGCTCAACTTTTTGCCCCTATGGGCCATATAAGTGGTACAAGGCCAGTCTGCAGGTTGGGTTGGGAATTAGGGGCTCACCACCACCCTCCTCTCCCACTTCCTGCATTCCACGATTGGGTCCTGAAGACCCAGCACCACCCTCTCCTGCCCCGTGCATGCCAGGATTCGTTCCTGTGAGCCCAAGATTGGGTCCCAGAGGCCTTGCACCATCGCTTGCATGTTGAGATTGGGTCCCTGGGGCCCAGTACCACCTTCTCCTATTCCTCGCTGGGATCGAGCACTGGATCTAGTGTGCAGGACCTGGGGCTCCCTATGTGTCCAAGGATTTGAAAGCAGAGGAGTGGTGCCACCAAAGGACACAGCACTGCAGGCCAGAAGTTGAGCTCCCTTACTAAAGATGACAATTTCATTATGTTATACAATGCAATTCTTCCAGAAATAGAGGAAGTTCTCAGTACATAGCTCCCAACTAGAAGTGATTCCCTGCTCTCAAAAAAGGTATTATGTCCAAGGAATACAGGCTTTTAAAGTCAAACTTAAAAAAAAAAAAAAAATCAGTAAGTTGTAAGTCAATGGACAAGATATGAGAACCAACTTTTCACTATGGTTGTCATATCATGGACAGCAAATTTGAGATGATGGTGAAAGAGACAGGGACAAATCAAATGCCCTGGAGAAGAGGGAGAGCCTGTTACCGTGAAAGTTGGTCATCTTCAATAAAAAAAACAACACAGAGTCAGAAGAAAGCAAAATACAGTTCTGACAGAAGCTACTATTCTCTATACACAATCTACACTTCTTTCTGGTACTTCTCACATACAGATGCGGTATTATTATTATTATTCATTTTTTAAAAGATCATTTATGGAAGTATGCAAACCTGTAATAAAGAATCTGTGGAATCTGTCCACGTGTTTGGTTTGTGCCATTGCTGCTCAAACTACATGTGCTGAATGTAAATGTCACACCATCTGGACACTGGACCGTGGTCATTCCTCCATCTCCATTAGCAGTACGGCTCCCATAGTTTCTAAGGCGGACTGCATATTTCACATTTTCCTTTGAAACAAGAGAACTTTGTAAGAGAGATATAGAAAACATACTTCACGAAAGTTTGCAGGATTCAAATTGAAAATATAATTCAATTATATTAAATAGAGATGTATTTAGAATACAGAAGAGTACAAGCCTGAAGTACCACATTTACTGAATTCTAAGACAAAGTGCCCCTCATTTAACATAGGGATAAAAGACCCTCATCTTGGAATTGAGTATGAGGTGGTGTGGGG
>NW_017729032.1:98387300-98400341 GCF_001723915.1 Gavialis gangeticus
GAGGGGCAGGCTGCCTGCCCTGTGTACCACCTCTGCAGCCTGCTACCTCCCCCTGCAGTCTCTGTTCCTTGCCCATCCCTCTCCTCCCCTGCCTCTTCCCCTTGCTCTGACAGGCTTCCTCACTGCTCTAGCCTGGGGCACAGGACACAGCCCCAGCCCTGCTCCAGTAGCACAGGAGCTCGCATGGCTGCTACAGGGCCTGGCTAGGGCTGTGCTTTGGGCCTCAGGCTACAGCAGGAGTGAGTCTGATGGTGCTGGAGCAACAAGCAAGGGGGCAGAGGAAAGGTGGCAGGTGGAAAGCAAAGGCTGTGAAGTGGGGGAGGAGAAGACTGCAGGCAGCCAGGAAGCAAATGGTGTGTGCATGTATGCAGATAAGTAGGAGGGGACAAGCTGCTTGACCTCCCCATACCACCTGCTCCCCCTCACTTCCTGCTCCTGCAGCAGTGGGGGGGCAGGGACAGGGAACAACAAATTTAAAATGACCCTCCAATAATTAGATTCTATACATGGAAAACTAATAAATTTATAAACTACCCATGTGTAGAATTTAATTATAGGAGGTTGTCTTAAATTCAGGGCTGTCTTGGATTCAGGTAAATATGGTACATTTACCTTTCAACTTAAAGTTGAATGCTAAAATGAAATTAAATAGAAAAGGTATGGGATCAAGTACAAATGAGAGATTATGAAAAATGTTGTTTATTCAAGAACATTTTAATTCATATACAGATTACATTACACTGGATACTCTTAAAATGTAAAAGCGATGTTTCGTTTCTTTTCCCTACAAGAATTTGCACTTGACATTTACTGCCTAACTAATAAAATGAAAAATGTTTTAGATGTGTTTTATTAGTTTTACTTCTCAACAAAATACAAATAATAAGCATTTTTCAAACACATACAGTAAACAAAACTACAAACAAGATTTTCAACATGCAGTCATGTAATTCTTACTTGTTCAATTCTTACTTAAAAATTCCATGGCATTTAACAGGGAAAATACATCGCTTTTCTTACCTTCAGAGGCACAACTTTGTCAAGTCTGATTTCAGCTATGTCACTGGGGGAATCATCTGTGGTATAAGTTCCTTTAACTAACTCTAATGATGTCCATCTATGAGAATGAGTTGAATCGCCAGTGTGATCACTCTGATTTGAAGAAATGTAAACCATTTTAAGATCTCTAGAATTTAAACTCTTCTGAAACTTGTCCACTTATTTTAAGTTGCATTTTTGTGCATACTACAGACAATGCTATGACACTAGCATGACAAGTAAAAGACATACCATTTGTCTTTAAGAACAAGAAATCCATTTGTAAAACAAGTAAAATTGCCAAACTTTCTTCTCCTGACTGAGAAGGAGCTTTCACCTCTTTAGCCCTCTCAGTTTATAGATCAGTTATTTTCCAATGTCAGAAAGTTGTTCCTTGCTTATCACATTCTCTCGTCCCATGACTAAACCTATTACTGAATACATTAAGATAAAGTGCTCATAAAATGAAGTTCTGATGCACTATTATTGTACTGATAGCCTGGATTGTACACAAATGCTTATAAAGCTTTAAAAGTTTAAGATTATTTGTTTGCCTGTTTTTCAAGAGCAATACTTACATCATCAACTAACACCTCCAATTCATACTCATGAATTCCACCTCCTCCATAAACAGAAAATCCAACCACTACTGCACCAGGTTTGTCCACAGAGAAACAGATTGCATCAGGGGATCCATTACCAGTATTCCAACTTCTTCCCTGACTTGTTTTAGTGAATCGATTTGGACTGGATTTGACAGAATGGAGAGAGTTAAGTCCATCAACCTGTGAAGAATTAAATAAGCATATAAGCATCAGTTAAATAAGCAAATAAGCATATATAAGCATCAGTTAGAATGTATTTTATTTTATGATAAAAACAAATCATCTTGAGTGAATATTTTGAGCATAGTAAATTTAAAAATCAGCCATTACAGAACACTGAAGATGTCACTAAAAGGTGTCTTCTTACTATAAAAATAAGATTCAATTACTGTATTTACTTTAATATAAGACAACATTTTCCTTCCCAATCAGCACAGGGGAATCAGCCCATCCACAGAGAGGTGGCAACAGGTCTGGCCCTGGCTCTGAGTCTAGGCCAAAGCTACTGATGCCACAACAGCTACTATGTGGCTGGAATGGAGACAGAAGCGGCAGGTGCTCCAGCAGCAACGGGAAGGTAAAAGACAGGGAGGGGAAGAAGTGGGGAGGGAGCAGGGGGCATACAAGTGGCACAAGGGGCCAAGCGGGTGGGGGTGGCAGGAGGTATAGGCACCATAGCGGCAGCAGTGAGTTGTGAAGGCCCTGGGGTTGGGGTTAAAATGACCTTCCAAAAATTAGGTTCTAGACATGAAAAATTATAATGAATTTCAAATTTTCTATATTTAGGACTTAATAATTGGAGGTTCATCTTAAATTCAGTCGTCATGGATTCAGACAAATATACAGTACTGTAAATCAATGTATTTTCAGATAAGTTGTCTAAATACCTGAATATTTATAACAAAGTAAAATATGAAATGCTTCAAAATCCTTATTAATTCAAAATCCTTATGAAGAAACATATTTAATGGTAAATTCAACTTGAAATATTTCTTTATTTGAAGTAAATGAAATGAAATTATTTGTGATAAAATGTTCTTATATGTGTATCCCTGAGGGTTCAAGTGCACCTACGGCTCAGAATCCCTATTCTAAAGCATTTGCCATCAGACTGAATAGAAAAAGTGGGGGGAAGAAAATAGGTAAAAATAGCTGGGGTGTCTGTCCTTTAACTTCTTCATAAGCCTAAAGACACTCACAGTACAAGCATCATCTCAGTGAATAGTGCTGGCTAATGAACCTGTTTCAAGTGCAATGGCTACTTTAAATTAAGAGAGTGGAAGATGCATAAAGATACAAACACAGAGACACAAATACTTTAAGATTCCCAGATTTGGGGAGTGGGAGGAAGTCTTGAAGTATTCTTCAACCATTTCAAGCAGCTAACTGCATTTCCATAACAGACTGATTATATAATTGTAAAAGTATTAGTGGTTTGAAAGAGATCTCTTACATATTTTTGGGAACAGCAGTTGGAACCAATAAAAAATTGTGTAAGGTTAGAAACTAAAATTAGAAACTAAGACAATACATACACCCAAAAATTTCATAATACATTCACTTAAAACATTATTAAACAGTTTTACAAAAACATTACCTCAGATCCCAGTGCAGAAGCTGTAAGTTCACTGACAATACTAGCAAGTAATCCACAGGTATTAGAAACTAAATGAGAAGAGAAGAGTTCATTTTCTCGTCTAAGACTGTTTCTAACTGGAAACACAACAATAACCAGCATTTTCTCTAGCACTTCCCGAAAGCTTGTCATTCCTGAAATATTTTCTTCACTCTGCAATACGGAAAAAAGAGAAACACATTGTCTTTACATAAAGTCTTGCCTTATATAAAGTCAACTTGTAATGGTAGAACATTTTTGCAGGTAGAATGCTTGTCTACCTGCAAAAATGGTGACATCAGTGGTTTGGCTAGAGGAATGGAGGGAAAGGGGGGGTGGTCCTTAATTTAAAATCAGAATGTTGTATCAGATCCAAATCAGAGCTAGAACTTTGCAAAGCAAAATCTGCACATATGTTTTACATGAGGTAAGCGCAATTTCACACATATTCACCTACCTTTTTTGATAACTGTACTTTTGGCATGCGGTGACATTTTGTGAATTACAAAGGTGAGGTTAGCTTTGATTCTGAATTTTGGCTCGCATACCATTTTCTTAAGAAAGCGATACAATTTTTGCAATACCCCAAAATACCTAGGGACACAGGGTACATGATGCAGAGCACACACTGGATCTAATGGTTTGTATCTGCTTGGATACAGGGGCTCCAATTTTCAGGTATGTTGTCAAAAAACATGTCATGGTCAGACCACTACCTCCAACAGGATCTCTGACCTCCACCACCCCTGTCAGGGTACTAAACTGGGTTTACCCCTGAGGAGTCAAGATACCAGTAAAATTCCAGAACTCTCAGGGAGACATTCCCATGCCTTTGATGGCTATTCTGTCAATGGTCTGGTTATCTTGGTCAGTGTCACAGGGACTCTTGCCACTGTGGTGGCACAAATCCCTTTGGCACGTAGAACTGAACAGCTCAAGTGGGACAATAGGTGGCTGGAATGCAGGTGGCTCAACTCATGCTGCAATGGACTAACTGCAGCACAGAACTTTCTTAAAGGACTATTGCGTAGGAGTGGCCGCAGCAAAGAAGCATTCCATTGCCATTGTATCTACAAAGCATCATCCAGCAGAACTGTTTTGGGTGGTGAATGGCTGACCTCTGCCCAGAAACTAAGTTTACTGTGACAAGTTTGCCACCTACTTTGCAAACAAAAAAAATCACTCATATCCAGCAGAGTCAGAGTCTGGGGCCGAGGATGACCAGGTCTTTGCCTGTTTATGTGGATTGTTTTAAATAGCTATCATCCACTGATGGAGATATACTTGGAGGGATGAGGGTGACCAGCTGTGAACTGACCCTGTGTCCATCCGTGCTTGTAAAAGCCAGCCAGAGTAGAACGGGGAACTGCTTGCAGGGGTTGTAAACACCTCCCTGGGAAAGGGCAAGGTACTGGACTCTCAAGTCTGCAACTGTCTGGCCCCTGCTGAAGAAGCCTTCATCTGATACTGACTGACTGCCCAACCAGTTATCACCCTGTCTCTAAACCTCCCAGTTTTGGAGGTCATTGAATGTGTGGTCACCTGACAGCTCCAGGCACATCTGGATACCACTGGTTTCCTGAACCCTTGTCAGTCTTGCTTTCATCCTGGATACGCACAGAGACTGAGCTTGTGGCCTTGGCCGATGCTCTTCACCTTGAGGTCGACAGGGCAAATTGTGTCCTGCTGATCCAACATTTGTACTGGCTCCCAGTAGCCTTTTAGGTGTAATTAAAAGGTGCTAGTTTTCACATATAAAGCCTTAAATGGCTTGGGACCTACATACCTAAGGGACCATCTTCTCTCCTATGCTGTATCATAAATCGCTAAAGTTGGGTAGGAGCAACCTCCTGCAAATACCATCAATATACCAAGTTTGCTTGCTGAGCACATATGGAGGTCATTTTCTGCTGCTGCTCCTCAGATCTGGAACTCCCTCCCTTTGGAGGCTCAAAAAAGCCTGATGCTCAAGCCTGGACGTCTTTCAGCACAGCAAGACCTTTCTGTTTAGGCAGGCATTTAGCAACCAAAAACTATGCTGAGATGCTGTTCAGTGAGCCTCCGCTTTATATTATTTTAGTTGCCCTTTTAAATTATTCTTCTTCCCTTGCTGTAAACCACTCTGAGCCTTTGTTGGGAAGGTAGCATATCAATTGTGTAATTAAATAAATAATAGGGGGAGTGTAAATTGTTTTACTATTTTGACTACTATGAAACATTAAATAAATATTTTAGAACATAAACTAACCTGACTAAGTTTTTCCATATGTGCTACCAACAGTGGGAAACGATGAACCAGTGCAGAGTCATTCTCAGTGCTGACTTGTTTGACCATGGATCGTAGCAACACCTCTCCATCATAAGCGATAGGGAAGATGGAGGTTAACTTTACAGAAGTGTGACAAAGGGCAGACATAACAGCTGCAAGAAGCCGGCTACTTGATGTTTTGAAGTTTGCTTCCTGGATGTCCTAAAAACACACACACACATATATATTTTAAATAAGTAATATTAGTAGTAGTCCAAGTGTTATGCACAGGCATTCAAATTCAATTAGTTTGCACAAACTTATTTTAGGTACTTATGTCCCAGCAGACTAAACCAACCCACACCAAACCCTGTACAACCATCACTTGCTTCTGGTTCTCAACCTAGCTACTTTACATTACATTGCAGTCTCTTTTGTGACTGCATCATAGATGTTTATTAATTCAAGCTATGTCAAACTGTGTAACAGCTTAAATAAGCATGTACATTGTATCCTCTGGTTAGCAAGCAACAGTACAAGATTAAAGCTCTATTTGTTGCAAATGGTTATACCAATAAAAATGAGTTTTTCCACAAAAGAGTAAACATGGAAAATTATTAAAATCAATAACTTATCATTAAGGTTTCCTGCTTACAAGTTTAAATCACAATATAAATTCATTATTTAAAATCAATCCAAAGGTGGACTGTTGAACCTGAAGATTCAGGCCTCCTCTATGTGAATAAAGTGCATCTCCGTATGCTGTTTTTCCAGAAGACATACAACTCATTCAGTGCACAATATGGAGATAGTGTTGGTAAATCAGTGCCATGTATTAAAGGAGTATTTTTCTGTGGAAACTCATTCTAATAGTTACAGAAGCTTGATGCTGTATAACAAATGTTCATCTAGCAAGGCTGGATGCCAGGTGAAGGCAGATAAATGCTATATAAGAGAAGCGAATGTATTTTCACTCCTCTTCCAAAAAAGTATTTTGTGATGCTAGACAAGTCTCTTAAACCAAAAATTTCACAGATGGTCATTGATTCCATGTTCTGCATTTGTGAATGTCTGACTTGAGACCCATGAGTCTGATTTGCAGAGCTGTTGATACAATAAATAGTAGTAACTGAAATCAATGTGCCATGAACAAAGAGTTATATGATGCTAAACTGGTGTTCCCCAAACTTTTGATGCCTAGGGTGCACAGTTTTTTGGATTAAAACTGGCAGGTTCCTTCACTTTTACACCCAAAAAGCTGTGCATACATATGTGTGTACATGTGTGCCCACAGACACACATGCATGCACCTTATGTATTAGTGCCCAGCCTTTCAGTCCCATTGGCCAGATGAGCAGTGCTGGGTCAGTCTGTGGGCTTGGTTCCAAGTTAAAATGGAACATCTAACAATATTTTTGCCTCTCCTGCAGGCAAAAAACAGCACTGTAGAGTACTTTTAGCATACCTGATCTAAACAATTCAGCAAGTCACAAAGGCATGCCCACTGTAGAGCTGGTGTTGGATAGAAAGAGTGAAAGCAGGCAGTGAAAGTGTTATGACATTCCTGAAGAACAGCTTCTAGGAGACTCAGGGGCTGACTCAGATATCCTTGGGGGTCATTGTCCAACTTCACCATACAGTGATCAACTCCTTCAGATAAAATTTTTCTCAGAAGAGTTCTAGTTTTCCCAATGCAGTCTGCTAGTTTGCTAGTTTCCTCAACAACCGCTTTAGCAGTAGCTAGAAAAATGATGATAAAAGCATTAGTCTACATCTAACAAAATATTTCTGTATCTTGCTTATTAAAATGCCATTCCAGATAGAAGTAAAACAATTGAAAGTTAGGCACAAAAATGAAACAACGTTTTCCATATTTTATATAGCAACACAGTGAATACAGGACAAATCAAAATTATGCCTCATTAAAACATATACAAGCAGTAAGAACTTGAATTTCTTTTCCTAATAAAGAAAACCACTAATACATACTGCATTTTTAAAAGATACCACTAAGGAGCAGGTGTGATAAGAACAAATAATACTGACTTTCAAGTCCAAATGGATGATTCATACTAGCAAAGAAAGTACTATGTACAAATTGGGATAAAAGACCCCAGAGGGTAGGTCTGGGAATATGGCTGTCTACTTAAGCATGCAGATACATTTCAACATAATTAGGAGTTGCATCATAAAAATATACAGCTGCACACTCAATTAGCCACAATTAATAGTGCAAAAGTGTCTCATTTCTGACTGCATTAATCTCTTATTATTGCTTCAATAAAAGCAGTTCCATTTGTGCATGCTAGGGTTGGCAAGCTAGTCAAATTCACCAGTCATTGTCAACTGACCAGTCAACTGACTGCATCATTTTTGACTGGCCAAAGATTGTAGCAATTTTACAAAAAACTACACTTTTTTTAGTTTTCTTGACAGAAATATATATATATTTTTTACACATTTCTTAATGGAAAATTTGTGCTTTTTCTGTGTATTATTTGGACATATTGGCTTTTTTTTGGTACAATCTTTGACCAGTATTTGACTGATCAATTGACCAAACTTTGACCAGTCAAATACCCAATCCTAATGCGTGCAGCTGCCTCTCTACACCATGCACTGAAATGTAGCCTACATCAACTTATCAAATATCAATCGCATGTATTAGAACCAAAACATTACCTGAAATGGGATATATTTCACAGGTGTAGACCCGCAGGAGCCTCAGACAACAAGCGCCCACAAAACGCAATCTCTCTAAATCAAGAAGAGTAGCAGTATATTGGAATCCTTTCAACCCCCGAAGCTCTTCTACTCCTAGCACTAAAGTTGTCCAGCTCCAGTGAAGAATGCTCAACAAAGACTCAAAGCATTCCTATTTCAGGATGAAAGGGATACAAAAGACAAATGACATAAATCTCTTATGCTACAGATTGTGGTAGATGCCAATAGATTTTTTTAGAGTAAACCTTACTAACCATATTAGAGTACTTCTAACTTGAGAACAAAAAAAGAAAATACTGGAATGCAGGAGTTATTCCACTACTACAAACACCCCATCAATAGCCTGTAACATTCATTACTGGATCCTATTAGTGGAAAGAAAACTAAAGGAATTACTGATTAGCTGATCACCACACAGCTGGTAGCTCTAGTGCGGGGCTGTCCATGTTGAGTGGTTAGGGGATTGTGACCCCCTGGATATATCACACAGGCTGCACCAAGTTGCACGGGTCTCGTTTTGCCACACTGCATTGCACAAGTGACCCCATGCTGCACTGTACCACATGGCCAGCCCTGTCATGCAGCACTGGCACCCCATGTGGTCCCCACGTTCCTCTAGATTTCCCTTAACCCTGGCTGAGCTCTCTCAGCCAACCTACCCCCAAGACAGGGACAGGAAGGACAAGCTGGAGAAGGGAATGGAAGCCTAGAGACTTCAGCAGTCGTAGTGTGTGATGGGTGAGCAGTGCCCGGACAGGGGCTATATGAGGCCCATTAGCCACCTATTGAATAGCCCTGCTCTAATGAATTAAATACATATTCAGAAACTATTTTTCCTTGTTGAATTAAGTACTATGGACGACAGCAATTTTTCCCAGAGTGCATCCTTGCCATACTGGGAAAAAGTCTATGTTTACACATGCCTAGTACTGTCATAATGTCATAGCTCCCACGCTAACCTTAGTCAAGTTAGGTCAGACATCTTCAAGGAACATCTAAGAGCTACAGGAAAAATGGTGATGGTGGCTCAATATTACATATAAAAAGCTGTATAGTGCCAGTCCTCCACAGAAATGCAGAAGGATGCTCCCAGTGCAAGTAGCTTCCAAACAAAACTAGAACATGGTATGAGAACGGATGACAAACAGTGACAGGATAAGAAAGAAAGGACATGATGTTCAGCAATAAAAGTCATGTAACTGCTTTGTCTAATAATGCAGGTATCTGGAATCATACACAGATCTTTGGAGACTACGTTATTAATGAAAGAGTTATAAAAGATGACAACTAGAACTTGCAGATCATATGGAAAATGCATTTTAAGAAGACACCTGAGCAGGAGATGGGTCACTGAAGAATTCCTAAGCACTGAGAGCCACATGGAAATGGACGCACAAAAAAAGACAGCTGGTGAAGAAAATTAAGATATGGAACTGTACTTCTGGAAACAGCACCTTTCAGAAAATCATCAGTTGACAAATGCAAACAATATGCTTGGTGATGTTACAAGACAAAATAAAGACACAAGATGAAAGCTAAACTAACCAGCACTTGTGTTTAATAAAGATTCCATGGTCCTTTTTTGGAAAACAGCAGATTACAAGTCATAAAACTGCGTGTTTTTAACTAAGGGTTTCCTTAAGATTTCTAATCAGATACAGCATTCTTAATTCTGTCTTAAACTACAGAGCTGTGATGCTAGAGAAGACCAGAGCTTTTGAACAGTATATTACAGAGGCAGATACATTTCAATGTCCCTATTAATATTTCCCACCTCTAAGGATATGCAAAGCTTAATTAAGTGTTTTGATATCCTCAAATGATATATACTATGGAAATACACAATAATGTAATTTATACAAAAGAAAAACTGATTTCAGAAATGACTAATCACGAATCATGGTATTTGGATGATAACGTAAGATGGTACAAATACCTCACAATTGCAAGGAATAGCTAGTATTTATTTGGCAAGTATAACCAATAACTGTCCTACCAGTAAAAAAGAATTCAACATAAAAAATGAAGACAATTTTCAGAGCTAGCTCACTCATGAAGAGACAGAAGCATATTATAAAACTACATAGTTGTTGCAATGCTGTTCAGTTAGATGGGTAGCCTAAATTGTACTTGTAACTGAGTTTGCATTTGAACTTTCACACAGAATTGAAAAAACACTGTTTGGTATGTGCCCCTATCTTCCTATGGATGAAGTACATGACTTTAAAGCATACAGCTAAAAATAATTAACTTACTAATTATTTTCCCCTGCAATTCTGTACATTTTTATGATCAGAGATGAACACAGAGGAAATGGGGATTGCAGACAATACTCACCACTGAGACTGTTCTTGCAAAAGATCTCTTTAAAATATGTACAGGTTCGCTGGTTTGCTGTTTTCCTTTTGATGCACTGCCATCACTTGTTGGCAGCCTGAAAGCACAATTTAAGAACTGACATAAGAAAACCTGCTTTAAGCTTCTTTAAAGTCTCTTGTTTTTAATATGTTACTGTTTAGAACTAATGAAGTAGAGGACCAACTTAACAGGATTACCTAGAAATTCTCAATTTCTTTTGGCTCTAACTTTTCCCTTACTGCCCCAATCATACCAAGCTAACTCTCAATCATTCTGAATTGTACTCAGAAGACTAACAGCACAGTGACAACTAAGGAATAAGCAAAGACTGCTAAGCACATGTGATTTATGACTTTATTCACTTCACATGTTTACATTTAATGTATTAGCTCACCGTGCCCTTTCCTATAGCATTTGTCAGAGAATAAAACAATTACTGCTAACTGGGTTCCCTATCATGGGAGTTTATCTGCCAATTTGGATTTGGGACTAGCTAGAAGGAGCCTTATTCAAGAAAAATACTGATGAATTTCTTTGTTTTCAGTATCAAGAGATTTTCTTTCTTGGCCTGAGGAGAAAGAAAAAAACAGGTACAGATATGACCTCAGGAAAGCCTTCAAAAGAATTCATTCACAATAATTCTGATTCATAACACAAGGAAGATGATGAAGCATAAAAAACTATATATTGATAGGTGTACTCCTGTATGCGAAACTGATTTATAGATGGAATAATATGTTGACCACTTGACAATCCAAATACTGGGTTACTAAGAAATGGTAGCCCATAGTAGGAGTACATAATGAATGGAGGAAGGGCAACTCAGGCATAAACAGGATAAGTACAAGTCAGGGAAAAAGTGCCTCTCAGAACATACCATAAGAATGTAAATAGTACCATAATAGATCAGGCTCATCATCCATGTATCCCAGTCTCTTGTCTTTGACAGTGTTAAGCTGTAAACCAGAGGTCAGCAACATTTCTGGGCAGAGTGCCAAAAACACCCACAACTTTAACTTGTAAGGTGTTGGTGTGCCAGGGGTGGATGATGGGGGAGCCATGAGGGGCTCAATCCTTGCTGTTGCTATGTAGCCCTGGCCCCTTCCCGCCATCCACCCAGAGACACATGTGCCAAGCAAAATGCCTTCGAGTGCCACACTCTGGCACCCGGGCCGGGGGTTGTCCACCCCTGCTGTAGACACTACAGAGCAGGGGGGATAACACAAAATGGCAGCCCCAACAGGCAGCTGGACTATTTCCCAGCAGCCCCTGCCCGCACCACTCCAGCCAATTTCCATGGAGATCCTAGGAGCAGCTGCCCCATGACAGTGCAGGGCCATGGTTTCCATGGAGACTAGCCCCAGCAGTGCTGGCAGGGTGCTAGGCTGGTTGGGCAGCTGCTGCAGGGCTGGGATCTTGCAGTGGTAACAGTGCAGTCTAGAGTCAGAGCAGAGCTGCGATCCACTGCCTGCACACCCCTGCCCAAAGCATACAGGCAGCAGATTGCAGCTCTGCCCTGGCTCCAAACCACACTGTCACTGCTCCAAGATCCCAGCCCCAGAGCAGCTCCACGCCCAGCCAATCCTGCTGGAGCCAGTTTCCATGGAAACCCTGGCTCCGTGCTGTCACGGTGCAGCTGCTGCTGGGGTCTCTATGGAAACCAGCTGCAGCAATGTGGGCAGGGGCTGCTGGAAAATGAAGTCTGCTGCGGGCTCAATGTAGCCCGATAGCCACACTTAGCTCATCCCTGCTATAGACAGAGTATGTGGATGAAGCACATCCAGAATGTTTACAGTGGGAAGTAGTAGATGCTTCAGAGAAAGAATGCATGAATGGGACACGTCTAGTGATGCATCCCCTGCCTCCTGTAGGACCTTTTGTCTAAAGGCTGCAACTGTCAAGTTTTGTAGATCTATATATTAACCTTTAATAAAGGTGTATACTAAGAATATGGTGGAAATGTGTACAGAACTCAAATTCTAATCTACCTACCTATGGAGCAACACAAGTGATTTCAAACAGAACCGTCCACACAGAAACCTGCCATCTTTTGTTTCTGACACCAAGTACCAGGATATCCAGATTACTTAATTTATTAAAAGGATCATTTCTGGACAGAGGGAAGGACTTTTCAAGAGTCTGAGGATGACAAAGTGAACTTGTGGGGGGGATTTAAATACTGTGATAAAGTTTCATAGTTTCTAGGGTCAGAAGGGACCTGAGCAGATCATCTAGTCCAACCCCCTGCCATAGCAGAAAAGAGTACTGGGGTCAAACGACCCCAGTAAGGTGCTCGTCCAACCTCCTCTTAAAAACCCCCAGGGTGGGAGCCTGCACCACCTCACTTGGAAGCTGGTTCCAGACCCTACCCGCCCTGACCGTGAAGTAGCGCCTCCTGATGTCCAACTTAAACCTTCCCTCCGCCAGCTTGTGACCATTGTTCCTGGTCACTC
>NW_017729032.1:98400835-98412571 GCF_001723915.1 Gavialis gangeticus
CCCTTTTTGAAGATGGGAACCACGTTGGCCCTCTTCCAGTCCTCCGGCACCTCTCCAGAGCACCACGAGTGTTCATAAAGCCTCGCCAGGGGACTTGCAATGACCCCAGCCAGTTCCTTTAGGACTCTAGGGTGAAGATCATCCAGGCCGGCTGACTTAAAAACGTCCAGCCCCTCCAGAAGCTCCCTAACTAAATCCTCACTCACTCTAGGCCCAGGTGAGCCTCCCCCGCGGCCCGAAGGGAGCCCAGCAGGGAGGTGGCAGTTCTGGTCCTTACTGAGGAAGACAGAGGCAAAGAAGTTATTAAATATGTTGGCTTTGTCGTCTGGCGTGACAACCAGATTCCCTGTCTTATCCTGCAAGGGCCCCACATTTCCTGGGGCCTTCTTTCTACTCCCTATGATAAAGCTAAGTCTTTATCAAGATGAAAAAGGAAGTTGATCTTCTAAGCGCCACTGCAACCAAAATATAAAATTATGAAGGCCTGTTAAAGTAAACTGAAGTTTCAGGCTATAAGGTAAACCCTAACCTTAAATTTATCATTAGAAATGATCTTCAAGAAATGAAAACTAAGGACGCATCACTAAACAGGCACATTGATCCCTCTGATATCATAGTTCATTAACTTCAGTAAACTAAAAACTCATCCGTAAAGCTGTCAACCATTATTTTGCAGGATATTTAGAAAATGATTACATTCTATGCATAGGTACAGAACATTCACTTATGTTCTGTATGGCCTCTGAGGTTTGCATTATGATGTTCTACTCAGAAAGCATCTACCCTGACCTATACAATAATATATTAAGACGCAAAGTATTTCACAAATTAAAATACTGGTATTTTGATGGGCTTTTTAACAGATTAAAAATAATTGTACAGAACTTGGAGGAGGACATGTCAAAGAAACAAGTCACTGAAAATTTGAAGAAAAATGGGGAATGGAATCAGAGTAGTGATCACGTACCTTTTTAAGAAAGGCTTGGGAACAAAGGAAATCCATGAAGATAGGGTGGCAACACAGGAGGATGATGTCACAATAAACAACAGCAAAAAAACCCACAAACACACACCAGAGAGCAAAATTTCAGCAAGGGGGAAGTAAACACTGAGAAAGAGCTGGAGTCAGGACAGCCCCAGAGACCAACACACCAGAACAAGTTGATGCAGTCTATTAAATGGTGATAAATGACAGAAGATCAACAATCAGTCATATAGTTGAGACAATAGGCCTCAGCACTGGGTCCATGTGTACCATCGCTACTGAAGATGTAGATAAGAAAATTTCAGGAAGATGAGATGTTGAGCCTTCATCAGAAGAAAGCATTAACTTGATTTCTAGGGAAACTTTTTAAAGCAATCTTAAGCAAGCAGAAAAATTCACAAGAACAAAAACTTGTTCATCACCTTGATCCTGAGGCAAAACAGCAGTGTATGCAGCAGGAAGTACACAGTTTTCACCTCTCAAGAAATCCAAGACAACAGCATCAGTTGGTAGTCACGGCCATATTTTTTGGAACAGTAAGAGGTGGGAATTATTACCGAGCACTTCTCAAGAGGCAAAACTATGCATCTGAACTACTTTGCTTACAAGAAGCCACTAAGAAGTACAATGGGAAGTTGACTTGAGGAAAGCTGCTTCTTCAGGACAATGCATTACCCCACTGGTTGCAATAACCACAGTGACAAAATGTGAACAACACAATGTTTCCTTTCTCATTTTCTGAAAGCCACCTATACAAAACCCATTATAGTTTGTCTAAGGAGACTAGTATATCCTCTCTAGCGCTATGGACATGGTGGGGTACAAACCACTACACACTTCTGAGGAAAATGGTTTCTTCTGCAAAGTGGACAATTAAGAATTAGTGGGCATATCTACACAAGACGCTGACTAAGTAGTAGCGCATCACAGCATGGACAATGTTAATACGCTACTGCGCAGTATTATTAGGCTACTGCACAGTAGCATCACTTAACAGATGTTTGCCAGGGCTACTGCACAGTAGTTCTGGTTACTGTGCACTTATTTAGTACTAGCTAATACACAGTAATGACTGTGCAGCAGCATCTCAGAAAGAGATGCCCAGTTTGGTGTAATTGAAAAGTTAAGGGACTTTATAAGAAGTATTTCTGGTGGCCCTTCTCTTCTTGAGAGAAATGATATTGGCTTCTTCCCCCGCCCCCCGACAAAATGTCAGCAATTCATAGCCAAATTGCTGTGCATCATTGTATTGAGATGGACTTGACAGGAAAGAAAGGAAAAATAAAAGTAAAAAAAATTGAAAGGTCATTGGGTTACTGATCCAAAAGGCTAATAAAGTTTAGGAAAGCTTGTAAAACCACCTGCCCCCGCAAAAGGAGACCAATCTCTGAGGTAATGGATTTGCTTAGAATATTTCACCCTACAAGCCACACGCTCGTGCTGACTAGATCCCCAGCCCCCCTCATGTAGTGGTATTTGCTGAGGGTGGAGATTCTCAATTCCTCCCTTGCAGAGGACAATTCATTTGCTTCCTTTAAAGAAGATATTATAAAGTCTTTAACTAAGAAACCAGTTGTGTAAGCTGGTAGTCAATTCTTGACCAGCACCTAATTTTCTATTTTTGTTTAAAAAGTTACTATGTTGAAACACTTGGTTCAATCCACTTGACCTCTGTTAGGAGACAAGGCTTACTTTATCTATCAGGATAAGATATGGAAAATAAGTTTGTTGTACTGCTAGATTCCTAGCGACAGATCCAGAACAGGTATCCATGGGGCTATATTTGAAAGCTCTTTTTGATACAAATAATCATGACATGGGTAGGAAAATACGGCAGAATAGTGGCAGAAATAAAAAGCAGTGCTCAAAATGGCATGGGTTTCTTTTTTGTGAGCAATCACTGATATGTAAATTGCTCTTCTGTCCTGAGAGGTTGTGCGAGTCTTATATAACCAATGGCACATGAGACCACTATGAAATACAGTAAGTAAAGTTAAATCTTGTGACGTCTCTTAATTATGTGTGATCCTAATAATGTCTTACAGTGAGAAGGGTAAGACAGATTAGAGTTAAATGTCTAAGGATCAATCCACTTGAGGAAAAAATGATATTGGAGTGAAGAAACCAGAAAATATACCAAGATACTGTCAATCTGTTGCTTTGGTTTGGAATATAGGGTTTGAATGATACAGGTTTTTGATAATTAAGTAGAAGTGGTAACAACACTGACTTCACCTTCAAATGCACAACCAGGGGATTGCCATTCCTTTGGCTGCAGAATAGTGAAATATGGCTTAGAGCCTGAGAGACTAGCTCTCTCTCAGTACCACAGTCTCATAACTATAATCAGTGGACAGCATATGAATTGGATTTTTGCTCTTTCATGAGAGAAGGACTGACATCAAGGTGATATCTGTGAAGAACCTTTATCACTCTGGATCAGTGATTCTCAACTAAGGTGTCAGAACACCCAGGGGTGCCACACACTAGCTCTTTTGAAGGGTGCCTTGAGGTGAGACGCAAGTGAGGTATGAGGAGATCAGCAGGTAAGGGCAGGCTCAAACTTGTCCCTGCCTGGCAAGTACCCTACCCCACTACCTGGCCCCTATGCAAGAAGGTAAGCACTATAAAGATATAAATTAGTTTTCAAAACTGGGTGCCACTCAATTCACTAAAGTTATGGAGGGGTGCCTTGAGCTGAATGAGAGATGCCTCAAGTCCAAGAAGGTTGAGAACCACAGATTTACTCCATTCCAAAATTAACTAAATATGTTGACCTATGGGCATGCTACACAATGTACCTAGTCTGCCCAGAAACTTACAAGAACAGGGCAAGAAAAATGCCAGCACTTTTGAACACAGCAACACTGATTACTGGCTGGGAACAAAGGGATGCTGCTTGCTTTTAATATTGTAATTCTAGAAGTTGCTTCAAAAGGTGCCTAATTTTTTAGAGCTATATTATAAAACAAAATAAACATTAAAACATTGGAAATAAAATGGTAAAATTTACTTTTTAGAAACAAATTTACTCTTTAATTACCGGTTTCTGAAGAAATATCTCAAAGCTATGCTAAGAAACTTTTCTCTGAGGATGGAGCACAAGCTTTCCCAATTTAGGCTGGGGCTTGTTTTTACATTTCTTAGATCTAAAGGCAGTCTGTTTGAATTTTGCCTTCCAATTTATAAGTAAGATTTGTATCCAATTTGTATCCTCAGTAAGGAAAGATATCTGATCTAGGGTGAAAAATTTACTAAAAGAAATGCAAAAAAGAAAAAAGAGGAATATGAAAGAGCTGCTGAGGCCTGCTGAATGAGAACAGGCATATTACAGGATACAAAGCTCTCCTAAACAGCATAATATTTAATGAAGCATTTCAGGTCACATTTCAAAAAAAGGCAGAACAGGAACGGAAGAGTGAAGAGCAGCAGATCAAGAATCATAGCAGTAGATCAAGGATCAGAGGGGACCCTTAACTCCTCCAGAGTTATCTGCTATTCCTAAATCAACCCTGACCAATGCTTATCCAGAGCCTCTTCTTGAAAACCTCTAGTGAAGGAGATTCCACAACTTCCCTGTGCAGTCTATTCCATTGTCTTACTGTTGTAACAGTACTCAAACTTGGACTCAAAAAGGGAAGAAGTGAGATATGGATGCAATACTTTTGGAGAAGGTGTTGCTACATTTTTCCAGGGTTAAGTGTAATAGAGATTACTCTGCCTTTTCTGGAATGTTTGGAGGCTGAATCCTCGTTGGATATGACAGTTATATCACAATGAAGACAACCCTTCAGCCTCCTGAGGTGAGGTACTTGGATTCACGCTGCCCTATATCTAGGAATTTTAGTGCCTTGGCCAAAGCAGGTCAAGAGGGCTGAGTGATGAAATAAAACATTCAAAGTGATGCAACTGAGAAGAAAAAAAAAAGAAGATTATGCAGTTAAAATCTTCAGTGCTGCTTCCTTAACTTTTCTGGAGTTGACAGGCCTTGCCAGCTGCCTGAAATACAGAGTAACAGTGATATTTGAGGAAATAAATTTGTCTTTTAGAAAGACAAATGGAAGATTTTATTACAGGGGACTATGTACTGCAGAACTCATGAGAAGGATGATTTAAGTAGAGTTTACTTTCTTGAGATCTTCAAGTTACACACCTTTCACTAACTCTACATTTGAAAGAAAGAACCAAAACATTCATTTTTGTAAAGTGAACTGGTCAAGTTCATGTGACCCTTCAGACATTTTATAACTGGACTTGTTGAAAGTTAAGCAATAAGCAACATTCACAGAAATCTTATGAAGTACATTAAAGAAAAAAACAGCACTTACAGAACTAGGATTTAAATTACGGAAGAAATACTGTTATCTTTTGTTTTAATCCAAATGCCAACATTTAACATATCAGAATGATCTTTTAGAATTGCACAAAAATTGGTATGACATTTTACTTTGCTGTCTTTCAGCTATCCCTTAACTCTCCCACAAGTTTTCAAATATTCCATAATATCAGTTCTGTTTAGCACTATAGGCATACCTTTATAGCACTTGTGTTTACAAAAGATAACTTCTAAAACCAGCCCTGAAATAGGATAGGAATATTACCTGTATAGTAACTGAGGGATCTGTCCTGCATTAACATCTGTACCATTATTTGATTTCTTGGAACTCTTAAACTGGAAAACAACACTGAAAGAAGAAAACACCACTGTCATTTAGGTAACATTAGCTGCCTTTTATTATACAAAAATTTGACAGAAAACAATAATTACCCATCATCTGTAGTAATGGATGCTTGACCATGAGATCCACAGTCACTGCTAGGCCCTGACACTCGTGCCCATGCTACGTACCACCAACAAGCTTGCAAGAGAACTGGTTCATCAAACATCATTGCGTATTTTTCTCTGAAAGAAGAAAATATGGGTGGGGGAGAGGGGAAGGAAAGGATTTAATGGATTGAACTCGATTAATTCCAAAATAAAGAAATCCACAGACAATATGATTATTAAATATTAAATATGGTGACTATTTAATACCCATTTAGAATTAGAAAATGGAGATCAGCATTTTTAAGACTCATTCCACCTGCACCAATGCATTTTAAAGTCTTCTACTGCACCTTCCTACTTCTTGCAGTGCCTTCCCCAGGAGTCAAGAGAAAAATGGAAAATATTTGCTATTCACCTTTCTTCTAGGAAATTTCCAAGTAACTCAGTCATTTCAGTTGTCCCTTCCCTAACCCAAGAACCTCCAGTCTCTCCATAAATAAAGGGATATGGTGTTGCAAATGGAGCAGAGATTAGATTCATGCTATCAGAGAAAAAACTGAAACCTGACTAGGGGAAGATATGAAAACGTAATCATGCATCATGACAGCTCAATAATAAAGCAAGGAACTGAGATATTTACGACAAATGTAAAGAGATAGTATTGAAAGAGAACAAATTTAGGGTAGTTGTAACACCAGGAAGCAGAACTACAGGAAACAGAAGACAATGAATCGGATAGCACTGACAGTGGGTAACGAGAACTGTGACTGAGTCAGAATCATTTGGGAACCAGTGAATGAACTGCTGATTGAACAGAAAATGAATAATGAATGAGCAGGTAGAATGGGAAAAGCCCATTCTTTTCAACTTAATCATAGTGGTATAGCATGGTTGTGCAAATGGTACCCTGTGGCAAATGGTACCCTGTGAGCCGTTAACATGGAGCCTACAGGCCCCAGAGGCTGCCTCTCCTGCTGTTCATGAAACCAAGTGGGTCAGAGATGTGGCACCTAAGCTGTGCCAAAGTTGAACAGTCCTGATGTAGAGCAACAAATTAACAGCAGGATAATGCAGCTGTCTTGTGTGATCAAGAGATAAGTATGAAGCAAATGCATCTCTGAGAAAGGCACATATGAGTTTTTTTTTTTTTTTAAAT
Organism: Gavialis gangeticus; assembly: GCF_001723915.1. NCBI lineage: Eukaryota > Metazoa > Chordata > Crocodylia > Gavialidae > Gavialis > Gavialis gangeticus. The sequence goes on from NW_017729032.1 coordinate 98,407,745, forward strand.
AGTTTGGGATTTTAATGGCACCAGGCTGTGCATAAAATTGCCTATTCAGGAAATTGATAAAAGGCCAGAGTTCATTTACAGCTACTTTAAGGAAAGTTGTTTTGTTGTTGTTTTTACACTAGTACTACCATAATGGTATGGCAACCAAGCACTTTTTGGGGAACATTTCTGTTTAAAAGTATATACATTTCCAGTTAATCCCTTTCGAGAATCTATTATCAATTTCTAATAGACGAGAAGCTAAACAGATCTTCAAGTAACAAGGCACTCCAAAATCCAGAATTAAAGTAGAACTAGTTTCTTGAAAGTGGAAGTTGAATTGTGTACTGTTGCACAAATGCGTCACTCCTAGTTGCTTAAAATATAAAAACAGGTAACTCCAACTCCCCAACCCCCCAAAACAGAGCATCCATACTGATAAACTTCAGTAATAAATACAGGTTTCCCTCATTTTACGTGGGGTCTGAATAAGCAAATTCGTTGCTATATGCGAGGTAAGTCTGTAGGGGAAGGGGTAGAGGGGCTGCAGCAGGGAGCAAAGTGGAGGGAACTGTCAGTGGGTGCAGGGCATGGGACGGGGGTGCACAGCTCTTGCTGCTACATGCACTATGGGAGGGCTGTGAGTGAGGAGCTCCGCCGTGTGCTCCTGGATCTGTGCGTGGGATGAGAGCAGATTGCTGCTGTGGGCTGGGGCCAGCAGCGGCGCCGAGGTGGGTGCAGGGGGGTGTACACCTCACATATAGCAGCTGTGCTGCACTTGGGGCGGGCAGCAGCAGCGCTGGGAGAGGAGGTCGTGGGGCTATGGTGAATTTTGTGGTGGCTGCAGCCCTGCTCCCAGTGCCACCACCGCCTGCCCCGAGCACAGCACAGTCCAGCCCCACTGCCAGCAAGAACCCAGTGCCACCAGCCCCACTCCCTCTCTCACTGTTGTGAGCTTGTTTCCTTTTGAATTGGGTTCTCTTTCTGCAAATTCAAGTTATGCACAGTTTTCCGGGAACACGTGTACCGCATAAAGCGAGGAAAACCTGTATGCATTTTTCCTACCCCCTCAACTATGAGCCAAACAAAGCACAACATGCCCTTTTGATAATCACAATTTCACAGGATCAGACAAACTGGACCACACAATTCTATAGAGTCAATTCCATTAGGTATGTTTGAAAGTGCCCTTTTGACATTTATACATTTGAAAGTGCCATGGAAATAATTTCTTTATCCTTTCTTATCCAATTGACATAAAATTTTAAGTTCACGTTTCTGCAAAAGAGCACAAGTGCGTTGACGGAAGGCTTTCATTTCCCATTTGAGATCTCAATATTTAAACAATATGTGAAATGGTATTTGTTGTTTATGGTTTCTACCTTTTTTTTTTTTTTTTTAAAGATAAATGCACTACCAGATTACAGATTCTAATAATTCAGTTTACTTCAGCATACCAACGTATGTTTAAAATGTATGCCAAAATAAAACATGCTAAAGGAAAGTACTTACCTAGCAGCACAATCATATGCCAAAACATCGGTTTCAGCAAGAAGGTCTCCATCAGTCTCATGGTCTCCCCCATCTGGACCCAATTCAAACAACTGAAAAAAAGAAAATAAATATGTAAAATGCCTCTCCACCCTTGTAAATTCTGTTCCATTGTTCTATTTGCTTGTCATTCTTTCTTGCCTATAACTCTAGGGATCCTATTATAAACCATGTACTAGTATTAGTTAATGTAAGACAGTGATTTACTTCATGTACTTCAGTGATTTCTTTAGATATTTTGTCTATACTAATCTCGCTCTGGGCAACTGACAGGTTATACAGCTCATTCAATAGATGTCATATAGGAGTCCTATTTGCTACTAACTAAATAACAAATGTAGAGTGCTTGGCAGCTGGGCAACTAAGTGTTAAATCTACACTACAGACTGTAGCATAGCACAGAAACATCCAAGCTTCCTTATGTGACTTAGCTCAAGTACTACAAACACTCCTGTCATGGCAGCGCACAGCTCATCTGAGCTAATTTATTCTGCTGAAATAAATTAACCCATACTGAACTCTGTGCTGCCATAGCTATACTGCTTTCAATACTTGAACTGATTTTAAATGAAGGAACTTAGGTTCCTCTATATTAGACCATAAACTGCAGTGTAGACATGCCCTTAATCTTACAGCCAAGTTAAGGGCAGAACGTTTAAGAAGGGTGAGAGGATTACTTCAAGCAGCTATTTTGCAGATCTGATGCACAAAAATATTCCTGAAGACTGAAGAGGCAGCCTGAGCACTAATTAAATGAGCCTCAATATTTAGCAAGAGAGACAGGTCATCCATGTGATGGATTGAAATACACTGGGTAAATCAATTAGATATTCTCTGGGAGGAGACAGTCTGGCTTTTTATCAAGGCTACTGAGATCAAGAAGAAAGATGACTAAAGGATATTTGGGGGGTGGGGGGGAGAGGAGAAACAGAAGGATTGAACTGTTTGCCGTTTTTCCCCTTTTCTACAACAGTAAGAGGTTATAGTTATTTTCCTATCTGCCTGGTCCAAAATGAAATCTGAAACAATTTGGGAATTTGTAAGATCTCCAGACCACCTTCTTGTAATGAAATATGGTAAAAAAGGGATGCGTCATGAAAGCATGAAAATTTCAAATTCATTGACTGATCTGGCTGATGCAACAATGGACATCTAAAAGACCATTCAGAGAATAAGGTGTCTAAGAAAAAAAATCGCAGTGATCAAAAATAGGATTCTTCAAGATCTGTAGGGACAAATCTTGTGTTCCGAAGATGGAAGCAAATCCTTGCCTTGTGGGCTAAAGGCGAACCAGTTGACATAAAAATTCTACAAAGGTGAAGTGAAGAGTCCATAATTGGACTAGTTGCGACATAGGAATACAGACACTACTATCTTGTCTGGAGTGAAAGATATGAAACAACTTACGGGTTTTCTCCTCAGTCATTGAAGTCTCACTCCCCACCACATAAGCTCTTTGACACAGTGAGTCCTGAAAAGCACTCTAATGATTCATGACTGAATGTAGGGATCTCCAAAATTTGCACTGGAAGTACACAGAATGGCAGCTTCTTTAATCTTGGAGTTTCCCCATGCTCGCCCATCCTCCAACCGCTGATTGGTAGACAGGCCACAGTGTTCATCACCTGTGCCTGATGGCCGGGAGGCAAAAACTACTGCAGTTTTTACCTTCTGGACATCAGGCGCAGACAGTGAGTGATGAGTGACAGGACCCTCTGCCAATCAGTGGCAGGGGGAGGGAAAGCTCCAAGATTAAAGAAGCTGCTGCACTGTACTGCGCAATCCCAGCATGAATTTCAAAGATCCCTATGATAAGAGAGGAAAAGAAACTCATTGGAAAAATATAACAGATCTTCGGGAGAAGATGAAGGGTCCGGTGGTTCAGAACCTGACTCTTCACTCATTTCTTCTACTGTTACAGAAGGTCCAGAAATTTGAAAGCACAGAAAAGAATTAATCAAATTTTCAAAAGATCAGGAAGAAGCTCAGGGCTGGAGAATGTGCTCCAGGTAAAAAACCTGCAGCTTAATGAGGTAATAAAGATATGTTCAGCTGAGTGAGAGGAGTACATTTCTTCTAATGGTGATACTGATGTTTAAAGGTGATACTAAGGAATGAAAATCTTTTAACCTGTCATCCAGTACAGGCTATCAGCAGAACACAACACTAGAAAAAAAGACAGCCTCCATTAGTAAAAAATCAATACTAATTGGCAATGCATCAACTGCTAGTGCCAGCTCCAGAGTCATTACAGTTGTAAATGTTGAAGATATCTGGGCAGCTGCCTTGGACCTTAAGTAGAGATTCAGAGCTGAACCAATACTGACAACATGAGAGAAATTTGTGACAGTGAACAACTTTGTTGAGATCTCAAGATTCCCCTTCTTCAAGAAGGCAGGTCAGTGGTAGGAACCAGACCTGGTTGGGGGCTGTAATTTATCTCGTCTTGGTGGAGTACCACTAGTTTTCGCTGTCAAAGCAGCCATTTGGTTTTTGGCTTGTTGGTGCTAAGTAAAGCTTTTTACCAGTATTGCTGTTACCATCATAATCAATACTATTAAACATCTTTATTAGATTAATTGCTGGTTTGCCTTTAGGCACTATGCTCAGTACTTCACAAGAGAAAATAGCAGGTGGTCTGTGTCCCAAAATAGCTTACATCCTAAATAAGCAAGATAGACCCCAAGGTAGTCAAAACTAATTAATTTGGTCATAGCTATGATTGAGTTGGCATCTTCTGATTTTTATCATTCTGATTTTATACTGTAGTAATGAAGAATCTGTAAAATGCCTCAGGATACCCAAAGGAGAAGGAACAAGTAATGTGTTTAATTTGAATGCATGAGAGAACTATGTAAAGAAGGCAGAGCAGGGTAGCATCTTAAAAACAAATTCACAGAGAAGTGAGTGACAGTTTACTTTGTCAGATACTATGGACACCCTAATTCTGCCTTCTGCCTGACCTCAGACTAAATATTTTTTTTGTTTCGTTTTTACTGTGATGAGGGTAGATGTCATGATAGTTTCTTGATTATGACTGGCTTTGGTGCAAAGAAAACAATATAATCTTCGTTAATGGGGCAGGGTTAAAAAGGAGGGAGTTCCTCCTGCCATGTTCCTTTTCTTTCTGGTGAAGGACTATTTTAGATTAATTTTGCCATTTTCCTTGCCCTTGCTGCTGCACTATATCACTAAAAAATCAAGACCCAATACCACTAGTTTTGAGGATCCTCCTGAGGCAGGGATGTAGGTGGAGGAGGAAAAAACCTGAATTATGATGTTTTATCTATCTACAGA
>NW_017729032.1:98417571-98422518 GCF_001723915.1 Gavialis gangeticus
TGCCCTTCTAGAGATGTGTATTGATGACCCTGAATTGTACATTCCCCAGTGGAAGGTCTCTTAATAATACCATTTGTCTGAAACACGGGAGAGATCACTGCTGTCTAAGCACAGACAGCATCTAGATAACAAGCTAGGAACCAAAAAAGCTAGTTGTCAACAAATTAAACTTACTTGTTTGTTTTCCTTTGGGCATTATCTGAAGCACTTCCAAATTCTTTATTACCACTGGTATAAAATTACAAATATAAAAACCAGAAAATGCCAACTGCATCATAGTTATGGCCAAATTAATGAATTCAGAAAACAATGAACAACTTAAAACATGGTTCATAAAAATTCTATCTGAGCATATCCATAACATTGATTAATATTTCTGAGTATTTATCTTATGGGTCTATCTGAATGACCTGCAACATAAGGCATTAACGGTAATACTAGAAGTTCCACTGTATTTTAAAAGGTGAGCAATGAGTCTCCTGATTTTACATGTTATCTGTGTCCTCATCCTCATGATCAGGGTTCCGGGTTTTCTATGTGCCACAGAAAATCGCAGTAAAACAGAAATGTTATCATTTTAAGGAGAAAAACCTGGGTTTTCTCCTTTAAAAGAGAAGAAAGTGGGAAACAGTGGGTTACCCCTTGCAGACTGCTGGGTTGTGGAGCCTCTGTGGGGACGGAAGCAGGGTAGGGAGCCCTGAGCCCACAGCAGGCAGCCTGCACCCACTTCCCACCCCTGTCCAACCGTGCTGCCCATGGCAGAGGGAAGCCAGGCTCCACATTCTGCTCTGCACAGCAGCCACTGCCTCCTGTGGGTGGCAGCCAAGGTCCAGGCACTGCTGCGGAGGCCAGGGGGCTGCAGACCTGGGACCCTGACTCTGTAGCCCTGGCAGCTGGGGGCCCCCTCTGCCAGGGGAGTGGGGGGGCAGGTACTGGCATGGGCAGGGCACTGGCATACATGGGCTGCTCAGGGCCACAAAGTGGTAGTTGCAGCTGGACCTGTGTCCTAGTGAGCAAAGGGGGTAGGGGGCACTCTGATTTTCCCCATGATAAAAAACCCAAAATCATATGCCAAAATTTATAGACATTTAGAATTTATTTTACTATAGAGAGTGAGGCACTGGCAGGCTTCCAAACTGCTTTAAAACTGCAAATATATCAATAAAATATTACATTCGACTGATGCTATTGATATCTATACCTATATAGCAGGGGCAGGCAATTATTTCAGGCAGAAGGCCGCTTACCCAGTTTCGGCAAGCTGTCAAGGGCCACATAGGTAGCCCCGTTCCTTGACAGGTGCCCCACCCCCTAGTCATCATCTTGGGACTAATGTCTCAGGGCCAGCACCAGTGGGGCCCAGAGCAGGGCACAGGCTGGCAGGGGTCTGTGGAGCCAGGTTAGGCTGCACCAGCAGGGAGAGGTGGGAGCTGGTCCGGCTCCATAGAGCCGCTGCCGGCTGGGACCCTGTACTCCTGCCACCCTGCTCTGGGCCTTGCCAGTGCTGACCTCGGGACACCAGTGCAGGCCCCATGCTCCCACTGACTCCCACACCTGCTCACTCCTAGTGCCCCCCCAGCCCCGTGGTACAGGATGGGGGCAGCGTACAGCCCCGACCTCCTGCTCGCTGGCAGGGAAGCAGCTGGCAGGGAAGGGTGCTGAGCACAGGGAAAAGCAGCCCCTCCCCCACCCTGTGGCTGGCACTCCCTGCTGCAGCTGCACACAGCCTGCACAGGGCTGTCCTGAGCAGGCACAGGCAGCCCCACATGGACTGAGCAGCTGCAGCATGAGATGCTAGCCACGGGGTGGGTGAGGGGCCACTTTTCCCATGCTCAGCACCAGCTAGCAACCTGCCCCCACTGCCAGCCCGGGCCCCGCGCCAGCTCTGGGCTTGCCTATCAGGGCTGTGGCGCAGCGACAGCAGCTGCTCAGCACAGAGGAAAGCAGTGCTGGGCAGTGTTTGCCACTGGTGCTGCCCAGCATGCGAGCTCCAGGCAGGCAGGCAGCAGCAGCAAACACTGCCCAGCATGGCATGTGGGCTGTATTTTGCCCACCCCTGCTATATGGTGTTATTTCATTTTAATCACAGAAAAAACACCGATTTTACTGTTTTTAATGGATGATTTTATCAGAGATTTTGAGATATTTAAAACAGAGAAAACCAGGGTCACTGCTCATGAGGCACTGATCCAGGACTTTCATACTAGGAAGCCTGACTCATGCTTCTTGGGATTTTTAAAATGTTTTGATGAATAGCCTTCCATAGAAATTTTTAAAAACCACCAAAAAAAAGTAAACACTAAAAAATACCCTACCTATTCTAAACTGCATTTCAGAAGTCCTGGTTTTAAATCTGTAATTTGAAAAAATTAGACTATTACCTTTATTTTAGCTGTGTATTCACCTCTCCCTCCAAACAGGCCAAGACCACCAAGTAAAATATCAGTATCAGCACAGAAACGTATAGCTTCCACTGAATGGGCTGAATAACCCCAACCTCCTCCATGACCTACAGGGGAAAAAAAGTTAGAGAGTTATGTTTAAAAGGTTGTCATTCCACAAAGGGGATTTGTTTCTGCAACAAAGCTATCCTGTGTACATACTTTCAAATCTGTTAACAACACTATAGTCTTCTTTGGAATAAACTTTCATTACTGCTTGAGTCTCCTCTTCTGTGTTTGTTACGCCCATTTTTAAGTCCTGCATAGCAGCCAATGTATCAAGACAACCTGAAAGAAAATAAAAACAAATATTCAAAATGTATTACTGGAAGCCATAAATCAGACTCTACACCAAACAGTTATGGAGAGAAAAGTTCATGAAGATTTAAAATATCAGCAGCAACACAACCTAGCCTGTCAAGCACACTAATATAAATGTAGCAAAATATTAGTACCATATCTAGTTATGGCCAGAGAAGCCACTATGGGGAAATACAGGGGTTTACCACTGAAGACAAACACTTGACTCAGAATTTGCTTGTGTGTTAACTAAGAAACATTTAAGCTAGGTCTACTACAAACATGACTACACGTTGCCCTATGGCAACACAGTGACGCAGTATGTTGCTGTATCGCACACTACGGTGATGTAGCAATCACTCAGGTCTACACGTGATCGTGAGCTCACTGTAGCAGCGAAATCTACCCACGCACTGTGCACACGGCGCAGTAACCACCTATGCTGTACTGTAGTACTTCCAAAAGGAAGTGCTGAAGCACAGCACCTTAGCAACGTTGCCATATGGCAACATGTAGACATGCCCTACGTGACCAATTGCATACCATATCTTGACACCCTTACATATTTCTCTTTGGCTTCATGTGTTCTTTTTATGGAGAAAGGAATTAAAATACTCATTTGACAACTAATATTTCATCTCTAAATATACTCCTATACACTTATTATTTAGTTTTATTCAAAACCAAATAGTAAAATTAGGAAGGAGAAACTATACACAGAAAACTGAAATTAGGTCTAGAAATTTAGTGCCAGAAAGGCATTTGGAATAGAGTGATAAAAGAGACTAACAGGTAAGACAGATCACTTTACAACATGAAGAAGGTCTTTATCTATATGTTGGCTAAACAAAGGGTACAAAGGTGTAAAGGACAAAGCAAAAAGGTTTAAACAAAAAAAGAATAATAATTATGCTTCCATTGCACAAGTAGGAGTAACCTGGAATTAGTATGAAGTTTTCCCTGTGGCTCTAATTTCCTTTATCAAGAATTATTTCTATAAAAAATAGGTTTAATGACAGAATAATAGCCTGCTGAAGGAAATAATGGAAGTGACAGAAATATTTGTAAAAGAACTCTAAAGTTAAAAATATCATTTTTAAACACTTAAGTGTTCTTATTTTAAATGTAGCACCTTAGATTCACAAAGCTAACAGGGAGGGTATTTAACAAACACCATATTTCATTGAGGGTCACACCTTTGCATTCACTCATGGGAACTGAGGTTGGTAGCAAAAGCACAGAATATTTCTTATCCAAGTTGTCTTTTCAAAGGTGTGGGAACATCCTCATCGTGAAACAATTTCTCTAGCATCTGTAAGGGCCCTGGCACACATTCAAATTAAAGCTGGATAAAACTCAGCTATTAAGCTGTTGCACATTTTCAAGCAGTAGCTTTGTAGGTGGGGTTTTTTTTCTAGCAGGGTAGACATTTTTATGGCATTAAAATTACTTGCATGTGTGGCTGGTCTAAATTTATTGTGCGATTAGCCAGATAATTGCATAATACTGTATACATAATATGTGGCAAGGGCCTAAAAAAGTGCACACCCAGGAAACCATCACTGTCCCATGTGCAGAAATCCAACTTTAAGAACTTAAGGAAAAAAACTGAGGAATTTGGAGTACTGCTTCACTAATGTACATTACACCAAGTCAAAAGGAGGATTAAAAGGCATAGAGAACTGAGTATCAGTACTTGAAGTAGTCATACCGTTACCTTCCTGGCCAGGAAGGTGGTTTCTGGGTGGTGGCCTACAATCTTACACCTAACTCATGCATTTGGTTTCTAGTAGGTATGGTTATAACAGTACACTGCACCCCTTGCAACAATGCCACATGGCCAGTTAATTGTATACATGACTTTTGTTGGGTGTTTTTTAAAAAAAAGACTTAGTGTCTTTTCAGTACACCTAACTCAAGTCACTAGGGAAATCTAGCAGAGAAACCCATACAAGTGAACAGCATATGAGGTGCCAACAGTAGTGCATGTACAGTAGTGTGAAATATAGATTCATAGATTAAGGGTCGGAAGGGACCTAGTAGATCTTCTAGCCCGACCCCCCGCCAGGGCGGGAGAACAACAAAAAACCCCAAAAAGAGAAACGGGACTCAAATGAGTCCAGCCAGGTAGGCATCCAGCCTCTTCTTAAAGACCCCCAGGGTAGGGGCCAGCACCACTTCCCTTGGAAGTTGGTTCCAGCTCCTA
>NW_017729032.1:98422807-98428206 GCF_001723915.1 Gavialis gangeticus
TTTTTTAACTAGGATGGGGTGAGAGACGGTGTCAAAGGCCTTGCTGAAGTCCAGAAAGACTACATCCACCGCGACACCTGCATCCATGGCCTTTGTGACCTGATCGTAGAAGGCAATCAGGTTGGTCTGACATGATCTCCCCCTAATAAATCCATGCTGATTGCCCCTGAGCATATGTAAGGGTGCTTGAAATTTTTCCATCAATAGCCATGGACTGCACACTTTATCTTACTGGTTGTTCAATTTTAGCAGATCGCTTTGCTTTTATCCCATGGATCTGGTAATGAGTAACAGTGCACAAGCTATAGTCACTATAATCATTTCACACATGGCATGTACCTCCAACTGGAGGTGTTAGTGAAAAGCCTGTAGTATTCGTGTCAAAGCAACAGATAACGGGGGCACTGGCAGAGATGCACAAACCTGCCTACTGGCAGCCCAGAACACAAATACTGCATACTTAATCAAGAAGGCAACAGCATCTTTCAATGAACTGGATAACCAAATAATCATGGTTAAGCCAGGTTGTGGGCACCCAGTTTCCATCTTGCCAGTAGAGAGGGAGCCCAGGATCATGACTGCGGGCTCCCCCTGCACAGACAAGTTGACAGTCAAGTGCTTGACTTTCAACTAGCGCCAGGGACCCAAGGAGATGGTTTAAACTCCCATGTGGTCCCCAGAGCTGGCCAGCCAATGATCAGATTATCACTGGAAGACTGGCAATGCTCTGAGGTGGTCCCAATCTGCCACTGGCTGGCAAGAAGCACACAGGGATTTGAGCCCTGGTGCAGTCCCTGCCATCAAACAACTATCATCAGCAGGATCAGGACCACACTGCGGCCAGTTGCAAAGCCCAGTGGGGTCCACCCTGCCCCATATTCAATTTAAGACTCAATGGAAACCAGCTGCAAAAGTTAGTATACGAAATGTGTAATAAAAGTGAAGTTGGTTTCCCATTTTACTAACTGATTAACTGGTTAATCCTGTCTTTAGCGTAACATCTGCTTGTAGCCTTAGTCTTAGTGTCAGGCACAAACTGGTGATCACATCATGGTTTAACAGCCAAATAAGAAAAAGATTTAGCTGAATCCCAACCAATGGCACATTGTGTGAGCCACCTGAGCATCAATAACATCAGAATAACCTATGTGTGATCATGAATATCAGACTATTATGTGTGATCATAACTGCTGAATGAACTGCTATATGATTTTCTTGAAGTTGTCTTTACAAGTCACCCACAAACATTAGGGTACAATTGCAAAGCAGCTGCAGAGAGCAGTCAGGAAAAACTGGAAAAACTAAATAGCAAAGACAGTCACAGGAAGCTGAGAATGAAGCTAACAGTTATTTGTCTGCTGCCACCTATACTGATATTGAAGAAGAGCAGCAAATCTTACCATTCTGGACACTGTGCATCTTAGAAAATTATTGGCTTTCTATCTAGGCAACGTCAATACTAGTTAGATGACATAGCCATTGTGCTTCTGCTCAAACAAAAAAGAGAGCTCTAAAAATGTGCTGGCCAGGCTGAAGTCAAATATATTTATCCTGTTGGCTTCAAGGAAGTTTACAAACTGACGCAGGCCTTAATGATGCTGGGCAAGTTGATGAGCTGACTTAACCCAGGCACTGACAGCATCGATTTAAGACTATCTTCAGCCCAGTTCCCAGGGTGTAGTCCTGTTGCATGATATGAAGGATTTTATGCTCTGTTCCCACATATTGCACATTCTGCCATGCACGTCTGGCATGGTACAATGTAGGAGGAGGTATAAAATTCCTCAGATCTCAATCACACCATTTTAACTTTTGCCAGTACCCTTGGATTATGCCTTGTTTCCTGTAAATACAAGGAATTTTTTCCCTAGTCTTGGTCACGTACCTTCCATCTTCTCTCTAGATAAGTCAGTCAAAAGCTGTATGAAACACTACATAAATCAATTAAGTTAAATGGAAACTTTTAGTAATGGTACATCACTTGATTGACTGTGGGACTCAGGACCAGGTCTTCACTGAAATTAGTAATGACTTTATCAAGTAGGGCAGGATGAATGGAAAAGTCAGTCCCAAAAAGGCTGAACTCTGCAGTTTTGATACCCTATAAACATGGCCACTTTCTTTCGATGGATACTCTTAACAAATTGACATTCCATTCACTAGACAAGAGGTGATATTGTTAAAATTAGTTCCACATATCTCCTTTGCCTATTTAAAAAAAAAAAAGGGTGAGACTGATCTCTGCATATGCCTGAACAAGAAGCCATTTTTAAAAGGTTCCTGGAACTGCAATAAATTCAGGCACATAAACATAATTAGCAACTATGCCTCACCCCTGTTTTAGTGCATCATCCTACAAAGGATAATCTCTATCTTAGAAATTGAAGAACCGTCTGATCAACTCCCCCACCTCCCACACTAGTTTGCGCAAAAATAAGATATTTAAAGAACGGTTAGTAGGCTGTTCAAAAATATTGGCTAGGATATTCTGCATCTGCCACCCTAATCCTGGAAGTAGTTTAGTCATTAAAAAGACTAAGAAAGACAACAAATGTTTTTTGGCAGTTAAATAGCAACAAAGTCATTTTATTTGTATTCTATATTATATTACATATCTACTATTTTTATCTTTCCAATTCACCCATAGAGTTGTACCTAGAATGTGCAAAGCTGCGTGAGACCTGGTGGTTAGAGCTTTTGATCCTGTTGGAAGAGCAAGTTCTGGACTTAGAATACTACATCGTGATTGCATGTCTGGAGCTGAAGGAAGCCTGGAATCAGCAACAACTGCATTGTAACTCCACAGTTCTCTAGCATTTGGTCGAAACCTGACCACAAAAAAAGACAGCAAAAATGTATCAAAAAATTTAGTTTACCAGAAATTTAACTAAGCCATTTAAACATCCTGAAAAATTGTAATCCCAGTTCTTAGTATGAAATGTTAGGATTTTTATGGAATGTTAGCTTTTTTTTTTATTAAATATGACAGTAACCAGATTCTTAACATCCTCAAAGACAAACTAGTAAAATAATAGATTACAAAACTCAGATTACACGAGAGACTTTGCAGTCGCAGTAAGAGACAATAATGTATTTTCTTACCTAAAGAACTAAAATCTAATTAAAACTGTCATGTGACAAGCGACAATACCAAACAGTATGGGATGAGGTAAAGAATGACATTTTCAAGTGAAAGAAGATTATTCAGTTTAGATGGATATAAATCCTGAGAAAGCTGATATATTTTAGGTTTATTTTTTCATTTTTAAGTGGATTGCATTTGCTCGTGGATATCCCACTTGAAATGGGTAAGTAGGAAGCATAATGGAGTACAGTAGCTTAACACAAGGGATAAAGAGGACCCTCATGCAATACAGCAGGGTTGTCCAACATTGGGCTATGATCAGCAACCAAGGTTTAACTTGCAGCTCCTGGGCTGGCAGTCTGGGCACCACTAACTCCCATTAGCTCTCCCGCTGCTACTGCCACAGTCTCCAGGATCCCTCTCCCCCTGCTGCTTTCCACCAACTCATCCCACCTCTGGGGAAAGGGCAGCACGGCCCATGGGGCTGAGGAATCCTGTGGCTGCAGCAATTCAGGGGAGGGCCCATGGCATGGCGTGACAGGAATTTAAGAGCATGCCAGAATATTTTCACTACTTAATCCAATTCCTGATCCCACATGAAGAACAAGCCAATCCTAACAAAGAATCTAAGCCTCTCTGAAAACGAGATGCTTATAGTCAACTCTGCTGTTACTGCTTCCTACTCTTCCAGATCATTTGAAGATTGAGACAGAAATTAATCTAACACCTGCACTTTGGTCATACTTGCAAGATTACCTCCACAATGATGACTGCTAGAACTTTTACAATTAAAGCTCCAATTCTGATGTCATCCTTTGAATCTGGTGGCAAAAGCCTTGGAGCAAAAATCTATTGCCTTAATCCTCATAATGTTCAAGGGTGGTGCAGTTCATTGTGGAATTATGGAGACTGGAGAGGAAGACACTGTGCTAACTAAGTTTGGAGATTAGGGCAGACGATTCAGATCTAGGCTGGGGATGAGGGGGGGCAGAGAAGAGAATAAGATTGAATATGGCTGGTACATAAGGAAAAGAAAATAAGATCACCCAAAGGACACACAGAGCCAGGAGAGGGATGATATTATAGGGCTCTTGTACACAGGACAAAACTGTACAATGTGTTTTTGCAGTTTAATTGCATCATGCTGTACATGTGCAGGGTTTTTTTTTTTTTTATGATTTACGTCAGTTTGCTATGTTGCAAACTAAACCACATTTGCATGTACTTTAGTTTACAACATAACCATTTGTAACATATCAGCCTTTGACAGTGTGCCCTCCTCCCCAAGGAAAAGGCAGGCTGAAGGCAGAAACAGTGAGGGGCCAAATGTTTCTTTTATCCCCCCTGCAAAGTCTGCCCACATCTCCCACAGCTAGGGGGCAAGCTGCCAGTGGGCTACGATATGCATGGGGTCCTGGGTCCTTCTTTCTGCAGTGGTAGTGCCCCCTGGGGCTGCCCAGGTGGGCTGCTAGCAGGCAGGTGCTGCCCTAGCTTGGGCTCAGAGAACAGTTGGATTGGGCTGGGTGCTGCCTTCAAGCTGGGGCAGCACCTGTGGCCCTGGGAAGTGCTGCACCATGAAGAAAGGTCCAGATCCCCCTGCAGTTCATAGGGCACCTGCAGCTTGTTTCCTGACTGCAGGAGATGCAGGCAGGCTCCATGAGGAGAGGTAAAAAAAAAAGAGGAAGGATCAGGCCCCTCACCCTCACTTTTTTTTCCAGCCCCCTCAGTGGAGCCTGCCCACGTGAGATGCTGCTGGGCCATGGAGCCCCTGAGCTGTAGGAGCCCTGGCCCTTCCCTCCACAGTGGCACCCCCCAGGCAGGGTGCTAGCTATACTGGTGCTGCCCCAGCCCACAGGCAGCACCCGCTGGATCCAACATTTCCCTGAGCCTGCAACGCTGGAAGCCCACTAGGCACTGCTCCCTGTGTGAGCTCAGGAAAGAGTTGGATCTGATGGGAGCTGCCTGTGAGCTGGGGCAGCACCTGCATAGCTAGCACCCAGCCCAAGTGGCCCCGGACTGGCACCATCGCCGCAGAAAGAAGGACCAGGGTTCTCTGCAGCTCAGAGGCTGCACAGCCCAGCAGCAGCTTGCACAGGAGGAGAAGGGAAGCAGCAGAGTGCCTAATCCTTCCCCCCCAGCCTGCCTGCCTCTCTCACAGCCAGGGAGCAAGCTGCTGATGGGTCTGAGATGCAGGGGTCCCCAGACCTTTCCTTCACTGCAGTGGTGCTCCCTGGGGGTACTGCTGCTATGGAGGGAAGGACCAGGGCACCCCCACAGCTCAGGGGCCATTCAGACCACTGGCAGCAGGCAGGCT
>NW_017729032.1:98428309-98440435 GCF_001723915.1 Gavialis gangeticus
AAAAAAAAAAAAAAAAGGGATTGCGTTTTTAATCATCATAATTAAAAACCCACCATTTCAACTTAGGGGACTAAATCCCCATCACATGTACAAGCAGCCACAGACAAGAAAGGAGCTGTTTTGGCTGTCTTAAGCTTAAAGAAAAAAGTCAAAGAAAAAAAACACATAAGAAACCGAACAGTAGGTGATAAATGATAACTGAATACACGCGAGACCAGTCACAAAGCTAGTCCTAATAAATGAAGTTTTCATACTGACACCTCCTTTCAACAACAAGCCAGTTACCTCCAAATAACATCATAAACAGGATCCAGACATACACCAGACCCTTGAAGATCTTCCTGTTCAGAATCATTAAACGTTTTGCAACTGCCATCCACTTTATTTATGAGAAGACATTTAAATGGAGGAGGCTCTGACATAGAAGCAGGTACCAAACCTAGGGAAAAAACAGGTAAAAAAATCCCATTTACTAGACATCATCTTCCATTTATTCAGTAATACTATTATTACAATGGGTGCACTCGTAACCGATACTAATACAGTATATTGTGTGTGGGGTAAGATTATAATGAAATATGTAAATGCAAGATTAGCTTGGAAATATCATCAAATTTTCAAAATTACTTCTAATAAAAATATGCTTTAAAGCAACCAGGTATGTCACATGCAGTAGAAGTACTCCAAAAGGAAAATAGTGGCATAAGATTCAATTTTCTTAGTTTGCATCTCTCATGCTGACACATACTACTTGAATTATAGTATTTAATCAGATTTACAGTATTTATAGTATTTTTAAAAGAGGTCTTACCTATTATATGCCTGCTTGCAAAGATCTCTGACGTGGCCAGCACATGAGAATTAATGAGAGCTTCATCAATCCGAAGAAAAGTCTGGTCTCCACTTGCTCCAATCCATGTAGCTTTGCGCCCATATTTAGATCCAATATTAGGCATAGGTGCTGGTTTTGCATTCCAGTATGGCATATCCAGAATTGGCCTGCCAAGCTGTCCTTTCTAAAGTGAAAAAAATTAAGCATTAATAAATACTAGCCACAACATTTTCATATAAACTAATAATCATATATTTGAAAATAAAAAATGGGTTCATTGAGAAAGATGGCTCAATAAAAGTTTACTTCACAATACTATCACTGTTGCATTGAAGTACATGATATATATAATTACAGAAGGTAGGTAACATTAAGATGCATTCAAAAGTGATCCTAATGGGTAACACAAACAGACCTCTCCTTATAGTTCTTCAAACCCATCATATGGCCAAAGGCCACTCACATTGTTCAATCACCTGTGTGTTTTACTAATTATAAACTGTATGTTCTTGTGCTGTGTTTGTACAAATATCAGTATAACTGGTTGTCCCATAAGCACTAGTGAAAAAAAATATGCTTAAAAACAGCGTTAAAAGCTAGGCACTTACTGATAAAGATTTTTTTTTTAGCGAGTTGGCATTCTCCATGCTGCCAATTTGCAGTGGGCCAAGGCAGGCTGGGGGGAAGCGGGGAAATTGACACCCCTTGGATCTCCCGGTGTCAAAAAAACTTGTGCCGTAAGAAAGCAGAGCGGCACACATGCTGGCAGTGTGCACCGCTAGAAACCAGAGCCTGGCTGGATAGAGCTGCACTCTGGCTGCCAGCCAGGCTCCGGGGGCTGTGGTTACAGCCCCCGGAGGTCCTTACAAACCCAGGTAAGGCTGCTGGGGCCAACCTAGGTGCTGGCCCCAGCCTCCCCTACCCCATCTGGGGTAATGTGCTATGCATGCACAGGCATTTCCCAGGGACAAACAGCAGCAGCACATATTGTTCCGCTGCTGTTTGCCCCTGGGGAAACGCATGCTCATTTATGGCTCACTGCTAAGTGACAAACTGAACAAGAAGGAATACTGCCTCATGCACTACAAAGCAAGATCTAGGAGTTTTGGTAAATCATAGACTAAATGCGTGTGTCTACACATCGCCCTACAGTGACATAACAATGTGCTATGGTGATGTAGTGATCACGCAGGTCTACACATGATCGCCAGCTACATCACCGTAGCAGTGCAATGCAATTCCCTGGTATAGCGCGCTGGTATGGTGACACAGCAGTGAAATTTAACCATGTGCTATGTGCACAGTGCATTAACTGCCTGTACTATGCTGTGCTTTAGTACTTCTAAAAGGAAGTACTAAAGCATGGCATTGTAGCAACGCCGCCATACAGAGACATGCAGATGCACCTAAGGAATCTGCTATCTGATGCAGCTGTGAAAAAAGCAAATGCAGGTTTGGAATGCATCCACAGGAGCTTTATATGCAAGACACAGGAGGTGTTATTGCCTCTTTACTCTGCACTCGTTAGGCCTCATCTGGTGCACTGCGTGCAGTTTTGGGCTTCATGTTTTTAAAATGTGGAGAAGTAAAAGACTATCCCAGATGTGGGCCACAAAAATGAACAAGGACCTGAAACACAAGCCATTTCAGGAGAGGTGGAAAAAGACAGGCATGATCAATTTGTGAAAAGGAGATTAAGGAGGGGCACATGATAAGCAGTCTTCAAATATCATAAGGGTTGCCATGAAGAAGGGCTGGCTCTTTTCCATTCCTGCACAGAGTAACAAGCAGACCAAAGGCTTGAAGTTACAGCAGAGTAGGTGTATATTATAGCCATCAGGAAAAAGCTTCCTTGTTAGAACAAGGCAGCTGTGGAATCTCTGCCTTGGAGGTTTTCAAGAAGCTGGATAAGCATTGATCAGGGATCAGGAAGGAATTTTTTTTGCTCTTGTTGCTACAGGCATCAGAGGTTTTTTTCATCTTCAGTAGGTGTGGGTATGGGACGCAACCAAGGCTAGGGATTTTTAATTGAGGTGTGGCAATGCTCCTGCTGGTACTGAAACCCAGAGATTGCTGGCTAGAGGCTTTAACCCCTCCCACGATGGCCACATTTGGGATCAGGAACTATTTTAACCTCATGGTCAGATTAGTAAGGAATGTGTGGGAGTTTGCCTACCTTTGTAGTGGGGGAAAAAGGAGGGAGTGGGCCCTCTTCCTGGGATCTCTTGCATGCATATTAACAATCCTTGCAGCTGCAGAACACTGCCTTTGTCTCCCTGCTCTACATGTGTCAAGTTAGGGTGCTTTTGGTGTCTTTAGGCAATAAGTCTTGTAGCTGTGCAACAGAGTTGATTATATAATTTTAGGAATACGTTAGACATGGACTTCTATGGGATGGTTTGGATAGGGATAATCCTGCCTCAGACAGGAGGTTGGACTTATTAACCTCTGGAGGTCCCCTTCCAGTTCTATTTTTCTATATGATTATGTGACTAATTTCAGCAGCTTTGCCTGAGACACTCCAGTTATTTGACAGTAGCTAAAACAGATTCTTTTCTTATCCAAATTCACCTTTAGGGGGCTTGTAGAACACGACACATGATTCAAAGGAAGTGAAGGCTGTAGGCACAATTTTGCATAGGAAAACAATGATTTCTGACTTCTTTTTTTCTAAGCAGTGGACATCTGCTTGATTCTTACTAGACCACAAGATAGACTTAACCTTACAATGCTCAACAGATTCAGCATCTATTTTTCTCTCCCCCACACCGTAAAAGCGGTTTAAATATATTTTAAGGTATGTAGACTAAGGTTAAAAATTTAAAAATTGCCTAAGTGACTGACAAGTTTAAGTCTAATGCAATATACATTAAACATCCTTGAAGGATAGTACACCATTTTTTCTTCTCTTTTTTTTTTCGCATGTCACATGTCCCTATATATAATATGTATCTTGATTTTGAGGGGAAACCTGGAAAAAAAATTCTTTGATTTAGGAATGTGAGTGGACCTGATGATTTCATGAGGTCCCTTTCAGTCCTAAACTTCTGTGAATCTGTGAGTGGCAGCAGCTAGGGAGCCGAGTTTGCCCCTGAGGCTGCTGCCAGCCCTGTGGACTGGCTGGGCCAACAGATCAATCCATCATGCCAGTTCCAGAGCCACACACTGAGTCGAGCCCCATACACTTGTTTCTACAGCCATGTGCCAGGCTGGACCCAGTAAGCAGAGTCCAGGACTACACACTGGGTCTGAAGCCACATGCTGGCTCCAGGGCCATGTGCCAGGTTTGACTCTACCATGCTTCTGTAGCCGCGTGCTGAGCCTGGGACCATACACTGATCCAGGACTGCTTGCTGGCTCTGGAGCCACATGCTGGATTTGACCCCATGTGCTGTCTCCAGGGATGTGTAACAAGTCCATGTTGGACCTGGCACCTAGCTCCAGGCTCAACGCACAGCTTCAGAGATAGTGCATGAGGCTGAAGCCAGCACCTAGCTCCAGAGCTAACACACAGTCCCAGGCTCAACATCAGCGCTATAAACAGCTCATGGGGTTGGATCCAGTATATGGCTCTGGTGCCAGTCCACAGCTCCAGGCTGTTCCACACTCAGTGCACTGGATCTGACCCAGCACATGACTTTAGAGCCGTGTACTGAGTTGTATGTGGGGTGCCAAATCAGGCCACATAACCCCAAAGTGGTGTGGCAGCTTGATCTGGTGGGCAGTTGTGGAGGGGAGTTTACCAAGGGTTCAGAAATTTGGTGCCAGGGATTGGGGGAGGAGTCAGGGAATGGTGGCAGTGTTATCTGCTGTGGCTTCCAGAGGAGTGGCATTTAACGCTGCCATCTCTCTGCCTCCCCTCTGTCAAATGTCTATACTTGTGGAGATCCCTTTTCCTGGCATATAATGCAAAACCCCAATTTTTCCCAGTTGTTCTGGGGGGAAGGTGCAGGGTATGAGAGAAAATATGGCAATACATATATATGCACAATGGGGAATAAGTTACATAGCACCCTACATTCTGACGCATCTTAATTTGTCCATGTTTCTTATTGGCAGCCTAAATAGCAACAACGTTTAAGTTTTTTAAATTTGAAAAGCAGTTGGGTAGGCTTATTTCTCAGAAGGATGACACAAAAACAGGAGCTGAATAACTTTGAACTTGGCCAGAATTAAAACCATTTGAGCAGTCGACCTCAATGAGGTTGTAATAATGACAATCAGAGAAAACTGTTTTACCTAATAAGAAAGATAAATACTACATAATGCTTACATGAAAGAATACATTAGGAAATACCAGAACATTTTTAACCCATTGTTTTTTAAAGGCACAAATGTTTAATGCATAGCAGACGTAAGTTAGGCACATGCAAGTATATGTGTATAGAAAAACTTATCTATAAATTTACTTTAATGTTAAAAGTTCAATATATTAAGTAATTTCTTTATAAAAGAAAACAGAATTGTTAGCTTACAGAGAAACTTCCAAATGTAAACACCTGTCCATCCATTAAGAGAATAGCTGTATGGTTGCTTCCAGCAGTAACTTGTGTGCTAGGACCTGGTAATGCCTGCACCAGAGTGGGACATCCCCTATGTCAAAGTAAAGCCATATTGTATTAATACATAGTCATGCAACTTTTAACATTATGCGATTACTTATATTATTGATATATTTGTTACTGTTTTGATATATTTTACACAAGCAGACAACAAAGCTATGTATTGTATAGTAAACGGCACACTTATTCCGAATAGGAAAAGAGATTTGAGGAATACTGACAGAAGAAAAAAAACAAACCCTGTTGAAACAGAAGCACTGAAAAGAGTTCCCTTGGAGCATTAAACCAGAAATGAGCTGTCACAGGAAAACACAAAATATAGGCTCTTTCCATGAAGCTGAGTGAATAGCAGGAAAAAAAACTTGTTAATAATACTATTACTACTTCAGAGTACATTAATATAAACATGCAGTCCAGAAGCACTAACAGTTATTGGCTAAGAATGTCAGTCAGACTATCTGTACCATGTTTTGTATCAGCAGGGATCTACATTTATTCTATTCTTGTCCATTCTACAAACGTACAAAACTAATGCATACAGCAACCCCTGCTTAGCGTTCTTAATTGGTTCCTGAAAAGCCAAGCATTAAGCAAAATCAAAAGTATTTGACAATCCAAGGTGGCGACGGCAAGCATTTTTAATGACCCACGATGGCAACCATGAGCATTATAATAAAACTTGCTGAGTGCTAAGTGAAATTAGGTATCAATTTAAAATGAGCATTATAGTGAAATGACACTAAGCAAAGTAGTGGTAAGTGGGAGTTGCCTGTACTACTCCCTCAACCATCTATCCTCACCTTCAGTAACTCTCTAATGGAGGCAAAACAACTTCCCCTTCACCACTACCCGATTTACAGACACCAACATTAATGCTCTTTCTTCTCTTGTTCTGCCAGAGGAACTTAGTTTTCTATATGCCTCTCAAATGCCAATGCATTTAAGAAAAACATCACCAGCCTCTCACCAATAAAAATGTTGAGTATTTCAGAGAGAGAGCAGAAAGTATAACTGACAATTTAATGGAGAGAAAAAAAGCCCAAACATTTAGGTTTATCATAAATTTAGAGTACTACTTTATATTTGTTTTATAATTATGCGAAAGCCTTTGACCGTGCTGACCATGAAACACTGTGGAAAACTGACATGCAAAATTGGATTTCCTAGCCACATCATGGAACTGCAGCAAACCAGAGTTGGACAAGGTAGTTTAAGACTAATCACATTCACCAAGGTTTTCAACATACATTTGAGTCAACAATGAATACAAGTACTTCAAAATTTTAACAGAAAAATCAAGTTTGGAGGATTTCACAAGTGTAACATACAGACATTATATTCATTTAAGGGGCGCAGAAGAACTAAAAACATTAAGCAAAGTGAAGCAAAGTAGTTCAAAGAAAGATTTGCTACTGAATGCAAGACAATTATTATCAATGGGAAAGTTACAGAAGAGGGGCAAGTTCTGAAATTTTGGGATATCTAGTTAACACTAAAAGAAAGCAGTAGAGATGCTAAATTGATGTCTTGATTTCAAAAAAGTTCTGCAAAACAAGAAAACAATTTGAGACGGTCACAGCACTTCCATTAACTTTATATGGTGACTTTTCAGGTTAACAATGATTCTCAATTGTTATGTATAGCTCCAAATCCTGGCCACTGGAGAGAAATGAGTAAGAGGATGCATGCCTTTGAGCTCTTATGCTACTGAAGACTGGTGCAAGTCCCTTGGAAAGGAGCTACCCAGTGAATGGGGACTTCAAGATGGGCAGCTATTTTATTTTACAAAACCAAACTCTAAGAGGCAAATGATTATGAATCCTAGGACATACAGCAAGATATGAACCCTTGGAGGTTATTCTCTATGCTTTGATGGAAAGTAAGTTCAGAGTCAGAAGACCTCGCATTAATGGTCTTCAGACTATATCAAGTAGTATGGTGTAATGAAAACAATTTGAAAAGTGATGTACTGTTCTGAATAGCATCAGTTGGTGTCAGACAGAAAGGTTAGCTACCCCTATTCAAACTGAACAACAAGTTTTGGAAAGGAAAGACTTGGAGACTATAATCAGATCTGCACTACAAATTTTTGATAGTGTAGCTATGTCAGTTAGGGATGTGATGTCTCTGAGGTACAAGCCTTAACTGGCAGAGCTATGCCAGCAAAATTCTTAACAATGCAATTATAACACCAAAACAAAACCAAAACCCTATAGCTTACTTCATTTGGAATAAATTTAACTGTTAGCTGGTCTGATCCTTGATCACAGTAAGTGTATTTCCAATATCCGATAGCTTCACAGGCAAGCACTTCCAGCCTAGATCACACCTCTCCTAAACTGAATACATACTGTACTTCTATAACTGCCCAGGCAAAACTGGACACACTCAGGGAACTCTAGTCCTTCTATTGCTAGTCTTCTTCCTGCCAGCCTGCCTTTACTGAAGGACATAAGGGCTTAAGTTTTTCAGCACCTATACTTCTAAAGCTTCATCTCGAGTAACGTGACCATATTAGTGGAATGTCAGAACAAAACACCATGATTCTCTCGTCCCCCACTTCATTCTCCAGCATGCTCAGTTGTGCCCAAGGTCTGATCTGAGCTAAGCACACTGAACAACTGCAGGATGCAGAGCTTGATAGAGCAGGGAGAAGATGGGTTGGGGAGGACAAGGAAGGAGCTCCAGAGAGCAATCCTGGTCCAAATGCGTCCTGCTGAAAATAGGGCAAAAGTTATCTTCTGATCAAACCAAACTTGAACAGTGTTTAAGACAGTCTCAGAGCAAGTGGGACTTCTGGTCACCTTACCATTTTACCACATACAAGCTCTGCTATCTTTCTGTGAGGAAGTCTTTATGCACTTCAGCCTCACTATATCTGGAAAACGGTGAAGGGAATTTACAGATAATTTCAAGAACATTTACTTCTCAGCTGAAACAACGTAGAGATGTTTTTAAAGGTCTCATAAATTTCAAGAATCCCTTCCAGAAAGTTGGATAAGGACTAGTAAATTGCATCAATCTATCTGTTCTGTTAGGAGCATGTACAGATTTTGATGAGAGATGACCAATTACATACTAGACAAATTCTTTCTGCTGCTTGAGTAATTTGACAAGCGTTTTTCCTGTGCAATCATAGAATCAGATAAGAAGGGCTGAAAGTGACCTCCTAGTCACTTTGTCCAATCCCCTGCCTGAGGCAGGATCATCCCTATCCAAACCATCCCATACAAATGATAATCAAGCTCTACATAGACCCCCATCAACCCTACAATTCTTATAACCCTTTTTGTTCTTAATAGAAACATGAAGGCATCAGCTCCTGGATGCACAAAAGAAGGTCCCCAATAAGGTCAAATATGGCATGCCATGTGAACACTGGCATGGCTGGGGCTGGCCAACCCCATGCCACCTGCATTCATCTGGGGTAGAATTCTTGTTAAGACCCTGTGCTCCTTTCATGGGTTGCACTCTGCAGACACATGAGAAATCTCCTCCAATCAACCCTAGCCAGAATGGTTACACACAAGCTTCTCTTCTCTCCTTTCAGAATTAAGATGTCATATGGCAATATGGTAGTAGGGTCAACTGCCTCTTTAGCACAACGGAGGTCTCTAAAGATAACCTAGACTCTTAAAAATTTAATTTCAGGCCCTCACTGGGCTCTATTGCAGATTGATACTCAGAGCACTACAAGCTCTCTCATCAGGTTAAAGGTTCAGCGGCTCAGAACTTTGAGAGAGGATTTCACTGTTATCCCACTGGGAATTTCTCTTACTTGCACTTGGAGCTATATTTAGTGTCCACCCAGCTCCATCTTTATCTGCTGGCTTTCCTGCCTAGGATGCCAGCAGTACACCATTTGGTGCAGGGATGGGGGCCATCAATGCCAAGGTTTCTAGCACGAATGACTTCACTGACGTTGAGCAGAGAGAGCCCGTAAGTCACTACAGTTGGAGCCCGTAAGTCACTACAGTTGGCATTTTGCCTTGAAGTCAGTCAATTCCATTTTTCTGAAAGAGCCTAGTGTCCCTGGATTTGCAGGTCCTACAAAAATAATACACCTCTCTGTCTCTCTCTCTTTTCCAATCTTGTGCCTATGTAATATATGCACGCATACAGCAGTAGTCACAACAACACACTCAATAAAATGTATTATACTTCTTTTATACACATATTATATGATATTTTACTGTATTTTCCCTTTAATTCATACTGAGTGACTGAATTTGGTGAACTGAATTAGCAACTGTAAACAGAATTAAAAGGATAGGGCTTCACAAAACAAGCTACGATTTCATACTTGAAAAATATAGCTCAGCTTTAATGAAGACTTAATGAAACTTTGGTGTTATTCTTAAATGTCTCCTGAAAAGTGGTGAGACAAAAGGTATTAGCATGTGAATAAGCAAAGGGGTTTTTTATATTTATGTACAGGAACATGTATATCTTCAATAACTACTAGTTCTCTACTTCAACATGCTTATTACTCAGTGCTTCTACTAATAAATAACCCATGCAAGCTCTTCTTCTAATGTATTTTCAGCATACCTGGAATTAACATCTCCATGACCCAACTGTCCATGTTGTCCATATCCAAACGAATAAACATCACCGTTCTCCATCAAAACCACTAAAAATAAAACATTTTGTTTTCAGAATGTTTTTCTGGTAACTTTAGAATCATCTTATACTCTGGCATTTTGATTTGTACTGTGCCTTACTAAAATATCTTAGAAGGTAACTGAGTAAAGCTGAAAAAGGTATAAATTAAGATTTCTATTCCGCAAGGATTTATATAATCTGCTTTAAGCGGCAGAATCATGTTTAAAATTAGGCACATTGTGCATAAGCTTTTAAAGAACTGCAATATAAGATTCCAATAATGCAAAGTGTTGAATGGCTTGACAGATGCTGGACACCCTCAAATCTACTGAAGTTAACAGCAGTCGTAAAAACTCCCCACATCACAAGTTGAAGCTCTAAAAGATCCTAAGTTTTTCAATACGTGATCTTAAAAATAAATAAATAAAACCCCTCTTTCCTGATAAGAGAAAGCTGAAGTGTTCAGCATGACAGTTTTTTAAATTATCATCTACAAAGCTATAGCCTTCCTGTTTTGTTCAATACTTCCATTATGAAAATAAATTTATTCTCTTTTCAAACAGAAAGACAGCATTCAGAGCAAGACTGAAAAACAACAACAAACTACCAAAAAACCCACTACCCATTTTATTACATTTACCAGACAGCTGACTGCCAGAAGTATTTTTACATTTATTAACCTACTAAGAATCTGGGCAAACTCATTTTATTCTTTGACAGAAATTGTATTATCTTTTTGCTTACCAAATGATCAGATTAAAATTCAGTAGAGATATCATGTAAAAATGAGAGGTAGTAAAGAACTTACAAATCAGTTATCAGAAACTGACACCCAGAAATACCTATTTCTATCTAAACAGGAAAATTAAATGGTAGTTATTTAAACGTAGTGCAAACACTGGTTAAAAACTGCAGCTCTGTACCTGAATGATGAAATCCACAACTGACTTGCACTGCTCGGAGTTCACAGTCAAAACGGACAGCCCCTGGAGGATAGGTTGTGATTTTGCTGGCATCTTTCTCACCTCTTTCTCCACTTGCATCTACAAACACAGTTTATAAATTTATCCTACCTTTTTCCCCCCCAAAAAGTGATATAATGGACAAGGGCAAGGATAGGAACAGGAAACACGGAACAAGATAGCAGTAAAGAACCAGTAGTACCATTTATTAGAGAGAGCTCAAAATGCAGGTATCTACACAGCAGATTGGAGACAGAAATGGACATTTTATTTGCGAGAAGATTCTGCTAATAGACAAGGTAGTTCAGAGTTCATATTCTTATCTATTAAACAGGATAAGTTAAATTAAAGCTAATATGGAAACTTGTTGCAGAAGAATTCCACTGCTATTCCAATTCTTTAAGAAAATGATATAACCACCACTTCCCATTATAAAATACAGTCAACATGCATTACAAATGGTTAGCCATTCCTTGATCTCTCCCCCAACACAACTGTTCATGTTAACAAGTTACAGACATCTGGCTTCACCAGGTTACTCCTAATTTTCAAAGTTATTATTATGCGGTTTATCACAAACAATACTAATGTACACATTATTACCACACCCATTTTAAGGTACTTTTTCCAGAAACTATATTAGTATTTTAATACATCTTATTAATTAGTATTTATTTACATAGAATTTGCTGTTCAAGTAAAAGGCAGAGTACATCAGGTACAGACAAAAATACTCAATGGCAAGACAGGAATAGTATTAAGTTTCTGAAAAATTAGTACCTTTGCTATACATGAATATGTGAATTAAAGGGCTGTAAAAGACAGACTAGCAACAAAGTTATGGTCCCACAGAAATCTGAGAAGGACACCCCATAATATGCCTGGAAACTAAACAGATAGAGAAATAGGCAGCAAATTCCTTTTTAAAGCAGCTGGAGAAACAAAGGACGCTGGATCCTAAAAGCTCTAAAGAAAGAGTGGTGGTACAGTTTGCTGTCCTTTAACTTCCTTGCCACTGCTGATAGACAAAATGGCTCCAGAGTGCCCTGTTACTATCAGAAATGGACAGCAGACATTTGTAACTACTGTTGTCATATGAAAACTTTTAAAGTCATATAAGCTTACCAGAAATTAGCAAAAAAAGAAAAAAAAAAAAAAAAAACCC
>NW_017729032.1:98440542-98442280 GCF_001723915.1 Gavialis gangeticus
TAAAGAAAAATTCAGGAAGAAGCAAGCAAGAAAACTACCCCAAGACATCATGTTCCTTTTATGGCTACTCTGATTATTATTAACTCTAGTAAATGCCAAACTTATTGCAGCTAGCTCTGAAAGTATACAAAAAGTTACTATGACATGTCTCATATTTCATAACTGTAATTTTCCTGGAACCTACAAGCATGAGCTACTAAGAGGTTCAAGTCAACGTTCACCCATTCTGTGCAGTAAAGTCTAATCCTACAAACTTTTCAGATCTGAACTTTAGGCCTCTTTCTATATTTCTAGTCACAAAGCCAATTCTGATTGCATGATACTTAAAGTTGTCACATGTGTTTAGGCTATGTTAGGACTTTCATTATAACGTCATTTCTGAAAATAACCTCGTGCCAAATTATATATGCAAAGTATGTATGTATCTCCCTGTATTTTGAATACATGCACATGTAGAAAGACGTATACTAACTAGGGCTGTCAACGAACCACCGTTAATGTGTGTGATTAACATGGTTCTTGCGTTAATTCTTTTAACATGTTAAATGTGCATGTGGTTTTGGAGCCTGCACCTGGGTTCTGCTCCACCACAGGCACCACTGCCTCTCCGTGGCCCAGCAGAGCAGCACTAGCAGTGCAGAGCAGCTACAGGGCAGTTGGGTGTGAGCTCCAGACTGCTGCAGCAGGAAGACAGGGTGGCGTGCAAAAACGCACGCACACAAGCAGGCACAGCATGGACGCAGCCAGGAACGTAGCCCGGCAGCAAGTAGAACAGTGCCTAACAGCTAAGTCTGTGGGGGAGAGGAAAGGGGCAGGGGGTGTGCAGATCGAGGCCCCCACAGTGAACGAGGGAGTGGGGCAGGGGTAGGTCATGAGACAGAGCCGCAGGTGGCTTATCCAGGAATGGGGGGGTGGTGAGGAGGGCCGCTCCCTGCCACTGCACTCACCACAGGGGGAGGCATAGGGGGCATGTGTCCCCCAGATCTGAGCATACAGTGGAGGCTGGCTGTCCGCTGTGAGCTGGGGTTCTGTGCCCTGCTGCCTTTGCCCCAGGAGCCGTGCAATACCATGTTGTGCCTCCCACCACTTGGTGGGTGATGGAAGCGTGGCTAGCGCGCAGCTTGAGGGGCAAGGCAAGGGCAGCAGGGCGCAGAAGCCCAGCCCGCCTCTGCACCACATACAAATATGGGGGCAAATGTCCCCCCCATGCCTCCCCCAAGGCTGTACACAGCAGTGGGGAGCTGCACTCCACCTACCCCTCCCCAGACAAGCTGCCCATGGCTCCATCCCACAACCTGCCCTTGCCCATGGGCCCCAGACAAGCTGCTTGTTTCTCTGTTCCATGACCTGCCCCAGTCTTTGGGTCTAATTCACCCCAGTTCCTGCCCCACATCCTCCTTCACCGTAGGAGCCTCGATCTTCCCCCCCCAACCCACCCCTCCTTCCCCTCCCTAGAGGACAGACTTGGCTGCAGCGTACTGCTCTACACACCACTGAGCGGCATTCCTGTAGGGTTACCATATTTCCCAGTTTCAATAAAGAAGACACCTGTGGGGAGGGGACAGGGATACGATTGGGGGTAGGGGGAAGCAGGGATATGCCCATGCCCTGCCCTTGCCCCCGACTCCTCTGCCACAACCCCCCCAGCCCTATTGATGCCCCTCCGTCCTGACCCACAGTACCCTGCATCCTGCCAGGGCACGTAGGGCCCTCCCCTCCCCAGGCTCCAACCCCCTGC
>NW_017729032.1:98447280-98447689 GCF_001723915.1 Gavialis gangeticus
CCCAAGGCTGTACACAGCAGTGGGGAGCTGCACTCCACCTACCCCTCCCCAGACAAGCTGCCCATGGCTCCATCCCACAACCTGCCCTTGCCCATGGGCCCCAGACAAGCTGCTTGTTTCTCTGTTCCATGACCTGCCCCAGTCTTTGGGTCTAATTCACCCCAGTTCCTGCCCCACATCCTCCTTCACCGTAGGAGCCTCGATCTTCCCCCCCCAACCCACCCCTCCTTCCCCTCCCTAGAGGACAGACTTGGCTGCAGCGTACTGCTCTACACACCACTGAGCGGCATTCCTGTAGGGTTACCATATTTCCCAGTTTCAATAAAGAAGACACCTGTGGGGAGGGGACAGGGATACGATTGGGGGTAGGGGGAAGCAGGGATATGCCCATGCCCTGCCCTTGCCCCCG
>NW_017729032.1:98447699-98452492 GCF_001723915.1 Gavialis gangeticus
CCTGGCCTCTTACCCCCTGCCCCCACACACACACATACAGATCCACAGGCCCCCCCACACCTTCACAAATCCCCCCCCAACACACACCACTCTCACCCTCCAACTATACAAAGTACCTGCATAATTTTGAGTTTTTCTGTGCAGAATTTTTCATTGTTAGCGCTGCAATTAATTGCAACTATTTTTTAATTGTGCAACTAATCACAATCAATTTTTAAAATTACTTGACAGTCCTAATACCAACATATCAGACAATGTTATTCAGGGTTATTAAAGTGATTAATAAATTTTATTTATAAAGTGATGATGGTTTGGAATGGTATATGGCAATTTTACCACTGTTCTTCTAGGAAAG
Organism: Gavialis gangeticus; assembly: GCF_001723915.1. Taxonomy (NCBI): domain Eukaryota; kingdom Metazoa; phylum Chordata; order Crocodylia; family Gavialidae; genus Gavialis; species Gavialis gangeticus. Next base: position 98,448,055 of record NW_017729032.1, read on the forward strand.
TAATAGAATTTCAATTCTCTTAAATATATGTACGTATCAGAATAACACAGACATGTACATGCAAAACAATATGAAGAGAAATGTAATATATGAAACATTTATATCCACTTAAATGATACCTTTAAAGGTAAAGCTGTAGCTACATCTAATTTGTGTGCGTGATTTCTGAAGATCTGTTCCTAAAGAAAACTGGTAAAATAGTTTTATTATGTGACAAACCAACCATGAACATACCAATACAGTTTTCACATTTAACACTCAGTATCACACCAAACTTTTTCCATTTAAAACACAGGACTATGATCATGGACAGGTGTTATACCTGTGCCAACTTATACACTTATACAGGCCCTTTTCTTGGCAAGAAATTTAGTATTCAGGTGTTAAACCTTTTTTTGCATAACAAAACTGGCTGATCTGCAAAAATGTTAGCTCAATTTCCCTATAAAGGTGAGTTATCTAGCAACACATATAGTGGCTATATATACATATAATGACTTATCTCAATTTTTCTAGGATCTCCAATATTTCACAACCCTCTACTTTACTGCCCCCTTCACAGATCAGTCCCAGATTCATTCCTCCTCTCTGCATGACACTCCAGGAGGGGCCCAAAACTGTTCCTGCAGAGGCACTAGTGGCTCCTGCCCTTCAAACAGCGTTGTAGTACTGCAGCTCCCACCCTGTTAATAGCTCCATGACTCCCTGGTACTATTCAAAAGATGGCGCAGCTTCCTGCCTTGTCATTAAATTGAATGGCTTTTCACACACTACATCATTTTGCCAGCAGTGAAATGAAACTGGTATTTCCTAAAGGGGGAATGACAACTTGTACCACATACTAATGTAGGTACTGGTTGCTGGGGGGTGGATGAGGAAATCCACTGGCTTTCTCCCTTTTGTAGAAGCAGTTGTCCTGAATTATGTTGTGCTCCTAGAGTGCAGAATGGTACAGTGGGGACAAGTGTTGGGGCAGGAGAAACTGCTTCCACTTGCCCACTCACTCTGCTCTACAGTTCCCTGGAAGCTTTCAGGCATTCCCAGTGTGGTAGATGGATGCACCATAAGGTCTGAATTCCAAAAGTCTATCATCACACAGTAAAGTTTTTCAAAGCAATGTTGAAAAAGTAATTTGAGGCATTTTTTCCAATGGTCCAAATAAGGACCACCTGCCCCCACCACACACCTTTTGTTTTTTTAAGATACACTTTTTTCTTTTGTGTATCCCATATCTCTATATTGGTCAAAATACTCTAGAAATTAAAAATAAAAGGTCTCTCAATAGTTTCTATCACTTCTACTACTGCTTATGTAAATACATGCTTTAAAATACTTGCTTTTACCTAGATGTAATGAAAACAGAAGTACGGAATGCAATGTTGCTTTAGCATCTCAGGAACAAATTCTGCTCGACCCTCCCTTTTTATAGTTAGCCTATTGTCAAATAAGGTCACCAGACCTCATGGATGTTTGTTTTATAAGTTCTCTTTAAAAAAGCTTAGAAAATTATCTTCATCAAATGACAAAAAAGGGTAAATAGCTATTTGTTTGGCACTTGCCATTTTCCAGTATCCTTTCGAATTCCACTTTTAAGGCTCTCTGAATTCCTTTCAGGACATAAAGACTAAATTTAAAGATTCAAAAGAAAGCCCTGAAAACTTCCTTCTTCCTTAAAAATGAATTTATTACATTATGAATATGCAAACAACAAGATGAACTACTTGCATAACAAAAACAATATTAAAAATATAAAACTTTCTCTGTTAGGCATACAACTGTCTTTTGTTTATGTATTATAATTTTTTTAAGTATAACATATGATAAATATGCCAGATGGACAGTGAAAAAAATAAAAGTACCTGGTGCCACCTGCTTTGTTATCTGTGCACATCCAACAATTTGTGTGTGAAAGTATGATAATGTATTGTGCTTCACAGTTAGATAAGCATATTGGACATAAAAGGAAATGTACATGCAAAATTAAAATTTAAGCATTTCTCAATTTCATAGTTTAAGGGGGTTTTACTTTTTGGGATTTTTGTTTTTAAACACAAAAGCATAGTTATAATGCAAAAATTTCAATTACAACATTTTGGAACCTTCCAAGTTGGGTCTTTAAGAAGAGGCTGGATGCCTACCTGGCTGGACTCGTTTGAGTCCCGTTTCTCTTTTTGGGGTTTTTTGTTGTTCTCCCGCCCTGGCGGGGGGTCGGGCTAGAAGATCTACTAGGTCCCTTCCGACCCTTAATCTATGAATCTATGAATCTATGAAAGTTGCTCAAGATCCTTTGAGCACAGGAATAGGAATTAAAGTAATAAAGGCATGTAAATTTAAGTGAATGCACATATGAGTTAGTTATGGTAAAATTAGCTAGGATGTAAACTCAGAGCATTCTGCTACTGCACAGTAAATGCTTCTGTATATAGCTGAAATACAGAAAGGAAGTTTACAAAAAAATGAAAACTTGGGCAAATGACTAGGGAGGAGTCTAAGTGCATTGCTTGGGCATACAAGAATGAAATCAGGAAGGCCAAAGTGCAACTGGAGTTGCAGGTAGCAAGGGATGTGAAGGGTAACAAGAATGGTTTCTACATATCAGCAACAAGAAGAAAATCAGGGAAAGTATGGGTTCCTTGCTGAATGGGGGAGACAACCTAGTGACAGATGATACAGAAATGGCTGAAGTACTCAACACCTTTTTTACCTGTCTTCACAGGCAAAGTCAGATCCCAGACAACTGCACCTGACAGCACAGTTTGGGGAGGAGATGAGCAGCCAACAGTGGCAAAAGAACAGGGACTATTTTGAAAAGCTGAACATGTACAACTCCATGGGCCTGGACACAATGCACCTGACAGTCCTGAGGTAGTTGGCTGATGTGATTACAGAGCTGCTGCCATTATCTTTGAAAACTCATGGTGCTTGGGAGAGGTCCTGCACAATTGGAAAAGGGCAAACATAGTGCCCAGCTTTAAGAAAGGGAAGAAGGGGGATCCAGGGAACTACAGACTGGTCAGCCTCAGCTTAGTCCCTGGAAAAAAGCATGAAGCAGGTCCTCAAGGAATCCATTTCTAAGCACTTGGAGGAGAAGGTGATTAAGAACAATCAGAATGGATTCACCAAGGACAAGTCATGCCTGACCAACCTGATTGCCCTTCTATGATAACTGGCTCTGTGTATGCAGGAAGAGTAGTGGATGTGGTATACCTTGACTTTAGCAAGGCTTTTGATATCATCTTCCACAACATTCTTGCAAGCAAGCTGAGGAAGTATGAGCTGGATGCATGGACTGTAAGGCAGATAGAAAACTAGCTGGATGGCTGGGCTCAGTAATCAATGGCTCAATGTCTAGTTGGCAGCCAGTATCAAGTCGAGTGCCCTGGGGGTCATCCCTGGGGCCAGTTTTGTTTTTGAGTATCCTCATCTATGACCTGGAAGATGGGATGGAGTGCACCCTCAGCAAGTCTGCAGATGACACCAAACTGGAGAGAGTAGCAGATGCACTGAAGGGTACAGCTAAAATTCAGAGACCTAGACAATACGGAAGATTAGAGCAAAAGAAATCTCATGAAGCTCTTTAAGGACAAGTGCAAAGTCTTCCACTTAGTACAGAACAATCCCATGTCCTAGTACAGACTGGGAACCAACTGGCTAAGCAACAGCTCTGCAGACAAGGGCCTGAAGGTTACAGTGGACAATAAGCTGGATATGAGTCAGCAGTGTGCCCTTATTGCAAAGAAAGCTAACGGCATACTGGGCTGCATTAGCGGGTCTCTTGGCTCCTTTCCTGCTTTCTGTCTGCATCAGGATGGCCTCTTTTTGAGTCCTGACAATTGCCTCCTTAAGGAAGCACCATCATACCTGGACTCCCAAATTGTCCAGCTGCTGACTGTAGAGGGTCTCTCCAACTAGATATTGGCAAACGCAAGAGGCTGCCTTCCTGAAATCTAGGACTTCTTTCTGCTGACTGATCCCCCAGTCTTAGAGTGGATGGTGAACCTTATCAGGTCATGATCGCTGCTGCCCAGAGTACTAGAGGGCAACAAAAAGGGTTAGATGGCTGGGGCACAACTTCTGAGGAGAGGCCAAGGAAACTGGGCTTATTTAGTCTGGAGAAGAGAAGACTAAGAGAAAATTTAACAGCAGTCCTTCAACTACCTAAAGGAAAGTTCCAAAGAGGATGGAGCTACACCACTCTCAGTGGTGGCAGATGACAGAACTAGGAGCAATGGTCTCCAGTGGCAGCAAGGGAAACTGAGGTTAGATATTGGGAAAAACTCTCACTAGGTGAGTAGTAAAAGCACTGGAACAGGCTACTCAGAGAGGTTGTGGAATCTCCATTCTGAGAGGTTTTTACGACTTGGCTAGGCAAAGCCCTAGTTGGGATGATGTAGCTGGGAATAGTCCTGCTTTAATCAGAGGGTTGGAATAGATGATC
>NW_017729032.1:98457492-98460822 GCF_001723915.1 Gavialis gangeticus
AGTGGCAGCAAGGGAAACTGAGGTTAGATATTGGGAAAAACTCTCACTAGGTGAGTAGTAAAAGCACTGGAACAGGCTACTCAGAGAGGTTGTGGAATCTCCATTCTGAGAGGTTTTTACGACTTGGCTAGGCAAAGCCCTAGTTGGGATGATGTAGCTGGGAATAGTCCTGCTTTAATCAGAGGGTTGGAATAGATGATCTCCTAAGACCCCTTCCAGCCCTAATATTCTACGGGCATTTTTATACATGTAAGCACTGCAGCACCAGGCGCTTTGAAAAGCACTCAGTGCTGCATTGCTTGCAGTTGTGTAAGCAGTAAACTGTGTGTAAGAAACAAAGTGACAGCAGTCCACTTTTGAACTAACACACAGTTTACTTCAAAAGTGCACTGCTGCCATTTCCTCTGTGCTGATGCCCATTTTGCCACTTGTACAACTACAAGTGACACAGCACTGTGTGCGTCAGCTCGCATGTGGAACAGACTCAACTAACTGAGTTTGTTTTGACATGCTGGATCTCTGGTGTGTCTGGGCCTGAAAATGTATGTGTATAAATGCCTTATGATTCTATGATATAATCTTTCTGTATGGTAAATGCAACGTAACGTACCCATCAATGAAAGGAGGGCAGTCTAACTTGTCACTACCATGAAATTAAGAGCGCGCACTTCAGCAGTTACAGTAGAGTAGCTGATGCTCTTTATGTTCACACCCTAGTTTATCTCATAGAAGCTTGTTCATATGCCCATACCGTTACTTTGCTCAGTAACTTGGACCACGAGAATGTGAAACTTGAGGAATCCAAATTCACTCACCTTTCTTTGTCACCAGTAGGCAACAGCATCCTGGTTTTGAAGCAGTTGAATCTTCAGGGCTCAATAAAAAGCCTACACTGCTGGCAGACAAAGTTAAGGCAGCAGTGTAATGAAGGTCTGAGGATTTTTATATCCCATTCACCAAATCAAGCAACCCGCCATGCCAGACATTCATAGCAGGTCTCAGAATTCTGGGAATGAGACAAAATTCCTCAGACCTCAGTTACATGACTGTAAGCTGCTAACACAGTGAGGTACCCAAGGCTGGGAGGCCAAGGGCTCCCCACTCCAAATACCACTTCTGTAGATGCCCAGAAACATAAAAAGCAGGATGCAGCTGGCACTCCCAGCCCAGTGCCCAATTTTTTAAAAGTCTGAGATGCCATGAGCTCAACATCAGGGAGCCTTTCCCTGATGTCAGGCTCACAGTGTCCTGAACCTTTAAAACATAGGTGTATTGCTAGGAGCCCCAGCCGCATGCCTGCCCACTTCTTTAAGTTCTCTAGGCACTGGGGAAATGTGCATAGTGCCCCCCATGGTGAAGCATTTAAATTGCCGCTCAGCAGATACAGCTGGGGATGTGGGAGCTTTCCCATCCCCTGCTGCTTATGCCAGGCACTTCTTTAAAACATCAAAGGCAGCAGGGGATGGGAGTAGCTCCCCCAAACCTAGCTCTGCACCTATTTTTAAGAATGCACTGAGCATCCTCTGTGGATCACGCAGGCAGCCCCCAGCCTGATCTCATCAATTAGGAAGGCTTTGTCCAAGATCCTACGGCTGCTTACTCAGCTGAGAACATGGGATTTGGCACTGGGCGGACAGTCCAGATTGGGACCCAGGCAGTCATTTATTCAATTCTGGGGATCAGGCAGGGAAGGGCTGTCCCCCAGATCCTGGAGCTGCCCCATACATTGATGCTCACCAGGACGTATCACCTTAAAGAGCCTTAAAAAGCAAGTGCTGCAGGGCAAGGATCTTTAAGGCAGCAGTCCCTGGGCAAGTCCACACATTGATGTTGACACAATAAATTTGACAAAAGTGTGACATGTTGCTATTTCTTACATGATTAACATGTTAATCATGACAGAAACACAATGTATGCCTAGGGACCTAAAACTTACCTGCAGCAAGCTTAAATCTCCAGTATCTAACCCAGTGATTCTCAACCAGGGTGCCACAGGACACCGAGGTGTGCTGAAATCCTTTCAATGGTATTGTAGGGTGCTACACAACCTTAGCACTGTTATGTGGGCAAACAATTCACAAGCTCAACCCAGAGATTTTAAATAGGAATCCATAGAGTTAAAAACATTGTGTCCTGTTGTGGTTTTTCTGAGTTCTCTGCAACACAAAAGTTGTTCTATCAATTTCCTGTAATCAAAAAAAAAGAATGAAAACTACAATATGGCATTCTGAGAAGTGCCTTGAGTCTAGAAAGGTTGAGAACCAGTGATCTAACCAAACAGGACAGTTTGGTAGTGTGCAGGATAACCTCTTACAATAAATATTTAAAAGGTAAATTAAAAACTGTTACTGGCATTTATAGTAACTATTAACCTTCAAGGTAAGATGTACACAGTCATTGTAGATTATGGTTATGTTCATGCCCAATGCATTTAAGCCCAATATTAAAAAAAAAATACTTTTAAAAAAATACTGAAAAATACTGTTGGCATTAAGCATAAGCCCTGCATGTCTTTGCAACTGCATTACACGGTACAGAAAAGAATGGTTAGCCACCTCCCGTTCAGTTCCTCCGAACTAAAATGTTCATATTTCTGAAGACATAGGGATGAAGGAAGCTGTGAAAATTTAAGGGCACAATGCTATTTGAAGAACAATTACTGGAAAGTACGTAGTTGAGTTACATCATTGTTGTAGCAGTGATGATCCAGGAAATGTACAAGAGGTGAGGGTTGTTTTGAGATCTCTTTTATTATACCTACTATACTTTTGGAAGATAAGTCTGAATGAGAGCTGAGAAAAGGCAGTTTGTGCCCAAAAGCTAATTTAACTTCTCTTTCAGCTATAAAATGGTCATAAAAAAAGATATCACAGAAGAACCCTTGCCTCCTGCAAGGTAAGTAAGCATTCATTTTCCCTCAAAAATTGTGCAAATAACCATTCTATTATTGGCGATTATGAAGCAGTTGTTCATAAAGGTGGTGGGGCTTCTAGCAGCACATCAGGCCGGCAGGGTTGTCTTCCTGAAGTCCTTATCATATTCAGAAACATGGACTACTATATTACATTTAAAGAACATACTGTGTTAAGTCCGATACGCTAAATCAGTGGTTCTCAACTGTGGTGCCACAGCACCCCAGGGTACTAGCAGAGGTGCTACAATGCCATCACTACCAGTGCTGTGGGGCAAAATTGCCTGACTCAAGTGCCTGTTTTCAGAAGGCAAGTCAAAGCAAAGCTGAGAGGCAGCTGCAGCAGACATGGCATGCTTACCTACATTCATGAGATTAGGGGGTCAGTACATGCACCCACAGGAAGCCTCAAATGCCTC
>NW_017729032.1:98460833-98465554 GCF_001723915.1 Gavialis gangeticus
CAGGTCCCTTCCGACCCTAGAAACTATGAAACTATGCTTACCTCCATTAAGCCATCTGATGAGCCGTTTCTGCTGCAGCTTTCCCAGTTTGGCTCTGATGTGCCTTCTAAAAACACAGGCACACAGGACAGTTCTACCTGGTGGGGCAGCATTTATCTCTAGGCTGCTCCATTTTCAGAAAGCACATCAGCACCAAACCTGAAAGAACTGCAGCAGAAACAGTGTGCCTGCCTTCATAATGTAATACAGGCAGGTGCGGCCATCTCTTGCAGCCGCTTCTCAGTTTGGTTCCAGCCTGTTTCCTGAACACAGACACATAGGACAGGACATCTGGCCCTGAACACCACTCTTTCTAGGGGACACCATGCTGAGTTGGACTGCGAAAGGCTGTGGTGAAACCATCTGCTCCTGCCACAGCTCCTTCCTGATCTGGCTGTGCAAGAGGCAGATGGCACAGTGGAATAAAACTAATTATAAAAATTAATATGTTAGTAATTGATTAGACATTGTAAAATATATTTAAGACAATTTTGTAAATAAGGTGCTGCTAAGTTGTGAAAAATTCTGGAGATCTGCCTTGTATCTAAAAAGTTTTAGAACCACTGCCCTGATGGATGCCACAATGCAGGCACAAAACTACCCTGCTTGCAGCACTGCAATACACACACACTCCTGCTGCATTAGGGCATCCGATAATCCTAAAGCAGATAGCATCTGGAGGAGCTGGCTCAAGCTATAGCTCTTCTTGGTCCACGCCTGGTCCGGAGGTAAGTGGAACAGTTCTAGCTGCATGCCCCTGTTCCAGTTGACAAATACTGAGTTATGCTGAGGTAGCACCAGAAGTGGTTCTCAGGGGATACTGCCACATTCAAAAAAGAATGGAGAAAGGGTCCTCTGCCTCTGAAAAAGTTGAGAACCACTATTCTGAATTACCCAACTCAGCCTATAACACAGAACGGCTGCATGTTAAGTTCTTGCTACCTTATTTAAAAAAAAAAAAAAAGCAATTAGTTCAAACAAAAATTCCTACCGATAAAAGCTAAGGATCGTGTCCAGATTATACAAGGTAAGAAAAGGAACCATAGGTCAAATGGGTCAAAATCAGGGGTGCTGAAAGATATGCTTAACTGGTGGACAAAATAATGAGAAGACTCCACCCACCCCACCTTTTCTCTGGGTCCTTGATACTTATGCCAAGAGAATGAGTAGGCTGAAGAGACAACTTCCCCATTACAGCTACCACCCCATGTCTCTACAGCTAAAGGGATAAGAAACAAGAGGTGTAATTAAAATGAGAGCTTGCCTTTACATTTCAGTTTTTTAAACATACTGAAGTCATCATCACTTCAGACAGTTCCTGATAATGCCCTCTGTGGCACTTCACAGTAGTGCTGGAGTACTGACCGTGCATATGCACTACATCTTTTGAAGATATCAGAAAGATTTCTTAGCCAGACCATTTGATTTATCGACAAATTCCTTTGATATTTTTGATTGGACCTGGTCAATGACAGGTTGCATGTTCTTCCCAGGAAAAAGCCTGGAGTAACTCTATGATCCACTATAATCATAATTAGACAGGCATTTCTAGTGAGTGAACATGCTCAAAGTGTTTTCTCTTCAAACTGTCAAAATACATACACCTTCTTTTGAAATAAGTTGTGTTTTATTTCCTTTGTTTAAGGAAACAAAACACATTTTGGCGATTCAAGTCTCCTCATTCAATGTTCTAACTGTGTCTTCCAATGATGATCCACAAACATACCTACCTTGCTCTCTCATGGTTTGTTTAGAAAGGTATTAAAACATATGCTATTCTTATTTTAAATTTCTATTTTAAAATTGAACTTTAGCATTCTGGCCACTTACTACATTTAGGTTTGGTGTATATCTATCATTACATTAGTCCTTATACTGTATGTCGATCAACATTTTTCAAATCATCTGTTTTTCTTATAATTTAAAGAAAAAATTAGTTTGTAACAGACAATCTTTATCTAACTACCAACATCTGAAAAAGTCAGATACAGTATATGTTCATTTCATATTTCAAAAATGTACAAAATTTATTATATTCTAGTATGTAATGGCTCATACTGTGGATTTCCACATAACCTCCTAATAAAGTTGCTAGCTTGTCTGGTGTAGAGACACCAGAAATACGTAAGACAGCCATATCTTGATTTAAATCCTGAAAAAAAAAATGTTCAACTTCCAAAACCTTACTGTGCCTTTTATACTTTATATTGTATATCTTCTGCATTCAGTACCAGCACAAAAATGTTATTTAGTTTATGATCTAATACCAACCAGAAGTGTTATAAAAAGCAACTTCCTAATAGATGGTATAGCTTAAGAGAATTAAGTGCATCCCTGAATTAATGGATTTTTTTTAGGAACTGTAGCAGATGTGTAACATGAAAGATCATAAAAGAATGACAAGAAAATGAAATGTTAGTGGAAATGCCAGACTAGAGTCACCTGTCCCAACAGAAGAAGTTAGAAAGTTGTGTAAATTTCTTTAGTTTTATTTTGAAAAATGAGAAACACACATAGAAAAACAATGACATACTTTATCAAAGATAAAGAAAGAAAAAACAAAAGATGATGTAGATATTGTCAAACATTTATACTTTTCAACATTTAAGAAGTGTTCTCTTTCTCCTCAGGTTAAGACAACTAATAAGGCAGAATTACTTTTGAACATTTCTCTGAAAACAAAGATTCAGTGGAGGAAGATATTACTAGAAGGATGGGCATAAGGAAGACCAAATACCTTTGTGCTTGTCCCGCTTATGCTTTAGCTGTGCTGGATGGGGTCTTATTCTGGCTAGAGCCTGCTCTCGATGGTTCATAAAAATAGGACCAGGAAATACAAGGGGGCCTGAGGAGAAACATTTTGTACATGCATAGGAAAGCTCACAAAATGGAAAACAGTGCGATCAACAAAAAATAATTTAAACTTAAAAGCATGAGAAAATGAATCTTCATAATTACATACTGAACTTAGAAGTGCAAGTCCCAACAACTCCTAGTAAAAAACCAAAACCAAAAACCCTTAATTTCATTTAAGATAATACCAAAATACTATTTACAAACTCTTTAAAATAATATTTTAAAAGAGTCAGTACATTTCTCACATAAAAAACAGATTTTGCCTTGATTTTTACAAAAGTAACTCTAACTAAAGACAATGGAACAATAGGGGACCCCAGGTGGAACAGAATTTCCACCTAGGAAATGCTTAATATTGTCTTTGAAAGCAGATACAGATCATGTTACATTCTACACCATTATGCTGTAAAAGGTATTAGTTTGTCACAACATTTATATATCACTGTCAATGCAAAAAGCAGGAAGTTACATGGTTAGTAAAGTTCCCTATAATGGAAATTCAGAATAAATACATACAGAAAAAAAAAAAAAAATCAATAAACATTCACTAGGAGGAGACAGTAATTTAAGCTATTTAATTCTGGTGGCCTATTTTAGAATGAAAAGGGAACAATTTAAATAAATCATGAAAAACAGTTGCCTCATGGATGTGCCCTGCCCACACCTACATAGAAGTTACTCACATTTGAAAAAGTTATTTGCAAGTCCCCAAACTACAATTTTGGGCTAAACTGTCTCCACAAAAATGTGACAAATGTTAAGTACCTTGTAGATGCTCTAAGCAAACATCTGGAAACCAATGGCTTCCAGATCATTTACATTCTATTTTTCTTCATGTACTCTTTGTAAATCAGGGAGTTCAAGTGAAAGGCCTCATGAAGGGTCTCATTCTTATCCCACTGAAATTAATACTTACTTCAAGAGGGAAAAAAACCCCAATATCTGTGTTTAAAGTCTACCTATATATTTTTCTCTCTATTCTTGAGCTTCTTGAATCCCCCATATATGAACACTTTGTTCATACACTGTTGCATATTCCCGTGTTTTTAAGTTCAGGTGGACACTGCTGCAGTGCCCATTTTCTGATCAATCCCAGCAACTTTCACCAAGGTTACTGAAGAAATGACTGACGAGGCCTCTATTTCACACTCATCCACCACAACCTGTTGTGGTTACCACAGTCATATCTATCTTTTTTCTAAGTCTCTCCCTCAAACTGTGGAAACCCCAAACTCTCTGTTTTTCTCCCAACCTCTTCCTAAAAAGTTTCTCTGGCAATTCCCTATCCCCTGTTCTGAGGTCTGTCTCAGCTCTCTTTATACCAAGCAGCCACTCCCACTATTTTACTTTCAAGTCACATTCTCTACACCAGATTTTCATTTGTAGACCCCTAAAAAATTTAAAATGGAAGTGTGGACCCCTTTGAATTGTAAGTGTTGGTATTCCCATACTTTTCACCATAGTCATCTTTTGAGGACCCCGTACACATAGTATGCAAACCCCCAGGAGTCTGCGGACCACAGGTTGAAAACCACTGCTCTCCACCAATGACGCGGGAATGTTTTTCCTCACCAAGCCATTTGCTTTCTATTCAGACTCCTACCAGTCATCTCAAAAAGTGGAACCTTTCCCCTCAACCTGCCAAATCCTCCTTTACATCTTCTAAAATACTACCATCTTCCTAGTCCAATTCCTCTCCCGTTCTCTTCATAGGCAACTTTTATCACAATGTCAGATACCTGAGTGGAACAAACACAGGCAAAGACTGGGAGCAGATAGTAGATATTGATAAGGCAAAGGAAGTACAGACTAGAAAAGGAAGAGGA
>NW_017729032.1:98470554-98500826 GCF_001723915.1 Gavialis gangeticus
TGCCAAATCCTCCTTTACATCTTCTAAAATACTACCATCTTCCTAGTCCAATTCCTCTCCCGTTCTCTTCATAGGCAACTTTTATCACAATGTCAGATACCTGAGTGGAACAAACACAGGCAAAGACTGGGAGCAGATAGTAGATATTGATAAGGCAAAGGAAGTACAGACTAGAAAAGGAAGAGGAAGGATTAAGAAGCAGAATGGTGGGGTAAAGAGACAGGAGGACTGGGAAAGATCAGAAGAAGGAGGAAAAGCAAAGTAGGATTTGAAGGACAAGACTGGACCTGTATGAGGAAGGTAAAAGAAAACCTTGAATAAGTCAAGAGTGTGACTACACAGGAGATGAGAATAAGGACAAGAAACAGTTTGAGGGAATACTTAGGCGTGAACAAGGAAAAGGCTCCACAACTCCTAAAGCATATTCCCCACTCCAGATCCTGAAAAGATTCCCAAGATCCTAGTCTTCCCATTCCTCTGCTGTCTTAGCCCTCTAATCTCAGTCCACACAGAGGAATGACAACCTATTTCTGTTAACAGTTATTTTGCATAGTTCAGGGAACTGCAACTTGTAAAAGAAAACTAATAGTTTTAGCCCTGCTAAAAGCTCCGTGGATGCCATATGTCATCACAAAATAGATTTTTTTTTCCAGTTTGCTTTTTAAATATCTAGGAAGCTACACAAATATATCAAAGAAATAGAACTAAGCGTGTGAAGTCAAGCGCTCAAAAGTCAGAAATGCCAGAAATCTGTAGATACTATTGACCTTAATTTTTCTGTTGCAGTTCCCATATTTAAAAAGTAAAGAGTTGCAGTACTTCAGCTTACAGGTGTTGGGAAAAGATCAAAAGTGTTGCAGAACGACACAAATCTTTACAGAAATGACTGCAACACAAAAGTCAACAAGAAAATTAATCATTCTCTGTTCAGAGTGTTGGGTCATAATGTGCAGTAAGGTCCAAAGCAAGGGTAATAAAACAGAATTTTGTCAACTGCTCATTCAGTGAGCACCAGTTATTCTATACAGTGAATGAGGAAATGGTAGGAAAAGACAATATGTGGTCATGTGTAAACAAAGATGATATCACAATATAGGTAGTTAAATTTGCACAAGAAACCTTGGCTTCCTATACACATGCAGGAAGCCTGCTCTGAGGCACTATAATTCCAGCATGTTGGAGTAGACTAGATTGATAGAGTCTGCTGGAGTGTGGAAGTTAACGCACTCCAGCAACCTCCAGTGTTGTATGTAAAAGTGTCCCCATGCTGAAAAATGGTAGTGGGGTGCTTTAAACTAGAACTTGTTCGATGAGCTTTAGTTCAAAGTGCCCCACCGCCATTTTTCAGCATGGGGATGCTGATACATGACACTCTGGGTGCTTTTCATTCGCATGGCTCTTGCAGCTGTGCTAATTAAAGTGCCCCCTCCCTCCCCCTGTGCCTCCTGGAACACATGTATAAATACCCCTTATTTCTAGGTATTTCCTAAATTGAGTGCTCCACTTTGCAGTTTTATTATGTTTTTACCTTGGCCAATTTGTGGCTACTATAAAGAGGTAGAGTTTACAGCACAACAGATTGTTACATTTCCCTAGCACTAGTTATAAACACCAGTTTTCAAGAATTTATAACTTCGCAAAACTAAAAAAAATTCTATACCTGGTATCTGCTTCAGAAGGATTTTTATGTTGTTTTATTATGTAAAGTATCACAAAGACCTTCAGACACTTCAGAGAACAAAATTTTAAATACACTTTGTTTTGCCATGTCTTTAAAAAGCACATCCAACTGAGATGTTGTAAGGCTTTCCACAATTTATAGCAAAGTCTTGAACTTGGGCAGAGGGACTGACATTGCATAGAGGCTTGCCTTTTTCTGCTCCTACAGAAAACCACACACATCTGCCCAACATAAAATCATTTGAAAAAACTGAAGTTTAATAATTCTCTACTTTGACGTGCACGTCGAAAAAATCAGTTGTCAATATTCCATCTAAACACATTCCACTCTGCTCCATAGAGGCTGAGCACAATTTTCCCTGTGATACCTGCTGCCTGCTCCTATAGGCTACTGTGACACCTTGTACTGGAAGAAAGAGCAGGCACTGCCTTTCTGTGTTCTCAATATTCTTACCCTGACAACTCCCCAGTAGGACAGGAGAGGAAGCTATCTGGTTCAACTGTGTAAAGGATGGAAGATGAAAAATAGATTAAGTCAAGGAGGATTTATAGTGGGGGGAGATGTTGAATTAAGACTTGAACACTGCCTTAACTCTGTCTCTACCAAACCTCTCAATGGTTGGACAATAAAATTTTAATATTTAACATTATTGTACATAGTGGGTGCATCCAGATGAGCATGGTTGTGGAGTATGTGATGCTGCAAACATGTCTACAGGGCCACATACCACACAGTCTGGTGTTCTCCATGCTGCAAAGTATGCTGCTCGAGCATGTACTGTGCTGGGCTTTTTTCCTCACAGGTTTTTTTGACCCTTGGTCAAAAAAACACCCCACAGGAAAGAAGGAGGGGAAAAAAAAAAAAAAAAAAATGTAACAATGCATTCTTGGCCAGCGCGCTCTGTTGAAAAGCAGAGCTGGGCCACTTGGAACCGTGCTATGCTGCCAGCCAGACGCCACGTGGCAGAATCACTGCAGCTGCAGCCCCTGGAGGCCCCCAAGTAAGGCTGCACGGGCCAGCCCGGTGCTGGTCCCAGCCTCCTCTACCCCACCCAGGGCAACTTGCCATGCACCAAAGCTACTTGTCACCGAGGAAACAAATGTCCACACATGTCTGGATGAGCCCTGTAGGTGTATTTGTTTATATGGTTTGTGAAGTAACTTAAAATAGCAGACATTTGTCCTTCTTGGAAAATGTCTACGGCAAATGAAGTTTTAAAATGCAACTGATTTATCTAAAAAAAACCCTTTATTTTCATATTTGAAGAATTCACATTTTATATTGGTTAATATGTAGGAGGTTTCAATTAGAATTTACTTGGATAGTTTAGGGCATTGTGGGTGCCCTAGGGAAACAAGGGAAGAAAGGAAAAAAACTCAACTGTTTTTTGATCTGTTGTAGGATATATAATATTTATGTTAATTCTGTTTGCCTTTAAATAAAAGGCACTTCACATACTTAGGAAAAAAGAAACCTTGTAGCTACTGAAAGCATTGAAATAAATATTTAAGTTATGCATTTATAAAGTTACTTTCTCTGCAATGATTAATCAAAAATTATTAGTTTAAATAATTTGTTTTTACTACAGTAACAAACAATAAGTAACATTACTAGTAAACTGATGCAAAGGTAAAAGGTTAAAATGACCAAATGGATGGCTGACTGAACAATACTTAAAACTGTTGCAATACAACTACACTTACTGTGTGATTATTTTATTTAATACTTTAATTTTTAGTAATTTTTCTTTAATACTTCTTATTCAGATATTAAGTACCAATTAACAGACTCAGAAATATTAGTGCTAAATTAGATTTTCAGTAAAATTAATTAATTGCTAAGCCATTTATTGCATCATTTGCTTATACTTTAAAAAGCCATTAATTGCCCAGTACAACCAAGGTCAGATAATACTGTCAGCATTCAGCACATTTGCTAGAAAGCATAATGAAACCAATTTCTAGAATAAATTCTTCCCAGATAATGGCACTCATCACTAGGCTACTGGCAAATGTTAATTTAATGGGACAACAGGATCTGATCCTGGATCCCAATGAATACACATCCTGGCATGCCATGCATACATAGCAGGACATATGATTTTGGGGAATCAGATCCCAATCAGCCAATGATACCCTTTCAACTAACCAGTGCTCCCCAAAAACCAGGAAGTTGAAAACTTCACCTGATGCAGCCCTGTATGGGACTGCATGTACACAGGTCTCCAACTGCCAAAGAGAGGAAGCCCATCAGCTACCTTGCTCACCAAGTTCAAATGCATGCATCTGGTATTTAATAATGTTAACCATGCTTTATAGGACTTGTATCAAGGCCTTAAATTGACAAAGCACAGGAAGAGCATGCTCTCTCTCTCTCCAAAGTATACTAAAGTCTAAACTTTGATGAAACTATACATCGATTACATATCAAACTGAGAAAGAAAACTAAATTGTGAACAAATAGCTGTTTGCTTTCATACTCTTAATATACTAATGACTTCCTATTTTTATTCATTTCTTTAGGAACAGTAAGTTTTACAAAAGTGTTCTACTGCTATTTTCTTCGCACTACTGAGCAACAACAGAAGAATCTCTGAGAAACAAGAATAGTCCTGTTTTAAGTAATATGTCAACAATTAGCTTAACTAATATTGCAGGGACTATCTAATTAGTTAATATAAGACCAGTTTCAGCTGCATCACTTATTTAAATACATATTAGACTGCCAAGCACTTTCAACTATCTTTTTCTACTAAATATGTGTACACACAAGTGAAAAATCTTTACTTGGAAAGTGATAAATAAACAATACTGTGCAAATTTAATTAACTGTCTTAGGCAGTTCCCCAATAATTTTAAAAGAGTAAAATGTAAGTTATGCAGATTTATTACTATGATCATTGTTTTATATGAAGAGCAGCAGTATCTCAACCAATGTCTCAAGGGATATTTGTGTTTCAAGTGGAAGTAAATTGTGGCCATATCAAAAAGAGCAGGACAGGAGCACAAGACTGGTTTCATCTGAGCCTACAGAGCAACTACAAGGGACAGCTCCCATTCTAACAAAGCCACCCAAGCCAACCAATAGAAACAAGTACCATGAAGCAAAGTAGCAGCTACCACTCAAACTGCCTTTAGCAGTGAAATACTTCAATGCAAAATAGATATAGTACTCATTTATGCCAGATGGTTCTAGTCCTCATGAGATAAACTAACTGGAAATGGCTGAAATACAGTATTCCCTATTACTCTTCCTGCTCCTGACCGCCTGTGAGCTACAGGCAGCAACAGGCAAATTGTTAGACTCAGATATGCTGCTTTTATTTCCTTTAGGCCAGGAGAGTCAATGGACTTGTGGGTGCCTTCATTCTTTGCACTAAGAGCAAAGAACTGAGACAAAAATATGACCCAATTATCAATAGTGACCGACTAAACTTCTGCAACCATGCTTGGCCCTCAGACGGAAAGGCAAGGACTCCACTAACCTAACAGCACAGATAGGCACTAACGTATTATAAAAGTGACCATTTTAGCAAGTAATGTGATATTTTAATGCTCAGCTTCAGTTCTGTTGAGCTGTATTACTCTTCAAGGATGGAGTTAAAAGCCTATGAATCTTACAAATGATGTGGGAGTTCAGGCTGTAACCTTGCAGAACTTTACAGAATGCAGCCTAAGATCTCCAAGGGAGCCAAACTAAACTGGTTTCATCCAAGCGGTTTAAACAGTAAAAATATGGACAGAAGAGAACAGTCGTCTATAAACACACATATTAGACAATATACAACAAACACATACGCAGCTAAAAAAATTACAAAACATATTAATAAAAGACACCCAGAATACATATAGAAACTGTTAAAGAAAAGTAGAGATTTTGCCCAGACTTCTATTCATTC
This sequence comes from Gavialis gangeticus, assembly GCF_001723915.1. Taxonomy (NCBI): domain Eukaryota; kingdom Metazoa; phylum Chordata; order Crocodylia; family Gavialidae; genus Gavialis; species Gavialis gangeticus. The sequence continues at coordinate 98,476,134 of NW_017729032.1, forward strand.
TCAATGTTTCCAAGCCCTCTGATAACAGCTTGTGATCCTCAGACCCTTACACACGCACTAAAAATCAAACTGTCAGAACTGGGTTTCAAAAGTCAACCAACATCTAACCACCAAGCTGAAGACTCAATTTTTCAATCAAGCAACTGAATTGGCCTCTACCAGTGCTATACAAGTTGGAAAGTCAAGACGCAAAGATGCAGGGTTCCCTTACAGCAAAGTAACACCTATAATGGAAAGCCAGTGCAGCTGAACCAACTGTGCAAAATGCTTCCTGCAGCTAATGCCATTAAGCAAGTGGGCAGCTGTATTCTGAGCTAACTGTAGCTTTCAAGTAACCTATAATAAGCAGCGTTGTATTTAGCATAGATGAGGGAATAATGCTGCAAGTGAAAGAACTTTACATTTGACCACTATGTTTACAAGCTGAAAAAGCAGTCTGGGCCCACATTATTCCTGGAGATTTCAAAAGCAGCTAATGTTCCAGGAAACCTCCTACACAGTCACACAAGTGAACAAACTGCCCAGTGTTAAGTGGCAGAAGCCATCCTTACTACCAGCATCCAGATTTCTTACTCAGATTACACTTTCAGTTACAAAACTCTTATCCAATTAGTTCCAATCTTGTCTAAACATGGGAAAGCAGAAATACCACTTTATTGAGCTAGGTTAAAAGTGAGTAATTTACGCTGTCCACATACCATTGTTGTCTCAGGTCAAAACATACTGCTACCTTCCCTACTGCCTCAACCTGTATAATGAACAAGAAAAATATCAGAGGAAAATGCTTCAGTACAAGACAGAAGAAATTCCTCCATGCTGATTAACAATTATTGAAATCTACACCTGCCAGCCTGCCATCAGAAAAGTAATTTTATCTATTCCACCTATTACCCACAGAAGTGTGATCAAAGCTTGGTGGTCAAGATATATCAACAAGTACTGAAAAATATAAAAGGGAACCACTTTATTACTATCCATCACTATGATAAACAAACAATTCAGTTTCTATACTGAGAAATTCTAGTCTTTAGAAAAGCTAAACCAAAAATGATCCAAGAAAGTCTAGATTTTAAGTGATATCGGCTACATCGGCACAAGATCCAAAACGCTAAATGAAAACATCCCTGAAAAGGAAAAGTGGACATAGTGGCAACTGACAAGACCTCCACATACAAGAGAAATCTTCTTGAAGAAAAGCACAACACTAATTTAAGAGCAGGTTTTATAGCCTAAAATAATAGAGTCAAAATAAACAGCCACGAGAACCCAGTTTATCAGTCACTCAACAAAACTGTCTTTTACATCCATACTTGCAGTATGACTGTTAGACATGCGGGCATGAATTACTAGAGGCTTTTAGCAAAGGCTATTAGAACTAGTCACAATTCTTTTAGTGTAAAAACACCCTAATCCAGTTCCAAACTGTAACTAACACAAACAACTTGTATAGCACTGGAATAGGCTTTCCAGAGAGGCAACTTGTATAGAACTGCAACCAGTGCTATACAAGTTGAATAGGCTTTCCAGAGAGGTGGTGCTCTCATCTTTCCTGGAGATCTTCAAGAGGAGACTGGATAGGCACCTGGCTGGGGTCTTATGACCCCTGCCACCCCCAGTGCTCCTTCCTGCCCATGGCAGGGGGTCAGACTAGATGATCTGTCTAGGTCCCTTCTGACTCATTGATTCTATGATTCTCTGTTCAAATACCCATAAGAAGAGATATGGATTAGAAGCGGATCAGCGCCAAGTCTCACTCAAAAAAAGAGTCTGAACTGAGAGAGAGAGGACCCTATTCTTCCTTAAACTGAAGACTAAGATAGTTTGCAAGCTACATAACTGACATTAAAAGAAGACATCCCCAGAATAACTAAAAGCTGATGCTCTATGTCAGGGGCTGTCAACCGGGGGTACGTGTACCCCTGGGGGTATTTGGGAAGGCCCCAGGAGATATGCAGCAGTAGCATGGAGAAGTGGGGGTACTTGGGAAGCACTGTCATTTTGCGTCCGCCTCCCCCACCTGCCCCTGCCTGCTCAGCGACTGGCCGCCACGGGATTCCTCCCCCTACCCACCAGAAGATGTACTCTCCTTAAAAAAGGTTGAAAACCCCTGTATCCAAGATGAAACCTGGATGCCCTTGCTTATAATGATATAAGCAAGAATTATACAGATTTAACTTTAGACTATGTTTAACCTGATACTTTTTAAAATCAAATTTGCTAAACTCGTGCACTTCTCCAATTTAGATGCAGCCTGAACCATCAAACTGAAATAACCATGCTGCTTACCCATCACTTGGTTTCATAAAAATAAACTCTTCAAAAGCAAGATACAAAATCATTACTCAAAGGAGGGAAAGTTACTTATTTGTCGACATTTTTAAAAATGGACTCTGCACTTTTAACACATAAAATATGCCAGCCAGATACACTTCTGACAGTGGAACCTTAGCTGGTAGGTCCTCAATAGTACTGTCATTCTCCTCCCCATCCATCACCATTCCACAAGTACTCTAGAAAGCACAGCTGTAAAAAGGAAGTGTAACACTTTTGCTTCTTCAGTTCCTTCCTGCCACATCCGTGAATACTTTCTCAGTCTTCAAAATAGAAAAGCTGAGCTGGAAGTATGAATATGCAGAACCTTGAAACAGTCACTTAAAAGTAGCTGACTTACCTTTAAAATGAATCTGCACACCTGCACTCATGCAATAGATTTAAAAGCTATAATATCACAGCAGAAAATAGGACATGAGAATCTAAAGACATGATTTAAAGGCTGTTCTGCCAAACTGAGCATCAAATCCAGGAAGTAATGTTTTGTAAAAGCATGAATGGAACCTCCCAGTCACCTGGCAAATTTCTAGGACTTGTAGAAGTCTAAGGCAAGTTGTTAACTGCCACAGTTCTAACAGATGGGACCTTATCCCTTGGGACACATGGCCAGTCACAAGGGTATAAATCCTTTGAACTGAGGATTTACCTTACATGCCATTATTTGGAAGAGAAAACCTGGCCTCTACCATATGAAGACCAAAAAAGCCTCTAAATATTTTTTTAAAAAAAATCACAAAGCCTATCACAATAGAAAGCTAAAGAGCTCAATATCCAAAGCATGTAATTTTTATTTGCCCTCTTACATAAGAGGGGCTCAATACAAAAAATGCCAGATAGTTTCATGCAGACTCTGGATAAACCCACTTTAAGCAAAAATGTAGACCGAGGAAACAAACAAAACTTCTTTTCCTACAGAACTATCAATTCAGTTTGCAGGATTGTAAACAAGAACGCTGTTTTTATAAAAGAAAATAAAAAGGATTCTTCCACTGGTTCACAGAGTAGTTTCTATAAATGCAGAAAAAAGGAAGATCCCCTAAAGATGCAGACGTTTTACTGCAGGATAAATGTTGAGGCCTTTAAAAAAACAAATTGTTTCATAAAAAATATCAATTTATAACCCAAATATATTACTCTGGGACAAAAATTCTAGCATACAACAAAAAAAATTAAGCTACTGTGGGAGTGTGCTTTTACTACACACACGTCTTTAAAAAGAAAAAAATATCACTGCTGAGATTTTAGTAACTTGATAAAATTTTAATCAACATGAACGTTCTACATTTGTTAGAAAAAAATACTGTCCACACAGGCAGCTAGAGTTGGGTCAGGAAGATGCAGCTGAGCATGCTGTTAGGACAGTAAATCTGGAATGAAAGGAGAGTCCTTCTAGGTCCTTGCTGAAAGATACAATAGGTCCAAAGAACACTTACGTGGAACAAATAAGAACTATAAATTTTTGCTCGATCCTGTTATTTTCCTTTTGCCTCTGCATAAGAGGTACAGGTTAAAAAGCATGTAGAAGTCCTTGACTGTATAATCTGAAGGGAAACACCCAAAACTGTATTCTTGTCCCAACCTGCTCTCAAAAGACATATTGCTATTTCACATTTTGACTGGCTGCGAAGAAGTCTATGGCCGGTATTCAGAACAAACTAAAACAGGGGTTGCCAAGCCCTGGCACACAAAGCCATTTTACTCAGCATGCCACAGCCAGGTTGGATTCTGGGCAGGCCCCTGCTGACGGCCATGGAGTCCAGGCTGCTCATAGCAGGTGGCAAGGAAGACTGCAAAGCAGCTGCACTGGGGTCCATGGAGCCCCGGTCCAGCTCACTGTCAGCAGCAGACGCACATGAACCTTGGAGCAGATGACGGAAAAGGGGCTGCAGCTGTGCTGGCACAACAGGGATTGGGCCCCTCACAGCTCTTCCAGCATCCACCCTGGCATACCAACATTTTACAAGCTGAGGATGTGAAGGTATTTGGTGCTCTGCACAAAAACAATGCTGACCCCTGAGCTAAGATGTCATCCATCTTCAGTGATCACTCAGGAGTCTATTTTTGACAATGGTCTTCCAGAGAGTTGCTCTTCCCTACCAGCTAAACAACAACTAGGAACATACTAGAGCTGTTGCTTCCCTAAGGTCAAGTTAAGATAGCTAGCTCTATATCAGTCAGCAGTCTAGACTCAGCAGCATGAAACTCTGCATGAGCTAATTTACCCTATGGAGAAACAAGTCAAATTAGGTAGTTCAGGCTAAGCATAGGAACAACTGGAATATAGGCATATCCTGAGCCAAAAGGCCACCTCGTTGCATTTATTCAGAACACTGTGACAGTACTGCTAACAGTGTACCAAATGACTATCAGATATAATGAAAGAATCTATTTAATGCCCAAGAATTCTTCTGAGTTTTAGAAGGTTTACATGACTCTACATACGATTCCGGTGTCCTTTCACTGTGAACTTGTCATAACGTGACCACCAATATAGCCTGGATGCACCCATGCTGATAGTGATGCAAGAAGAGAGCCTAATGGTACAGCTGTGAGGGTGCTACATGGTTATTTCCACTCTAGCGACAGAAGAACTTTCTTCAGAATGGTCAAATTTCCGATTTGTGTTGTCTGCACCTTGCGTGCATTTGGATAAGCGCCAGTACTTTAAGTTTCATAGGCACACATCAGAATTATGCACGTGAGTCAAGAAAACCCTGCCAACCTGTGCTAAAAACTACTAAGGTAACAAGGTATCACAAAATTTTATTACCAAGCACATTTCCTAAGGAAAAAATGTTCTGCCCTTTGTAAGATCTAAGATGAAGACTGAGACAGGAATTCACTGAAGGGGTACAATCTCAAAACTTTTCAGCTTCATGAAATCTAGACTTTCAAAGTGGGAACAGGCTTAAAGGAAGAAACAGGCAGACTTTCTGTTGATTATGCTAGCACTTTGATTACATTAGAATTAACCAGTTGTAGAAATAAGAGTAAACATGAAGTCTTTCCTTCCTTAGGTGACCTTTCACTACAGATATACATTTTGTAAGTAGCCTGAGGCCAACACAAAGAATATGGAAGATGACTTAATATTTAAAATAATTCACTACCCATTTGTGAGCCAATGATACTTTCAGTACATCTTAGTAGAATACTGAAGAGCTGCAAATCAATCCTTCAATAAAGAAAAATATGATGGAAGCCAGGGTTAACATCCTATCTAATCCATTTCTCACACTATAAAATGAAAAAGACAAGAGGCCGGTTTTCACAATTAATCCATAGCTTAGTTGTTCCTTTAACCTCCTCAAGTTGTTTCAGGCCTCAATGAACAGTGTAGGGTCCCCCCTGGACTGACCTCTCTTCCTTCTGTCTGAGAGCTGCCAAAACACATCTTTCTGAGAGACCTTGTTATTTAGCATTTTCAGAATATGGCCAGTGTCAGTTCTTCTTTCCTGTACCATTTATTCATAAGCACTAATAACCATACTCCGTCCAAGATCTTGTGGTTTATTTTGTCTGACCACTTTATGCCTTACCCCAGGAAAGGCGTTTCAACTTCCCTTAGATGAACTTGGATGGATTGGAACCATGGATTGATGAGTAACAGTAGTATACTTAGGACAGCGATTCTCAACTGGGTGCCACAGTGCTACACCACCTCAGGGTGCCTTAAGATCCTTGCAAGGGTGCCAACTGACAAGAAAAACCCAATGATTTCAAGTAAGAGTCCACAGTGTTAAAATGCTAACCTACCGCAATTTCTTTGCAACAACAAAAATGTTGCATTATTCTTTCCATAATCAAAAAAAAAGTGAAAACTAAGAGTTGGCATTTTCCAAGGGGTGCCTTGAGCCTAATAATGTTGAGAAAAACTGACTCAGGACATTGTTTTTTACAAGCTCAATCTACTATAGAAATTTAACACCATCAACATTAGCATGTAGCTATAAATTTTTGGCAGCAGTGTTTGCCTTGCCCACTCGCTCTGTTACATAATAAAAGGTGGTCAGAGTTAGGAGGTGGTGCTACCTAGGTAAAGGAACTCAAGGACCATATTAGAACAATGAAATCATTGCTCTCCTTCTAGAGCAGTGCAAACATCTAATGCTATATTGACTTCTATGACCTTGACAGACTTTTTTTTTTTTTTTTTTTTATTACAAGACCTAATTGCTCAGTCATTCTAACTAGGCTATTTCATTTATTGATGTGCTCAGAAGGCAGATAATATTAATCAAGCCTGCATCTCCACATACTCCATTTACTAACAGAATTTCTATTACTAAGGTCTATTGCACAACACAACAAAGGATAGAGGACCCATCTTTTTCCCACTCCAATGATAACATTAAATCAAACCACTAGCTTTTGCTTGAAGATTGTAGCAATTTTTTTTGCTTATTTAAAAAAAAGCAAAAAACAACAAAAAAACACTGTAGTAGGTCAAGATAATTTTGCATGGAAATGGAAAAAACATGGATTATCTACTACAGCAACTGTCTCAACTCTCAAAGGCTTTCTGAAAAATCACTAAAGTAAGATGCAGCTTCTATTCATTGATTTAATATTACATAGCATGAAGATATGAGCAATAAAAAACTAGGTGGAATGGAAGTCAAATTGTTGTTCTTGAAACTGTTGAAAACATTGTAGATTCTATTCAGAATAACCATAAAGAAGAATGTTGTTGGGAATGACAGCATGATCTGAAGTCAGTTAGCTAAGAAAGGGGATTTAAATGAACAATGATTTTCTGATTAAACAGAAAAAAAGAGCATCAAGATGGATTGTTTTCCATAACCAGCTGAAGAGTCATATCAATATTTTTGAGTTTTGTTCATCACTTACTTTGAGCAGATCTTCTGTTATTTTACCCTAATCTGCTACCTTAAAGCAACTGTCAATAAATTAAACCGCTGTAAGTTTTCCAATTTCCTTACATTTAACAGAGGTCTTCTCTCATATCTATGCTGTCAATGTCAGTTGGAGCCCTATTTAATATATAATAAACATGTTCTCTCTCATAGAATCAATGACTCGGAAGGGACCTAGACAGATCATCTAGTCCAACCCCCTGCCATGGGCAGGAAGGAGCACTGGGGGTGCCAGGGGTCACAAGACCCCAGCCAGGTGCCTATCCAGTCTTCTCTTGAAGATCTCCAGGGAAGGTAAGAGCACCACCTCTCTGGGAAGCCTATTCCAGGCTCTGGCCACCCTTACAGTGAAGTAGTTCTTCCTAATATCTAACCTAAACCTACCCTCCCTCAGCTTGTGGCCATTGTTCCTGGTGACTCCAAGGGGGGCACTGGTGAACAGACTTTCCCCAAGTCCCTGCTGGTGGCCCCTGATAAAGTTGTAGGCAGCCACAAGAAAAACAATCTGTTTTTGTTCATTTGTTATTCAGGCATAGTGAGGATGATATTTCCACATTTGTCTTTTACTGGTTTAATTTTGACCATTTGTCTACCATCCATTTTGTAATTTGGCACAGAATTCTCATACTTTCATTTTTTTTTTCTGGTTGCCACCACCTTTTCCCAAATCATTTTGACAATGATAGCAGACTCATTGATGAATATTTACCCTTTCTCTATACTTTTCTTTCAATTTGTTAACTTTCTCTTGTCCATTACCAATGAAATGTTTCAGTTTTACTGGTTTCCCTTTGGCAATGGTAACCAATGTGGTCTTAAAATGCAAACTCCTACCGGGGAAAAATCCCAATATATTCTCAGCCATATCAATATGCAAGTCCAATTTCCTTGCTAATGTTCTTGGCACCTAATTTCTGTAATTTAATACCTTCAAGTGGAAGTGTAGTGATGATGGCTACTGCCCACATTTCCCCTTCCAAAAATCCCAAAGGCATGAATGAAGCTCCCTGCAGAAGCAAAACAAGTTATTCAGGTCTTTGTTATGCCATCTGGTGATGCCCAAGGTTGTTTTGTGAATCTCTTTTTTGGAGAAAACGTGCCCTTGTCGCATCTAGGTAAGTTAATTGGCAACATTCTACAAGTCATTGTCCCTTGTCATTGAACCAAGTCTGTGTGTGCCAACAGTATGGCTTAAGTGCATGATTAGCTGGCCCTACTTTTGCCTTCATAAGACCCATCACAATGAGAATGTTGTTCTATAAGACTGATATTGAAATCCTGTTTTATGGTTATAGAAGATTAAGTTTAAAAGTCTACAGTTTTTTGCATTCTACTCATTTGCTGGGGCATGGCACCAGCTGACTAATGTTCCAGTGTCATGTCTGGAATTTCTTATGTATTATTCCACCATTAATCGGTTCTGTCTTGCTTACAACTTTAATATGGCTCTTTGAGCGATGTCATTCACAATCAGGACAATTTTGTCCAATTTGATACAACTGAACAAACTGCTCCTAGCACTTTATATTCATTCATGCATTCACAGTAGTCAATGTTTTAATTTTCCATCTCTCTCACAACTTGAACTGAATTTCCAGCCTGTAATACCATATGTATATTCCAAAATCCTACATGTAACATGGACACACCTGGAACAGCAGACTCTTCGGGACACTTCTTGTCATGTAGAGGTTTCACTGGTACCTCTTGTATCACTTTTTGGGCCCTATGCACTGATCTGGGAAGCAGAAGAGAGGGGACAACCTTTTTCTGAATAAGTGCATTTTCTTTCCACCTCTATCAAATGGCAGAGTGCATTAATCCACTCTTAAATATCTTAATACCGATTTTAGCTACCACTGAATCTATTGTGGTGGGTACATGCGAACGATAAAAATCCGTCTTAAGGCAGGGGTAGCAAACTCATCAGGCCCCACGGGACAGGAAAGGGATGTGGGGCTGGTCCACACAGACTGGTCCCACATATGCCCCAAACTGGCTCTCTACACCGCTTGCAATGCGCACATCAGCCGCAATGCATATAGCATGTGCCAGGCCCTACAGCATGTGGGGCTAGTTTGGGTTGTGTGCCAGAAAGGCCCTGTGCACTAGATATAGTACATGGGGCCAGTGTGTGGGCCTGATCTGGAATCAGCCCTGGGTCTAGCATGCAAGGATCCAGCATGCAGCATGTGCACCAAGCCAGTCTTGCACATTGCATGTAGCAAGCACCATGGGCCAATCTGAGACCCGCATGCAGCACTGGGGTCCAGATGATAGGGCTCTGCAGGCCAGCTCATATCTTTAAAACCAACATCTTAGGGCAACTGACAACATATCCTCTCTTTTATATATTAACTGAATTGAAGCTGTTGTTTTGAGTTTCTGCAAGAGTCACTTAACACTAGAAGTTAAATTATAGTGAATGAGTGAGATGTCAAAGATTACATCTGAAGTCTTCTGTGAAAAAAGATAGTAGCTGGAGAATGATTATCTGAGACTGAGTTAGAGCTGGAATATTTTAAGACATGGATGAATGAAAAAAGAATCAGCTGTTCTGATTCCACTGCAGATTAGAGACCTGATCTCGTACACAAAGGTGATAACAAGTCCTGCAGAAATGACACAAGAAAAAGCAATGTGGTAAGAAAACTTTGACAATTTTGGGGGGTAGAAATGTAAGAAAACTATGATGCTGTAGCAAGGAGAATGCTTGCTGTAGTAGCTGCAGAGAGGTTGCATCCATCTTACTTACAGTTTCCAAGTAATGCAGAAACCATTCTATTCAAGTAATGGATCTGAGCTACTCTTTTAAGGGGAAGTTTAGTAGTATAAAAAACAGATCTGAAAAGCTCCTCACCATTCTGATGGTCTCTAATAAGAGAGAAAGTAGAATCCTTTAACCCAATCCAGTTTCAATCAAGCACAGGTTTCTTTATCTTTAGGACTTGGATTAAAACTTTTGGAACCCTTGACTACCTGTACTTTCAAAGAAAGTGCCAAAGAGAATGACAGAATTGATGACTACACTTTCTGCTCAAGTGTATTCACAGGCAAAGTTGATCCAAGTGGATTCTCTACACCACTTAAAGCAGATCAAGAAAGCTGCCTACAACCTCAAGAAGTGCTGGCAGACCTACAATTAACTGTGTATCCTTTTTTTTTTAAACTTTCAGAATGAATATATTAAAAATCAACATCTTGACAAGGAATGTTCCTTCCTGAGGCAGGAAAAATTGAGTATGTATACGAATCCTGGGATAAAAGATAGAAAGGAAGTACAGCACTTAAAGCTTGATTTCTGCTCTTCAGTTCCACCATTGAAGTTTTTTCTATAACCGAACTGATGCCCAAAGTTTACACTATTGAATACTTTAATCCTAACTTATTGACTAAAATGTCTAAATATTAAATAAAGTTGGCTGGAAAAAATAAAGTTGGCCTTAACACAACATAACTTCCTTGCCCAGCAGGAGAACCTTTCCCTCACCAGTCCCCCTGCAAAATATAAAATACCTTAACAAAAAAGAAGCATAACTCAACTTCCTGCTTTCCATCAGACACCTTTGAGGTAAATAGATTGCTCCAACTTTTATCCAAGCCTAATTTGCATAAAATGAACTTTTCCAGCCAGGAGAACTTACACCACCTTCTGGCTCTCCTATGAACTTTCATTTCTACCTGGGATAAATTTTATAATCTTTGCATTCTCCTTTGCCTGAGGAAGGGCGCATGAGCCCAAAAGCTTGCAAATAAAGACTTTTTTTGCAACTATCAAGTTGGTCTAAGATATCACCTCTACCACACTGACTGCTTTTGCTTTTTAGACCAACACGGCCCTGATAAAGTTGGCTGAACACTTTTATGAAAAAATAATCTACACAAAGGGTCTAGAGCTGTTTGCACATAGTTGGAAGGACTTAAGATACTTGAAGCATAAGTCTCCCTTCTTTTAGCCACATCCCGATGGTATTCAGGAACACTGTAGAAAAGGGCACCAAGCAGCACAAGAATGTTGTGCCAGGTATTGCTAAATAAGGTTGCATTCTTGGATCTGCACCTAGGTAGTATGTATGTCTTCCATACAGGAATATAAAGAAGTCATTTGAACAAGGTGCACTCCCCCACCCTGCCATCTCAAAGTCAGTCTCACACAGGTCCCAGGCAGACACTCATTTTAAAAGTGTGATAAGAATCCAATTCAAGCTCCCAATTACCATGTCTCCTGCCATGCCACACAATTTTCTGGATCAGGTGATTTTCAAATCAGGGATTAGATGCCAAATCACATCTTACTAGCTAGTAGAGGGGAGCTCAGGATCATAATCCCAGGCTCCCCCTGCATCAGCAAGGTGAAACCAAGATGTTACAATCAACTGATTGTGAGTTGAGGCCAGGGATTGATCTGAAACCAGCCCAAGCCCAGTTCCCAGCCCCAGCCAAAAATCAGCTGCCTGTCAAAAGTGTAGCAGGGGAAGCATACACACAGTTTTTATAGGTCCTTGGGCCTGAAGATCCAGTGATCAGGTGGTTAGAGCCAGATCCCCAGGTCTCTGTGCCAGCACCTGTAAAACTACACATTTTGCCCACCTGGGCAGTACCCCAGGGTTTTTACTCATACCCAGACAGAAGGCCCCTGGGACTGGGCTGTGGTCTCTATGCATGGGTGGGAACAAGTAAAAATTCTACGTGCTGCCTAGTTGCACAGCATACAGGGTTTTTAAAAGGTCCTGGGGTTCTTCCCCCATTCTGACAGGGTACAGGACAGCTGCCCTGGACCCTGGGGCTGCCCTATGCTGGACTCTGACATTCTGACCATACATCTGATTTAAGGTGCACTAGAAATAAGTCATTATACATTATATGTAAAATAAATGCGATTCATTGACTGTATTATCATGCCTTAAACTGACTTGAATGCGTGGCTGGGATACTATTGAAAAATGTGATTAACCTGTGAATCACCTAAACATATCAGGGAACATAGACTCAAGGAAAAATTACAACATTTGGTCTCTTAACTGCTAAGACAACAAGAAGTTTTAAGCACCTGCTAACCTTACTCACTTCCTTCCCTGCATGTGGTATTTTCTTAACACATACAAAATATGAACAGTAACTATGCTTTCATACACCCAGTGGCTTGCAATCTGGAAAAATGTTGACATACTAAATTTATCATGAAACAGAAATCAGTATATGCTTTCACTAAAGCTTTCATTTTCTGCACAAATCATATATGACAGTACACCTTTTGTCTTCAAAACAAATACAATTATAGCAATTTTAATGATGGTAACATATAGGGTACTGTCTTGAAATAACTACTTGCTAAAAATCTGTATCACTTCTTTTTTGGTTGGGAAAAGGAAAACAGTACTTTGTGGACTACCAACCTAGTACCAAGAGGCACAAAAAGACAATGATACGTAACAGTAACATTTGGCAAGGTTGTTGTCATTCTTGTTGTCTTTATGCTAATTAAACTACTTAAAGTAGGAAAAAACAAAAGATGAAAATACTATATACAAAAGGGCTATTTAACACTAACTTTTATGATGATTTTTCTCCAGTAAATAGATTTTGATCAATGTACCGATTTTACTATTATATCTTTAGGCTTGGCAGAAATCATTTTATTTTATTTTTTTTTTATAACTTTGAGGGTGTTTATCTTTACGCATTTGTTTTTATTTTTATTCCTTTAAATTTTCAGGATTGTGCAAAAATGGGGTGTTTTCTCATTTTTAAATCAATTTAAATTTTCAAGATGGCACAAAATTAGGAGTGTTGGGGCAGACAATTTAGTAATGACAGTATACTGTTAAAAAAAACCAACATGTCAAAATATAAAAAGTAAATATCCATAAATCATTAAATCATACCTGCTTTAAATCATTCTGTTCATTCATCAGGAAAAAGGCCAGGGGGCAGGGACCAGAAAAGGAGGGCAGCAGCACTCCCAGAGCTTTGGGAACACAAGGAGGGGTGGCGGCCACTTCCAGCCCCCACGCTTAGCTGCCAGGCCCAGCCTGAGCAAGACCCTGCTGCCACTGGGTACTCTTCCCTCTCCCCCTTTCTCACTCCCCTTTCTGGGCTTCAGGTAGATGTTTAAGTAGCCTATTATTTCCCTCCAGTCCACTTCCCCAAACTGTGGACAAGCAACCAATTACTGCTCCACCCCTCCACCTTCTGTCCCTCCATCTCTTCCTCCACTGTCCAGTAGCAGGGGTAAGGGTTCTGTTACAGTCTCCTCTCTATAAATTTTGATTACCAATGGAATTATTTTTCCATTGGCGAGTGTGAGGTGAAATCAATGTTTGTTGATATAAATCAATCAATCAATCGAATCCTGCCAAGCCTGTAAATCTTGTATGATTTAACAGATGTAACATGAAAGCTAACACAGCCCAAATTTAGTTTTGGTGTTTTTTTTTAAAATGGGAACAAAGTGGCTTATTGTAGAAAAGCTCTTCTACGTTCCTCGCCAATTTTTAAGAAAGAAAGAAGTTCTGCTTCTCTATTTAAGCTTCAAACAAACAGCGAAGACTCTTACCTCTACCTTCCTCCAATCTATGCCTTCTGTTTACTCGTTGCCGCTTTTCCTCCTGTCGTAACTGAAGGTGTTCTTCAATATTAACCCCAGGAACAGGAACAGCTAAATGAATTCAAAGACAAAATTAAAATTATTATACTTTAAAAAAATTATGACTGTGACAAAACCTATTAAAACAAAAGAATATCAAAGCTATGGATGACAAACGCTTAGAGGTTTAAGAAATAAGAGAATGAGACTACAATTATTTCAGAGTGGACTACAGCCTTAATTTTGCATTTATGTTTGAATCTTATAAGCCTGTCAATTTTAATATTATTTAAGGGTTTTCTGCACCTCCCATCTATCAAGTACACAGATATTTTTAATTAGCTACAGTTAGCTTGCCTGATTTTCCCCCCCAAATTTCAGAAATTATAAAACACCAGAAAGCTTATCACTTGGTTTAATCCTGTTTAAAACTACATTAATCTATTTAAATAAACTCTTTTAGGACTGCATGTGGCAGCAGATTTAACTGCTGATAGTTTCTGCAGACCAAAATATGTACAATAAAATAATGCAGTTTTAAGAATCAGACATTTTAATATGTAATAGTGGCAAGTTTCATATATGGGTTTTATTTCATAGTTTGCTCTTTCAATTCTTCTTATAAATACAGATATAAAAATACTACTCTAGTTGTATGCAAGTCTGTTTCTTCCACTGATTTTAACAGCTTTCACACTTTTGGAAGTTCCATTTTTTTCCAAAAATACTTAAGGAAAAATTGTTCGATACGGACACCAATCCCATGTTAAAAAAATCTGCTGTATCAGTCTTCAGCAACAGCATTAAGGTAATCCTCCCTTCCACAGCTAACAAGAGGCGGCAAGAATAGCTTTGAGACCAGAAGTGTTATCTTGTCAAAACAGTGCTGTCACGCAAGTAGACGAATATAGTATAATGGATTCACTGTCAATCTGACCGTTGATTTTACTATATTACTGTGGAAAAATCTGCTAAGCAATATTTTAAGAACTACCATGCTGAACTAATAAGGAAAGACCATAACTGCAAATAGTCACTGCAATGAAGAGATGATACTCAATTAAACCAATATACAAAAACTATTACCTACCACTAGAAAATCAAAATGCAGACAGAAACATCAAACCATATAATATTGGGCCAATTTTGAGACTAACCTGTGATTTGCTGAAAGTTATACCATACAGGGATATTAAATCAAAAAAAGCTCAAAAATTTATTTTAGGGGGAAGACAGTTATACTGTGTGATTAAAATTATAATTATCTTGCTAAAAGCTTGAAATTGATAAAACTATATTGTTTAGTTCACTTACCCAGCAGGAGATCTAAAGGTATCATATCTTTGACAGCATCAAGGATCCCTCTTTGTCGTGCTTCTTGACCATCCAGTTCTCTAGCACAGGCTTTGCAACACCCACATACAGCACAGCCAGACTCACCTGAGCCACAGCCACAGATACTACAAAAAATAAAGAAAATTGATTTATCAATGGTTTGCTGCAATACACTATATTACATAAAACTAACTGGGAACACATAATGCCTACCCTGTAGTTTCTCCTGAGGTGAGATGCACAAAAGGAAGAAGTAGATTTATATGCCAGCATCCCACCTCCATAGTGATAAGTATGTTAAATTATACTAGTCATACAAAGCCAGGTTGGCATCCCCAACATCCCATTATATGTAAAACCAGGAACAGAGGAAGTAGTTTAACACAAGCCTGGCAAGAGAGGGAAAGGCAACAGTGGAGATGCATGAAAGTAGCACTTTATTATTCAGTTCCCCTATGGACCGACCCAAAGTAACAAGGAAGCATTAGTTCAGGGGCTGGCTGCCTTGACTTAAGGCAGTCTCACCCTTTGTAACCTGGTCCCCAGGGCCACTCCCTGTGAAGGGCTCTTTTCTCCCAGCTGCAGCCTGTGCTGATCATTACCATGGAAAAGCAAGGGCTTGGAGCAGCTGTGACAACAAGCAGAGGCTGTGGGCATGGGGAAGATGACAGCATGAGAACATCTCTCGACAAAAAGGTGTGGACAACTAAAACAGCGGCCAAGATTGGCACGCTGCTACTAAAGTGCAAGTGGAAACAGATAACTGGCCAGCTGTTCTTAAAATATAGGCCAGATCAGACCCTCACAGGCTGGGTTCAGTCTATTCACGGGCCAAATCTGGCCTGCAGGTCAGAGGTTGCCAACCCCTGCATTAGCCACTATCATTCTTCTTCTCTTCCAGGAGAAAGAAAAATTAGTCCTAAAGACAGGAATCCCACAATTTAAATAGAAGCACTCAATATATAACCAGGTCAAAAGGAAGACAAAACTACATTCTGAATGTATTCAACAATACTTTCCTCTTTTATGTTTTTGTTGATGTATTACAAAAAAATAAAAGATTACAAATCTGTTTATAAAACAGCATAAACACATGCAAGTGTTCATTTTAAAACTTCATAGCAACATGTCCTTTAGATAGTATTATTTATTAAAGTACGAATTTATGAGGGCCATTAAGCCATCAAATAGATCACTTAGAGAAACTGAGAAATTTCCAGAACTTCTAGTTCAGGCAAGACAAACATTTGCCTAGGATGTTTTAAGCAGTGGTTCTCAACCTCGTTAGACTCAGATCACCACTCCAAAAATGCCAACTCATAGTTTTTACTTTTTTTTTTTTCTGACTATGGAAAAACAATAGAGCAGCCATTCTGCTGGAAAAAAAAACCTCAAAGGGCACAGCAGATCAAAATGTTTCTGACACTTGAAATACCTATTTGAACTCTCTGGGTTAGTTTTGTGGATTTATGTTTGCACCTACAGCATAAAAACTGCATGGCAGTCTGCAACACCCTTAAAAGGATAATTCAGCACCTCTGGGTACCATGACACCTAGTTGAGAATCACTGGTTTAGATAAATTGGGCGCATCTACACATTGCCTTATAGTGACCTTGTTACTGTGCTGTGTTTTAGTACTTTCTTTTGGAAGTACTAAAGAACAGTGCAGTAACGGCCCATACTATAACAGGGGAGCAAGTTGCTACAGCAAAGTAGCTGCTGGTCACATGTAGACACTCACGGACACTACGCTGCCACAGCGCATCGTTATAGCAATGTAGTGTCATGTGTAGACACGCCCATTAGATATTTCCTTAAGCAATGAACCGAACTAGATGATCAAGTCCCTTCCACCCCCTACTTCCTATGACCTACTTTGACTACATTTAATTCATGTTTTACTTGTTCAGCATACTGTGTGAAAGATTCTGCATGAACTTATTTCCTTACCCGCCAGGTACCCTGTCTGGACGCCCACTACTAACACAGCTGGCTCCATAGCCTGTGCAGTCCCCACATACAGTGCACACCATGCACTGTTCTAGCTTCCATTTATGCATGCCTGGGGGACACATCATAGACTTCTCATCTTTTTCATCCAGTTCTTCTTCTAGATCTTCATCCATTGCTGTTGCCATGTTCTCAACTCCAAAACCTACTTAGAAAGATATTGCAACACTTCAACACAGCAGTTTAATGTCATCACCACTTACTATTTTTTTTTCCAAACAAACTGCTTCATTCCATAAAGAAGTTCAGTAGTTGCTTATTCCCACCTCTTACTTCTAACTCCACACCTGTACCGTTTTCTCCTTACTCCGTCAGTCCTACTGTTCTCTCCTGGGTTCCTTGTCAATCCCAGATTCCAAACCACCCATCTTCTAGGACCAGCCTCACCTCTCCAACCTCTCATCTCATGCATCTTCCTTCCCCTTCTCATGTTCCAGTCGATTTCCACTGCAAGCCTCTATCTCAACCTACCCTCTTCTTAGTGGTTTAACTGTTCAACCTTCCACATATCAGCTAAACTGCTTCCCCCTGGCTGCTTGGAAGTTGGCAGCAGGAGCAACAAGAGGCAGCAAGGCCAATAGAAAGATTGGCATTTTGAAGAACAACAAGATGTGAACATGCAAGATGTAATAAGATGTAAACATGCAAGAATTCTGCATGTTTTCATTCTTTCTGAAAAGGAAGGAAAGACTTAGAAAAATTTAAGATTTATATTTTTCTTAAACACCTGATGGGGGACAAGTTTAGGCTTAAAGTAGGAAGTACAGGGATGTGGAGTTAAAAAAGGACTATAAATATAAATACAAAAAGGGGACAATGTGGAACAGGTCAGTTTTTTATTTTTTAATGCCAGGAATATTTTTTATTTTTTTAGAGTGCCACATAACCTCTACAAATTGTATTTCTATAATACTGTAAAATGTAAATATATTCCTTGTAACTGGGAAATGCAGGAAGCAAGATAAGCAGCAAAAAACCTCTCTCTACCACCAAAAGAAAAGCACTGAAGTTGTTTTATATAGACATATGCTTTTTAACAAATTCAAGGAGGCAAAATTAAACATTTACTGAATTGGTTAACAAAAGAATACAATACTACATATATTTGACAGTTAGCCAACTTTGTTCCAAAACAAGGAGAGACAATGCTGACGTGCTAGTCTTGTCTAAGTTTATCAACAATGCAGAACCTGGAAATGCATTGCTAATAATACATTAATGAAAAAATTGTTTTTATACTTGGTACTTCTAGACAAAAGTATCTCACCTTTTCCTCCCTGGCTCATGGAGCCTGTGTCTCGTCCACACTGTCCTTTATTATTCACTCCAAACGTCCAAACCTCTCCATTCTTCATTAACACACATGTATGAGCTTTGCCCATGGCTACCTGAGTCACAAAATGTCCTTTCAAATCAGTTACTAAACCTATGAGATACAAGAACAACACCTAGATGATGAACTGCATTTCTTCTTCCAAACAAGATGCTTATGAATATCAGAATATTTAATTTTTAAATGTAAGAAAAAGGGAACTATAGAAAGATTGGCCTTTGAATAATACAACTTACCTGCCCAAAAAACAAACAAAGAAATGAACAAAAACGCTATAATTGTTATAAAGGGATTTCCACCAGAATCATTATCTATTTGGAGCAAAAATCTATTTAATAATTTATTTAAACTGTTTTGGATACTGAACAAATATCTCTCTACATAAGAACTTAGGAAGTGCCATGCTTGACTAGACTTATAATCTATCTAGTCCAGTATCCTGTCTCCAACAGGGGTAGTAATAGATACTTTAATATGTGTACAGAGTATGTCTAATGTAATCGATCCCATCAGATCCTCCATGGCATCAACCACCATGGATTTAGGGATGTCAGAGGATATATCCCTGAATGTTCATTTAATACCATAAATAAACTTGTCCTCTATTAATTTGTCCAATTCCTTTTCTGAACATGGTTCTAGTATTTTCCTTTAAACCTCCAGTGGCGATGATATCAAGTTAATTACACAATGTATAAAAAAAGTACTTTGTCTTGTTTGTTTAATATCTGTCTGCTGTTAATTTCAGTGGGAGTTTTAGTTCTTGAATACAACAAATGCCAGACTGGGTTAGATGAAAGATCAATCAAGCCCAGTATCCTGTATCTTATAGTAACACAAAGTAGATACTAAGGCAAAGTATGTTCATGTTACAGTTTCCAGGATTCAGAGGCCAAGGAAGTCCTAATTTGTAGGCTGCAACCTTAATGATCATGTTTAATATTATAATCATGATAGATGGAACCATTCCACATTTATTTGTCCAATCTTGTTTTGAACTCACCCTCCATAATATCTTAAGGTAAATACTACAACAATATATTGAGTTCCACATGTTAAATACATGCAGTATAAAAAGGTTTCCTTTTGTTTTACTTAATAATGTCACTGTATGTCCTCTACAGCCCTGGAAAACATTACAAATAAGACACAATTAACTTGTTAACCATACCATAAATAGTAAACCTGCCACACATTCAAGGCATTATGACATGGCAAAATGGGAAGCCAGCCACAGAAATATTCCACAAAAGAACTCTAATGTTTTTGTGACTGGTTTCCATTGTACCTTAAACTGAATAAAACTATGAAACTATGAATGTGTAGCAGGTCACCAGAGCTGGCTCAAGACTCCACTGTGGTCCTGGGGCTGGGCCTGACAAACAGTCCTGAACCAACCCCACTCTGGTGCATTCTGAGGGCTGGGGCCAACAATCAGCTGATTGTGGGTCCAGCCTCAGAGTCACATTGGACTCCAGAAGCAGCTCCAGTGCAGTCCCTGGGGCCACACAGGAGTCTCAAACTGGCTCCAACACAGTCCTGGGAGCTGGGACTGTACCAGTCTTGAACCAGCCCCCATGCAGTCCTGGGCCGGGAACCAATAATCAGCTGATTGCGCCTGCCACAGAACTGCACCAGCATCTTGAACTGGCCCCAGTGTGGTCCCCCAGCTGGGATCTACAATTGTCAAGCACTATTTGCCTTGAAGTAATTTCTCAAATATCAACTTACTTGTGCTATCAGAGTAAATGGCATCTTTTCCAAACATGTAGAGTTCTCCATCTTTTGAAATGACAGAACTACTTCCATTATTGCACGCTGTAGATACCACAATCTTCCCTTCCATTTTAATAATTTTTTTAGGCTTATAGGGTTTTGATTGCCGTCTGCTTTTCGCTTTATAAAAATAAAAATCAAAGGATTTTTTTAAAAACTTGCTACATCAAAAAGAGAAAACAAAAAGCATGAACACAAGAATAAGTTCTTTGTCAACTATAACTTCAAAATGCTATTACATTACCCTGAGAAAAAGTTACCTGCTTATTCCCTTACTGCAGGTAAATTTATATTCTGTTTTGTAAAATACTATTAAAAAAACTCTTCCATCATCATTTGTGGATAAACTATTCTTTCATGATTCTACAAGACTTGTTTAGATGCATCTTTTATACTCAATTAATTTGATTAAAACACCTTACAAAGCAATACAAGTAATTTTTTTGACTGAAAGTGTAGTCTAATAAGCAAAAACACATTACATTTATAGAGACAGGATGCTTGCTGTAGGTTAAGATTTGAGATTTATACGGTATTGCTAAATTTTTGCATGATCCAACAGATTAAAGGCCTGAGAATGTTCCTATTTATATATCAATAATGTTGCAGTGACAAACTAGTAACCCCCGTAGCTGGTAATGATTTATCCATATATCTGATAGAATGTTAACATTTTTTAACAGAAAATGAAAACCAAGTGGCTTAACATTAGTAAGTATGTCTATATGAAACATTTACTGCAAGTTGCCTAATTAGCTCTGCAGTAAACGTCTGGGTGTGTACACATGCAGCCCTATTAGGCCACAGGAAACTAATATACTCCATAGCAAGTTAGTACTTGTAAATGCAAATAATATCCTTCTGTGAAGCTTTTTCATCTGGGCTGGTTGAGACACAAGGCAGGGGCTACCTGTCATCTAGCCTTGCACTGGAGCACCCTCGCACCCCAACCAGCCCCTCCCTCAGCACAATGAGACAGATTGGAGCAGCCCTGGGCTGACAGGCTGACCAGAAGTAAACCTAATTAAATGATGTGTGAGAGAAGGAGAAAAAAAAAGAAATTTGTGCTGTGAAAGCATTGAGAGGCTTTGTTGGTCATTTTATTTTTTTTCCTCTCTCTCTTTTTTTTTTTTAAAAGAACATGGCTCATAAAAGCTGCAATTTTGGCTTATTCACCTGCTTCTCTAAAATTTCCTACTACAAGCTGACAGTTGCAAAGAGGTTACAGAAAATAGTCAGTAGATTTTTTGGCTCCTTTCTGATTTCCTTTATAAAAAAGGGAAAATATTTTGGGTTCGTTCTATTTTCTTGCCTTTTAATACTGGGAGAGCTCTCTCATAACATTATCATCTTTGCTTGGGGATAAGATTTGTGATTATTTTCACACACAAACTTGTTTACTTCCTGGCAATGTTCAAAAAGCATGCAACTAACATGCTCAAGCATTGTAAAGATATACCATAAAGACTTTCAGAATAGTCTTTTCTGTTCACACTCTAACCAATTGATCACAGCATAATAAAACCTACTTGATTCACCATCCTCTCCTTTACTAGCAGAACCCGTAAAAAATATGCTTCCATCTTCTGCAACAAGTAAGGCATGTGAACCATCATGTCCAACTGAGAACTGAACAATCTTTGGAGATTTTGTGATTGGCAGTTCAACCCATTTTCCAGCTGAAGGACCACCTTGCTTGATTCCAAGGCTCTGATATTTGCCTGTATAATAAATCTGAAGGAAAGGGGGGGAAAAAAGTTGTATTGTTCTTCAGTCATGCCAGAATACTTAAAATAGAGCAGAAATTGAATCTTGCTTTACTATTATTATAGATACAGGACAAAAAATGATTCAGTCCCCTTCCCCCCATTTAACCCATCTGGGGTAGCTAAAATTAAAGGCAATCTTAGCACATATTATTTTAAATAACAAAATTAACTTATGTTTTCAATTACAGATATTGCAAGCTAAATTGATAACAACATAAACATGTATTTAGTTGAAGATACTGTGTCATAGTTGCTTTGGTTTTTGCTCAAAATGTAACAGTTAATACAGCAAAATTCATGTAAAGAACAAACTACTTGCTAACCCAAAGCAAAAAAAGTCTAAGGAAATAAAAAATAAAACATAGCACATTCTTTAATTGATCCAGTTAAAGAACAGGTCAGAAAAGTTAAACTGTATTTAAAGTATTTAGTGGCATGATCTGATACAATATACATGCAAAATTAAACAGATGTGTGTTAGTACGAACTTGCTATTTTTAAGACATCTCTCTACTTGTTATCCAATATGCAAAATGCATTTTATATCTTTCCTTTTCATTGCACTGTAGTTACCTTCTTTATTTACAAGACTTCAAGATAAATGTAATGCCAGCTAAGACCTTGATTTCTCATGCCAGAACTAAGTATCCAATGACTGATTAGACTGATCGGCTCTACTTTACAGGAGTCCGTGTACAACCTATTGGTATGGACATTTAGAAGTTGGGATATGACAGAGCAAAGTCTAGCTCCTGTGTTCCATCAGCCTCCTGGAGATCCTTATGCAAATCAGGAGGTCTAGGAGCTTGTCCATTCAATATTCCTGCTCTTTTGGAGGGTATGAACAAGGCTCCACTTCTCCCCGACAGACGGGGAAGCACTCTGTATAAGGACATCAGGCAAGAATTGAATTTATGATTAGATCTGTACCATGTCCTTGATGACAATCTGGAAGGGTGAATACTGTATCTTCTCATGTAAAGCATGCAACTTTTCTCCTAGAGCAAGCTGAGGGGACATTGAACTGTGCATCATATGGATATGATGAGAAATACAGATCCCCATGTGTCTCAATATACAGATCCATGCAATTAGCACTGACCCTACTCCCTCACCACCAAATTTCTGGACCTCAGCCAGATGACATGCCCCTGACAAGGCATCTATCCCAGCATGCAGGGTCAGTCCACAGGCCCCTTTCAGCCAGTGGGACTGGCAGCAAGCTCAGCTCCCTAGCTGCTGATACTCAGTTAACCATAATACAAGGTAAGAGTTTTTTCTTCATACTGCCTTTCAAAAACAGGGCATGTATTATATTCTAGGGCATGGTACATGCAAGAAAATACAGTAAGTGCTAAGCAATGTGTCACTGGCAATTATGATGGTTACTGGAGAGAAGCAGTATTGGCCCAGTGAGTTGGTATCAGGGTCTGGGGATAAACCAAGGGACCTATCCAATAAACAAGTCATATGTAGCTAGCTATAACTCAGGCTCTTCTCTGAATCCTGAACTTGAATGCCTGACAAATGCTGCACTTGTCTGGCGCATCCAATCTCCAAGACTGTATAAACACCTCAAGGAGTCGAAGGTCAGTATCTGGCAACAGGGGCAGCTGCAAAAGCCTGGTAACTTGGAAAAAGGCACTGCAAAGACCAGTACGAAACAAGCAGCCTTCTACCAGGTTGTAGAAAATAAGGGACTTGAAAATAAAGAGTAAAACAAAAAGGTGAAAAAGGATATTCCTGCCATGACCACCAGGCTACAAAATGGCAGTGCTATATAGCACCTATGAACAAGGCATGCAATTGCACTTTTTTTCTTCAAAGATTCACCAAAGCAGATTTCCAAAAGATTATGTAGTACATTTATACAATTAACACCTATGATGAAACACTTTCAGTACCTTTCCACTAGCAGTTTTCATTAGTGCAAATTCTCTTCCTGCACCCAGAACAGCTGACTCCTCATCAAACCCTGTACCTAAGAGTACAAAGAGTCCAATTAGCTCAGCAATTTCTATTACAGATGGCTTCAAAGGTAACTTTAGACATGATTCGACATTGCTTAAGTTAAAGCAGATTTTGCCACTGATTTCAGTGACAGAAGGATTGCAGCCCCATGAAAAAAGAACTTCCAGGGAGACTCAAAGTGAAGTAATCCAAATAATATTCAAGTTCAGGTTAACATTAAGTCTCAAATTGTACAGGAAACAATCTAATGAAACAAAGCATATATTATGTGGGCACCATCAAAAATGTACACATGTATTTTAATTATGCTGAAATACTCTACACAAAAGTATCTATACTAGAAAGACAATTTTGCTTGACTGGAAATTCAAATGTATGCATGAACAATTATTTTGATTTTTTCTTTAAGAAAAGGATAAACTGATTTTTCCAAGGCAATATGGTACAGTTTAACAACTCTGAAAGCCTATATCTGTCATCATATCAGTATACATGCAATAATTCAAAAATAGAAGACAAAATGAATCCTTACTGATAATGTGCAAATCTTTCTCGAGATCAAATAAAGAGATACCACAGGCATGTAAGCACTTTCTGGCAAGTTTGAGCTGCAGTTCTTGTTGCAGTACTGGCTCCGTACTTGTTGCAAATATTCTAACTACAAAGCCATCCTGTAAGAAATAACATATTCACTATATTAACT
>NW_017729032.1:98505826-98508409 GCF_001723915.1 Gavialis gangeticus
TAAGCACTTTCTGGCAAGTTTGAGCTGCAGTTCTTGTTGCAGTACTGGCTCCGTACTTGTTGCAAATATTCTAACTACAAAGCCATCCTGTAAGAAATAACATATTCACTTATGCCACTGAACAAATTGTAAATTTTTTTTCACTGTTTACAAGCATCTGGTTTAATTTCATCCTTCACATTACTAGATTATATATTAACAAGACAGAGTAAATGGAGAACAATGAACTAATGGAGAACTAACAGTTTTGGGGAAAAAACAAAAAATAAAACAAGAAAGATTCAACACAGGGATTTTTCAAATGACAGGTCTAAACACTGAAATATTTTGAAGTCTGTAAGGTCTGCCCTTCCCGATCATTTCCAACTATTTTAAATACTTAGCTTCTTCCAATTCCACAATATTTAAAAAACAGACCCAAACATGCAAATTACTGAAGGTCATAAAACCTGTATATCTTCTTTTAATATTTAATTATTTTAGTTTTATGTTTACTTGTAATCTTTAAAAAGAATAAATATTTCACATGTAATTTGATTAGTCAGGAATGACACTAACCAATTTTTAGTCTCAGCAAGTTCACCAGAACATTTTAATACAAAGTTCAAGGTTCTGAGGAAACATTTTCTTGTTCTATTCATAAGTAAAACTATAAATCTATTTAAGTGTCTTAGATAATTAAGAATGAACGGAGTCGAGTACTTCTCTTGCTAAATAATTTAACAAGATCAGGTAACATGCAAAACACATCTGTGTAAAACAGAGACTGTTTTACATATGACAAAATTACAAAAAAGTACCTTTTGTACATATGTATTATTTCAGTACATATATTACCTTAACCAGGCTCCACTCTCTACACACACATGCAAATAAATCAAGGCTAGCATACCAACCTAAATAGTGCATCTCAAGAATTAGGGTCCTCTAAGAATGAACAGCATCTTCTTAAGGGCATAATTCACCAAATGGGTATAAGATCCATCCTTGCCAGTTCTGACAGCCAAGAGCACCCAAAGCAGTAATATGGCTAGCACTACATTTGGAAGCATTACAGCTTCCTAGCTGAAAGGACGAGGTATTTATATATTGGTCAACTAGTGGCAGGAATCAGCACAAGACTCAAGTTTGAAGCTCATGTATCTAGATCAGGGATGGGCAAACTGTGCCCCCCGCAGGCCAGATCTGATTTTGTCCAGCATGTGCTGGGTCTCAACCCCACCCAGCCCAGGCTGTGGCACATGTGGCCAGCTTCACTGCCCCTGGGCACCAGCGGGGCTGCAGCAGCACAGTGGTCAAATTCACTTCCCAAAAGACCCTGCAGTGGTGGCTCCTTCCAGCTACCACTACCAGTCTCCATTGCCACTGGACCCTGCCCCACTGCCCATGCACCCTGACCCATCTACCCTGCACCCACTGCTAGGGCGCCAGACAGAGCAGGAGGGCAGGGTCTCCCTGGAGATCCGCCTGGGACCCACATGGGCAGGGCATACAGCCAGGCAGATGGGATGGGGCTGCAGGTGGGAGAAGAGCGGCATTTGGGAGTGGGACAAGAAGTCAGGGCTGGGGCCGACATTGGGATTGTGTGGCGGTGACAGCACAGGATGGGCCCAGGGCAAAACCACAATTCACTATCTGCACATCCCTGTGATGAGTGCCAGTTCCATGGACAGGGGTGTGCAGAGAATGGATTGTGGCTTTGCCCCTGGTCCCGCACTGTCACTGCCCTGCAATCCCAATCTCAGCCCCAGCCCCCTCCCCCACTCTTGAACATCACTGCCTACCCACCTGCAGCCCCATCCCACCTATCTGGCCAAGCACACTCTGCCAGTGCAGGTCCTGGGCCGGTCTCCATGGAGACCCCAGGATTGCCAGGCAACAACAACGCAGGTCTGGGCCTTGGGACAGAGCCACTTAGCAACTTTTGGTGAGCTGTTGCAGGCAGAGGAAGGAAGGTGCTGACCCAGCCCACAACAGCTCATCAAGACTCCCCAAGTGACCCCACAGCCCAAATAATTGCCCACCCCTGATCTAGATGTATGAGAAATCTATAACTATTCTACTACTACCACATGTTTCTTTAAAGAAAAAGTTTATATAAAGAATAAGCAATGACCCTTCAAAGAGAAAAGTGACTAAGTAATATCACATATTAAAAAAATATGGTATTAAAGTGTGTAAATGTTCAACCAGCTGTCTTGGTCCAGTATCCAGTAAAAAAATAATAATAATAATAATAATAATGGCACTTAAAAGAGTCAATCTGCACATTTTTAACTTCAAACCATTACTGCTGCTGCTGCTAGAAATAGGAAACTAGTGTTTTGTTTTGTTTTTTAAGCAGCCAACAATGTTTTAGAAAAACATGATAAACTGTTTCAAAATAGTGATTAAGTGAAACAGTGAATGAGTTTTATTATTAAGAATATGCTTTATGGCCTTTTGCGGAAAAACAGTTTAAATATGGCACGAACTGTTTATTAAAGTGCTACTGACAAAATATTTCTGCAGCTAAAAGCCCAAGCAAATCAATGAGACATCATATAAAGGTGCAAAACAGATCTGAAACAGAACTCCTGCCCC
>NW_017729032.1:98513409-98535865 GCF_001723915.1 Gavialis gangeticus
TGATTAAGTGAAACAGTGAATGAGTTTTATTATTAAGAATATGCTTTATGGCCTTTTGCGGAAAAACAGTTTAAATATGGCACGAACTGTTTATTAAAGTGCTACTGACAAAATATTTCTGCAGCTAAAAGCCCAAGCAAATCAATGAGACATCATATAAAGGTGCAAAACAGATCTGAAACAGAACTCCTGCCCCCCCCCCCAAAAAAAAACTCTGCAAATTTTCCCCCATGGTAGGAAAATATGACTTACATATTTTCTTGCCTACCACCCCCTTATGCTGCCCACCAAAATAAGACATGCGTTTAATTTTGGGAAAGCAGAATAAGAAAAATGTTTCCAGAGTCTTCCCTGCCACAGCATGGGCTCATCATGATGGCTGAATGCTTTCAGGCACATGCAAGAGGAACAGAGCTGCCAGTTCAGCAGCAACTGTGACAGGGGTCAAACTTTGATCTTTAAAGCTGCAAGGACAGGGTGAATGATGCTGAAAACTACATTCTGCCCTTCCTGCATGCACCCTAGAAAGCAAGCACAGCCCTGCAGCCATTGCAACATTCTTATGACTCTATTCCAGCATAGAAATCAGCTTTCTTCCTTAACATGCACCCAATTTTGGACAGCTAACTTTTGGGGAAAAGGTATATGATATGCAACTGAATATAGTACTCTGTTCCTATATTGAAAAACATCAAAAATTAAAATTACATTAAAATATATTTATATTAAAATTAAATTCAATTTCCATTATAATTAAATCTATCCATCTAATATTCAAACTGAAATACAGAATGCCAAGACTGTGGAGGAAAGAGCAGAAAAGATAGTTATAGTACATAAATAAAGGTAGTATAAAAGTGCAAGAATACCCTCTTAATGAACAAACAGGATGGAAAAATCCAGTGGGTAGATAAAATATTATTAAAAAGGGGCATAATCAAGATTGGTAGTCCTAAAATTATTACTGCATACTTAGTATTTGCTAGCTAAAATGTTTTCCAGCATTTTTATGCACTGATTATTTAAGCTCAACCTTTTTTCAAAGAAAAGCAGCATTTTACAGATAGGAAATGTTTTGCTACAGGGTGAGAAGGCAGTCACGATTTTTTGATTTACCCTCTCTAATAATGCAAATCAAAAGTAATCCAACAATCCAACACAGGTAACCATTACCTAGCGTTCCTTCAATTACAAGAAATGAAACTATCGTGCTGGTGTCCAAAGTAAACATCTTTTTACTACCATATCTGAAACTCAGACAAACCGTAAATGAAATATATGCAAAGGAACACAAAATGAAAATGTTCTGATAAGCACCATTATAAATATAGGTTTCATTTTTAGATCTACTGTACCCACTTTAATGTTCTTTTAAAATAAAATACGTTTGACTGGAAAACTTCAACTCATTACCTCAAAATTTTTCCCATAGGCAGCATGACCTAAAGCATGTTAATAAGCCTGCTACATTTAAAATATGCCATTCAGCTCATAAGTTCTCTTTTCCAAAAGCAGAGCTTCCAAAGCGATCTTAAAATAAATGCCTGAAAAGGGCACTCTGCCACAACTCCAGATGGAATAGTACAAAAACCAGAAAGTGTTCAGCTACCTGACAGTTTATCATTTTCTCTAGTCATGCATTTCTTCTTTTATTTGCATTAGGTAAAAAGAGTCCATCATTTTATCTAGAAGACAACCAGCAAGTTCAGTGATTGTATTTTAATTGGCTGAGAAAGTGTCTACATCTTGCAAGGAATACTTACATCTCTAGAAGCTGCTATCTGATTAATATACTCCCCATCTGTGAAAAGGATGTTCTGACCTTCAGTGTGGCAATCTGTATGAGCAGAAAAAAAAAAAAGAAGTATCTGACATTAATTCACCTTAAAGATTTCTTCTCTCTCCTTTACACAAAGTAAAGCAGTATTATTACAAGTTCTAGAGGGGTGCTCAAAGAATTAACTTAAAAAAATAACAACCAACTATAGTATATAAATTAGAATGTTGCCATACTAATTACACCAGGATCTCTCCCTTTAAGCCACCTTTTATATAACAATGCACCTACAAAAAAAAGGATCACTACCATTTCCTCATTTCAACTAATAAAAAAGAGCATATGGGAGAAAATAGGAGTTCCCCAATACTAAATGCTTAGCATAATAGCAACATACATGTAATAAGTAGCCCACATTAGTTTTACAAGATTAAAATCTCCTATTTTATGGAAAGCTTCTAGGCAAAAGTAAAAACATTTTATTTGGGCCACTGATTTTAAAAGGTAGGCTTCCCAACCAGGTAATTCACACACAAGCAAATTATAAGCAAAGTGATAAGCAACAATTCACAATATAGATGCTCTTTTCAGTTGCTTGGACCTTTGGCAAACTTAACTTTGAATTTTCACAGAGCTGTCAACAGCCACAGCTGAAATTTTTCTAGAAAATTTCAGTCAAGAATTCAGCCATTTCTGATTAGAAGAACATAAAGAATTGCCATTTACTGGGTCAGACTACAGGTCCATCTTGC
Source organism: Gavialis gangeticus (assembly GCF_001723915.1). Taxonomy (NCBI): domain Eukaryota; kingdom Metazoa; phylum Chordata; order Crocodylia; family Gavialidae; genus Gavialis; species Gavialis gangeticus. Next base: position 98,515,939 of record NW_017729032.1, read on the forward strand.
CCTGTATCCTGTGTCACACAGTGACAGTGATTGGATGCTGAAAGGGAGAGTGAACTGGGTATGACCATGTTTTTTTTCCATTGTTCCACTCTCCTGAGGACAGGAAAAAGCTATTCTAGCCATCTTAAAAAGCCAAAACACTGTTTGTCAAAGAACCACAGACCCTGTTGCTTTGGAACCACTAGTGAAGATAGTTAAGATGATACAGTTTGTAATGACAAAGTTGTGTCAGTGCTGCACAAGAAGGGATTCTCTTTCAAGAAACCCTCATAATGCAATGTTTTTGTTCTCCCAGTGCCTGCAAGAGAATTTATGACAAAGGTAAGTTGGTTGAAACAGAAGATAATAGTGGAAGCATGTATTATGTATGATAAAGCTAATACATTTCTTTAGGTTTATCTGATCATGTGCTTTGAAATCTAGTAGAGATTCTGGATTCTTAATGAGCCCTAGTGACCCACAGTATTTTTATTTAAAAAATGGGTAATGCAAATGCAGTAACTCTTAAGGGTTACAGAATTTGTCACTGTTATCCAGGCTTATGATCTCCAAATGAACTACTGCAAAGTGTCATTTTGCTCCAATTGCTTTTTTGTTTTGTTTTTTGTTTTAATATAGTCAGTACGGATCCCACCATGAATAATCATATTCCTCACAAATGCAACAGTCCATTCTGAACAGCAGAGTTCACTAGGGCCATGCATGTGCACTGCACCTTATATTCCCGTGCTGGGGCAAAAAGGGCAAGGCATCTCTTGCTTAAATCTCTCTGAATTTAAAAGACAATGCTCCTGATAACTCCAAAAATATAATGGAAGATGGGCCACATCCTCTGATCTCCACGTATGAGAGTATCAAAAAAGTAGAGTTACTGTACAGTAAGTACCTGTTCTTTTTCTGAACATATATCACTGTGACTTCATTGTAGTTAGTTGCCAGCAGCACCTTCCTTGAATCATGGGCACTAAGTGCCAGCTGCACTGGGCAACTAGAAATTAAAATACTACCCCCCTAAATAAGGCATGTTTGATGTAATCCAGTGAACTGTTCCATATTGCTACTTCAAAAATGTAATATTAGCAGATTTGTAAAGAAAAATAAGATATAGCTTTTGTGTGGACTGCTGAGGGTGCCATAACACCTGGAGAGATGTTCATTAGTTTACTGATAGCAAATGGAAATATACTGTCTTATTAACTCAGAGATCTTCTAACAAAAATGTCTAAATTTCTAAGGAGACAGTTCAAAGTTCTATTCCTGTCAAGATAATACAAGATTGCAGAAACAGCCAAGGCATTCAGCTTTTTCTCTGGATGTCAAATGTGGCTCAAGGATGCAGTACTGTTAAGATAATCAATTTATTTAAGTGAAACACAGTCTTGTCCTTGTGACAGAATGTGTACGGAAGTTTAGCCATAAGGTCCAGAAGCTTGTAGATCTTGCACAAGCTAATTATCAGAAAAGACAGAATACACTAGGAATGATCAGAAAAGACGTTAAGACAGAATACACTAGGAAGAATGCACCTCAACACATTCTGAAGGACTTACTCTAGGTTGGCCTGTTCTGGTCTTTCACAAATTCACAGAAGTTTAGGGCTAGAAGAGACCTTGTGAGAGCATCGGGTCCAGCCCCCCTGCTCTGGGCAGGAAAGATTGCTAGGGTCAAATAAGCCCAGCAAGGTGTGCATCCAGTCTTCTTTTGAAGATCTCCAGGGTAGATGCCTGCACCACCCCCACTGGGAGTCTATTCCAGAGTCCAGTCACATGAACAATGAAGTTTTTCCTCGTATCCAGTCTAAAACCTTCTTCTAGGAGTTTGACTGTTGCTCATAGTTTTCCTTTTGGGCACTTCGGTGAATAATTGTTTGCCTAGCCCCTGATGCTCACCCCGGTACATTTTTAAGCTGTCACCAAATCCCTATAAAGTCTTCTCTTTTCTAGGCTGAACAGTCCCATATGTGTCACTCTTTCCTTGTATGGCTTGCTCTTCAGGCCTCTACTCATAAAAGTGGCTCTCCTCTGAACTCTCTCAAGCTTCTCCACATCCTGCTTGAAGCATGGTGCCCAGAACTGGACACAGTACTCCAGCTGCAGCCTCACCAATGCTGAATAGAGTGGGAGAATAACTTCCTTAGTTTTGCTTGAGATGCAATTGTTTCCGAATCCTTTGCAACAGAAAAACTGCTCTATTATTTTTTCATAGCCAAAAATGAGTTTAAGCTAAGAGATGGCATTTTCTGACAAGTTCCTTGAAACTACAGATAAAGGCATAACCTGTGTTCCTTGAAACACAGATAAAGGCATAACAGGATACAATTGCTGGATACAGAAACAATTAATGTCTTTTTTTTAAAAAGACAGCTGAAAATCTGTTTCAGTGCTTAAAGGACATACTACATTTTCCATCACTTGGCAATTTTAAACATTACATACCTTTAAAATATTAGAGTTCTGCTGTTAAGTTTTTGTTGAAGCAAATTACAGGACTACTTGTGGCAGCTTCCAAGATAAATGACATGGGGTGTGTAATATGGGACGTTATGCTATTAATAAGGGTTCATTCAGACCATAAGATCAAGGGATTCCTCGCCTGCCACAGCCCTTTTCAGACAGCCTTCAGAAACTGTATTTTTAAAACGTACTCTTGGTCATGTCTAGGGTTTCATACCTGGCAAAGTGACTGTACCATCTTGTTCCAAGGTTTCAGGGTTTATTCTTATGGCTGTCATGTTGTGATTGTTCACATCTCTATATAACAAATAACCCTGGTAAATAAAAAAAAAATAAAAGCAAATTAGAATTTCACAAATGCTCTAAAAGATAGATTATCAAATTGAAAAACTTATGCAATTTTAAGCTATGTATATTATCTAAATTAAATTTGTTAATTCAGAGTTGTTTCATCTTTAAGTTCACATCTTGTTTTCATTAAATTCCAACACAGACCTGGAAGTCTGGCATTTCAAGACATTCTACTTCCTGTGCACTAGCTATCATGTCCTACACTCCACAAGCCACATGGACTCTCTTGTATTATCCTTTAAAGGAGATGATGTAATTACAATTATAATTTTTCAAATATGAATATTAGGAGACATGAACATTAATGAAGGTATTAGAAGGTTAACAGAATTTTTAAGTGTGTTAACAGCTTTTATTCTAAGTTCTACCACTCTGACACCCAGTAGGTACCAATTACACTTACAAAAAAAGCAAGATGCCAGTTTTTTGCTACTTCTGTCCCCAAACAGTTCAGTGAAGATATGCCCCCAGAGAGGATATCAGAGAGGGAAGGTAAGACCAACCAACCAAGGTTAATAGCGACAGGCTGCTATAAGGTTCCTCTTTTCCCATCCTCTTGAAAGATTTGTGAAGGATTCACAAATCCTTCACAAGGTATACAGATTTCACATTCTAAACCTGCCAAGAGCAGCATCTGCCATTTCTCACTTCACCATTTTCAAAACCCTGTAGGTGGCAGCAGTCCAAATCTAAAGCACTCTACAGGTATACTCAGCAACCTTATTGATACTTATACATATGTTTCCATGCTAGATTGCAACATAGTTCTATAGTAGGTAGGGCTGGAAGGAACCTGAGCAGATCATCAAGTCCTACCCCCTGCCACGGCAGGAAAGAGTAATGAGGTCAAATGACCCTGGCCAGGTGTTCATCCAACCTGCTCTTGAAGACCCCCAGGGTAGGAGCCAGCACCACTTCTCTTGGAAGTTGGTTCCAGATCCTAGCCACCCTGACAGTGAAATAGCACCTCCTGATATCTAGCCTAAATCTACCCTCTGCCAGCTTGTGACTGTTATTCCTAGTCACTCCTGGTAGTGCTTGGGGGAACAGGGACTTCCCCCAGTGCCTGCTAGTCCCCGCTGACCAGTTTGTAAACGGCCACCAGGTCCCCCCTCAGCCTTCTCTTGTGGAGGCTGAATAGGTTCAGGTCCCTTACTCTCTCCTCGTAGGGCCTGCCCTGCTGACTCCTGATCATGCAGGCGGCCCTCCTCTGGACCTTCTCCATGTTGTCTACATCCCCCCTGAAGTACAGCGCCCAGAACTGGATGCAGTACTCCAACTGTAGCCTGACCAGTGTCGCATAAAGGGGGAGGATCACCTCCTTGGACCTGCCTGAGATGCATCTGTAGATACATCCTGGCTGCATCCCCACACTGCCGGCCCATGTTCATTTTGGCATCAATAATGTCTCCAAGATCCTTTTCTGCCTCTGCACTAATGAGAAGGGAGTTGCCCAGCATGTAGGTATGCTGCTGGTTCTTTCTCCCCAGGTGCTCTACAGTGCACTTGCACTTGTCAGTGTTGAAACAAATCCTGTTCTCATCGCCCACCCCTGTAACCTGTCTAGGTCCAATTTGCAGCCTATTCCTCCCTTCTAGCATGCCCACTTCTCCTCACATCTTAGTGTCATCTGCAAATTTGAACAGGGTGCTTTTTATACTCCTGTCCAAGTCGCTGAAGATGTTGAACAGTGTGGGCCCAAGAACTGAGCCTTGAGGAACCCCACTGCCCACATCCCTCCAGGTCAAAAATGACCCATCCACAACCACTCTCTGGGTGCGGCCCTCCAGCCAACTAACAGCCCATTTGACTGTGTAGGTGTTCACGGGGCAGTCTCCTAGTTTCTTAATGACAATGGAGTGAGAGACACTCTCAAAGGCCTTCCTGAAATCCAGAAAGACTATGTCCACTGCTACCCTTGCATCTAAGGATTTTGCGACCTGGTCACAGAAGGGCACCAGGTTGGTCTGACAGGACCTGCCTCTAATGAACCCATGTTGGTTGCCCTAAGCATAATCTCCCCTGCTGGCCCCTCGTGGTCATGAGCCAGGATAACTCTCTCAAAAAGCCTACCCAGGACCGAGGTAAGACTGACTGGCCTATAGTTTCCTGGGTCCTCCTTCCTCCCTTTTTTGAAAATGGGGACCACATTATTCATCTATCAGGCTGGATAGTATTTAGGCATCTGTTAAATGAAGGCAAGCCTATCTGGAAAAACTGTGAGTATATAAACTTAAAAATGAAATTATGTTGACAACTGTTCCTTTACAATACACAGAAAAAAAGCTTATAGAAGACAGACATCTGCATATTCATTTTGTGCTTATACATACCTTGGTAATATATTAACAAAAGCAGATTGTGCAAGCGTGATGAATGTATTACTTGGATACTTTGAACTGTATTGAAGTTCACAGGTTTAAGACTGAGGAAATCCTCAGCTTCAGAAAAGAAAAAGGAGAAAATTCCATGCCCGTCATGATCCCTTTAAAATTATTTTATTATTAGCCATTTTAAAAGTATACACAGCACTATACCATTTTGTAACCACAAAAGCATGTTTTAATGCTTTTTTCACTTAATAAAGTATGCATTTCTATGTGAAGTTGATAAATGTGAATAAACCATTTTAAAATAAACGCATCAGTTACATTTTAGAATAATAATATAATATATTCTAGCTAAGCAAACTAGTTTTATCCCTTTCTGTCTGCCAACAGATGAATTCCTCCAACTACTATGATTTCTAAAATGGTGCTGGAATTGAGATTTACTGTAAAACTAAAAGTAAATGTAATACTACTGTAATACATCTGTCCTAAAATGTCCTGTTTAAACAAATATTACTTTGTTTTACTTTTTTTGTTTTAGGTATTTGCCTACCTGAGCATACCCTAACCAAGATTTTTTCTCTTTTCTGTTTTTGATGCGAGATGTAGAATTGTATATATGACCCTGTAAGGTAACAAGAAAGTTAGTTTGACAATTGTCAAAATGTCAGTTTTATACAGTTAATCACTTATTATCTAGATACAATGTTTTTGACCCTGATGAGAAGTGAGAAACTAATAGAAAAAAATGAAAAGCTGGTCAACAGACACTGTAAGCCTTTTATAATCAATTTTTAAAAATTGTTTACCAGTACTACTGAGTTGCAAGAGAATCCAAAAGCCAAGGTCTGATAAAAATGTAACTGAAATTTTAATTTAAATTGTTATCATGAGATTTCAGAAGTCACATTACCCTCACTGTCCCACTATATCCAGAGCCGATTTTGTAAAGTCCATCTTTGCATAAAAGATACAGAAAGAAACCATCACTCTGCAGCAGACATTGGTCATCTTCATCAACACATATTTCTTTCAGTGGCCATTTGTGCATCAGGGCTGCTTTCTTTATCCCATTACCAAACCAGTCCTGGATTTGGATTTTGCCCACCAGAACTGCTTGTACACTCCTCTGAAGAGAGTTTAAGATGGTTGGCACCTAAATGGTAAAGGAACTGTGATGAAATTATGTAAAACATTACAACCTGAGAAACATACAGAGGTTACAAAAGTGAAAATTAAAGCTTTAAAATTAGTTCTGCTGAAAAAAGCTGTTTGTTTACCAAAAAAATGCAACTCTTCCTTTAAGTTCCAACTTGTAACAAACTAATCATAATGGAGCAAAGATACCTGAATTGCTTCCTACAAACCCTGACTCACTTTAATATTCACAGCAGTCCACAATGGATGTTTTCCCTTCTAATTAAAAAATAATATGAACCAAAGAATGAAGCCAGTATATTTAAAATTACCATACCAGAATGTTTTTAGAAATCATACATGATATAAACAAAATTCCAGATACGATACCTGAATAGTTTGACAAGCATGGCTGCCATTATTGGTCAGGATAGCAGAGATTGCCTGCAGTGTTCTTCCTGTCTCTCCCCATGCAGCTACCAAACTGAAGAGGCATGCACAGGAAAGTGCTGTCAAGGACTGCCCTGTACTGTCATTCATTCCAGTACTACGGACAGTTATTTCCAAAAGAAGCTGGAAGAGAGATTCTGTGGATAAAATAAATTAGAGAAACATGTCACCAAATCATATCAAACACTTTTCCAACCACTAAAGAAACTAAAACATATAATTTCCAAAAATACATCATGATATTAATCCTCTGCAAATTTTGAATTGGTTATCTTTATTCTACATCTTCCAGTTTTCTCACCAGCTACACAATAACAAAATGAAAGTAAAGAGAATATGTTCAGATTCCTTTTTGTCAATGATTATAACTGTTCTGCTACATCACCTACAAGCTGGTCAATGGCTGAGCAATAAAAAACTCCAGAAAATCTCGCAACCATTAAACCAAGAAGAACAGACCACAGAGACCAGAGCAAGAGCAGGCCATCGAACTGAGACCAACAAGTGTATTTTGTTAACAGCATTTCTATTCTAGTCTCAAAATACTAGATCAAGAAAATGTAAATACTTGAACCTAGTCAAAATAACCTAGAAATGCTTCATGATTATATCCTAGAAAGAAAATTATGACTTGTAGATTTTCTCCCCTTTAAAAATACCAATCGGTTATTTCAACAAATCTTCTTGACGACAGTGTTTCATAGTTTCATAGTTTCTAGGGTCGGAAGGGACCTGAGCAGATCATCTAGTCCGACCCCCTGCCATGGCAGGAAAGAGTACTGGGGTCAAACGACCCCAGTAAGGTGCTCATCCAACCTCCTCTTAAAAACCCCCAGGGTGGGAGCCTGCACCACCTCACTTGGAAGCTGGTTCCAGACCCTAGCCGCCCTGACCGTGAAGTAGCGCCTCCTGATGTCCAACTTAAACCTTCCCTCCGCCAGCTTGTGACCGTTGTTCCTGGTCACTCCTTGCGGCGCTCGGGGGAACAGGGACTCCCCCAGCGCCTGCTGATCCCCCCTAACCAGTTTATAACAGGCCACAAGATCCCCCCTCAGCCTTCTCTTTTGAAGGCTGAACAGGTTCAGGTCCCGCAACCTTTCCTCATAGGACCTACCCTGCTGTCCCTTGATCATACGAGTGGCCCTCCTCTGGACCCTCTCGATGCTGTCCACATCCCTCTTAAAGTGCGGCGCCCAGAACTGGACGCAGTACTCCAGCTGCGGCCTGACCAGTGCCGCATAGAGGGGGAGGATCACCTCCTTGGACCTGCCTGAGATGCATCTGTGGATGCACAACAAGGTGCAGTTGGCCTTCCTAGCCGCCTCCCCACATTGCCGACTCATGTTCATCTTGGAGTCAATAATGACTCCCAGATCCTTTTCCACCTCCGTGCTGACAAGAGGGGAGTTCCCCAGCCTGTATATATGGTGCCGATTGTTCCTCCCCAGGTGCATCCCCTTACACTTGTCTGTGTTAAACCCCATCCTATTCTCCTTTGCCCATCCTTGTAACCTATGTCCAACTGTAGCCTGTTGCTCCCGTCTATTGTGCCCACATCCCCCCACATCTTAGTGTCATCAGCAAACTTGAACAGGGTGCTTTGCACCCCCTCATTCAAATCACTGATGAAGATGTTGAACAGGGCGGGCCCAAGGACCGAGCCCTGTGGGACCCCACTTCCCACGTCCTTCCAGGTCAAGAAGGACCCATCCACTACCAGGGGTGTTGTCACCCCTTTCTCAGAAAAACAAACACACTACTTAAATATGAGCATGAATACCAAAAAAGTGATCAATATTTTGATTTGCCAATACATCCAGACACAGAACTGGGAAAATGGGGTTTTCATAGTAATGGAACTAACAGGAAAGGCTCCTAATAGAGTACAAAAGTAGTCTGATTTCTGTAAGATTTCAAGTACCACAGTATGGAGCATACTTATATAAAAGCCAGTATGCCAGGATTTGCTCATCTTCTTTGCAGTGTCTCGATAGTCTGAATGCAGATGAACACACAGCTACAACCCAGTTTCTAGATTTTTCGATCTCTGCAATAGATAATGCTCTCAAATTATGGCGCAGTGATTTTTTCCAAGAGGGTTATAGCTTATATTTATAAGCTTCTTTGATGCAATATATTTTTCCTCTAGTAACTGAAATTTTATTTGTTTAAATCCTCTTAATAGATAAATTCAAATCTGATCTCCTGGCTAACTAGACACTGTCTCAGCTGTACAGCATTTGCAGGGAATGTTGGGACAACTAATCTCCTGTGGTCCTGGGAGACGATAAGCATAAACGACAGTTTAAGTGAGGGGTGTCAAAGATACAGCCTGTTGACTGCAACATCCATTCTGCTTGGTTATCGAAAGTTTCTGGGGGGAGGGTAAAGCCTGCTGCAGAATTCAGGGTCCTTAGGCCCTGTCAGACAGGGACATAAAAGTGTCAGGAGGATGACCAAGCATTCTGCTGACCAGGGATCCTAGTATATTCTGTGTTAAAAATCAAATATAGGTTTTTCCACACTTAAAATGAACTGCCACTACAGTTTATCATAATGTTTTATTGATATATTTGCCATTTTAAAGCAATTTGGAAGCCTACCTGTGCCTCAAAGGTTATAATAAAATAAATTTCATACCTATATACTTCGGTATTTTGGGGAGGGGGGTTGCCGATTTTGGGGGGTTTTTGTTGGCTCTCCCCCCTGCTGATTTCTGGCACTGAGCAGCCCAGATATGCTGGTATCCCTCACTCCCAAGCCACTGCCCCTCAGCCCTGACCCTCATTCCAGACCCACAACCCACCCCACCCCACCCCACCCCAGCCCTGCTGGTGCCCCTTACTACAAACTCACAGCCCCTGACTTCACCAGTCATGACATTGATTTAACTTACTATACAGCCATGACACTGATTTAACTTACTATATGAAGTAACTGAGGGGCAGAGTTGTGCTACTACCCAGTGTCCACAGGTAGCAGACAGTGGAATGACATTCAGGGATGGTTAGCTGTGAAATAAGCAAGGGTTACTGATGAATAAGCAGCCACAGATCAAGCAGCAGCAGCACCACCAGGATGTGGTGAGGACAGCAGATGGCAACACTTGCCCTCCTGAAAAGCCACATATATCCTTTGCCAGTGCTGTGACATAGCAAGTACAGGTCACCACTACAATAAGCCTGCCCAGCCCCCAACCATGCATCTACAAGCCCTCAAATGGTGGAGCAGGCAGAAGAGGTTAGAATCTCCGTGGCTGAAGGTAGATGACAGCCACAGCAGAACGCGATCCCCAGTTGTCTCAGTCTCCTTGCCATTGGATCAAGGGCCCACTCTGTCAAAAGCCATGTGGAAGTAGCTTCTCCACAACAAAAGAAGTCACGGTCAAGCATCTTCCATGAAAACAACTTTTCCAAAACATTTCTCAAGCCCTTTGGCAACCAGCTAATGGCAACAGGAGCAGGATGGTAAGGTCTGGAAGCTGCTAGTCATGAACTGGCGTGAAGGTGGCAGTTACAAGAAGGTCATCTAGCACTTTGATGAGGCAGGAATGCAATTCGACAGCTGCAACTGTCTCCTCATCCCAGATGGGGAGAGGGGTAGAAAAAGGTACCTTTAAACATAGCCTAATGCAATATTCTACAATTCTTCCTGACTGGATAACCACATCCAGCAGGATAACCTTTACCGCAGCCAAAAATATTGGAGAAGACACATCATTTTTGGGACCTGGGACATCAGGACCCTCATGGACAACCCTAACACTGAATGTCCAGAGTGCCGCACTGCAATCACGGCCCGAGAACTCAGGCAACACATCAACGTAGCTGCACTAAGCAAGACCTAGCAAGCTGGAGATGAGCAGCTGAAAGAACATGGAGGGGTCTATACCTTCTTCTAGCAGGGCAAACAGGAAGGAGAATGCCAACTTCACGGAGTTGATTTTGCCATTAACAACGAACTCATAAACCAACACAATGGGTTCTCTATCAGAATTAATAAGCACCTCATGAATCTCCTTCTTAAACTGGTGGGGAGCCAATATGCCACTGGCATCAGTGTGTATGCCCCAACTCTTGACACTGCCAATGAAACCAAGCAGAAATTCTATACCAACCTTGACCAAGTCTTTTCTGACATTCTGGACAGAAGACAGAATTATTCTTCTTGGTGATTTTAATACCAGAGTCTGAAGGGATTTTAACCTCTGGAACAGAACCATCAAAGAAGAAGTAGGAAAAGTCAACTCCAATGGAATCCTCCTCTTGACCAAATGCACAGAATGTTTACTCACCATCACCAATACCCTGTTCCACCAGAAAAAGCAGATATAAGATATCACGGCAATACCCATGACCTAAGCACTGGCACCTGATTGACTATGTCACTGTCTGTGCTGACGATCCCAAAGATGTCCATATCACCCAAGCTATGCTAAAAGAGTTAATGACTGCTGGACTGATCACAGACACATTCATTCAGTGACCCAAGCACGCGACACCTCTTCCACCAGCGCAGCAACAAAACTGGTGAATTCCAACCACCAACGAGAGAATGTCAGCAGCGTGTGGGGTGCCTTCAAGGCTGCTATCATCAGCACCTGTGAAGAGACACTTGGATTCTCTAGCAGCAAACATCAAGACTGGTTTGATGAGAATGACCGGGAGGAGATCCAAGAGTTGATCAACTGCAAACCCAAGGTCTTTTGTGCTTGGAAGAATAACATCAGTTCCAACCAAAAGAAACTGAATCTCCAACAAGCCAAGGCAGAGGTCCAAAAGAGGACTCATAATATGAAGAACAAATGGCAGGAAGACAAGGCCAAGGAGATTCAACATCTGGCTGATACCCACAATATGCACGGATTCTTCAGTGCCACCAAAGCCATCTATGGTCCGAGCACTCAGGGACCCAAGGATGGAGGAGACCTGATCAAGGAAAGGGGAGCTATCAATGCCCATTGGAAGGAACATGTTGAAGGTCTTTTCAATCAAAACTTTGTTGATGAGAGTGTTCTCAACTCCATCCCGCAACACCCAATCAGAGATGATCTCAGAATCCCTCCAATCCTAGATGAGACGAGGCAAGCCACCAAGCAGATGAAGAACAACAAGGCATCTGGAGCAGATGGAATTCCCACAGAAATCTTCAAGCAGAAGGCAGAAGAGCTCACATCACAGCTTCATGCCCTTATCTTAAGGATATGGAATGATGAGGAAATCCCAGATGACCTCAGGAACACCATGACTGTGACAATCTTCAAGAAGGGAGACAAGTACGACTGTGGAAACTACAGAGGGATCACCTCACTGTCCACCACAGGAAAGATTATTGCAAGAATCCTCCTGAACCATCTCCTTCCACTTGCTGAAGAGCTCCTCCCAGAATATCAGTGTGGGTTTAAGCCACCAAGGGGCACAACTGACACGATCTTCACAGCTCGCCAGCTGCAGGAGAAATGCCAGGAACAACATACGCCTCCCTACGTGGCCTTCGACCTCACAAAAGCTTTAGACTTTGTCAGGCAGGCAGTGTTGAAGAGGATCCTTCTGAGGTATAGATGCCCACCAAAATTTGTCACCATCCTCTGCACACTCCATGACAACATGTGAGTGGTTGTTCTTAGTAGATGAACTATCACAAATCCACTTGAGGCTAAAATGGGCGTTAAGCAAGGCTGCATCACCACTCCAACACTCTTCTCAATATTCCTTGCCACGATGCTACATCTGACCACCAACAAGCTTCCAGCTGGAGTGGAGAGCAACTACCAAATGGATGGTAAGTTGTTTAACCTCATCCAACTCCAAGCCAAAACCAAGACCACCCCAACCTCAATCATTCATCTCCAGTACACTGATGATGCTGTACTACATGCGCTCACTTTGAAGCAGATCTTCTGGCAATTGTCCATGTCCTCACCAGGGATCTTGTTTTTTCTCTGATTTAAAAAAAAATGCCCAATTTTAAGTTTAAAAAAAGTAACCCAAAATCCACATTTTTCCATGATTAAAATGAAACACCACTAATACACAGATACATATATCTATATCCATAGATTGCCTCAAATGTGCAAGGGCAGCCTTTGGAAGAAATAGGCATTCAAAGATTGCAACATCAGATCTGAAACCAAGCTCATGGTTTATCAACCAGCCATAATCCCCATCTTGCTCTATCAACCTCTATCAAGCTAAGACATCTAAAGTTGTTGGAGAAGTACCATCAACACTGCCTGCAGAAGATCCTCTTAATACAGTGGGAAGAGCAAAGCACCAATGTTACCATCCTCCTACAAGCAAACACCACGAGTACTGAGGCAGTGATCATCCAATATCAACTTTGTTTATCCAGCCATGTCATCCGGATTTCCAACTCCAGACTCCTGAAGTAGGTTTTATTCTCCCAACTCAGTCAAGGTGCATTCTAAGGAGGAGGGTGGAGAAAGCACCCCAGGGATGTCCTCAAGGCCAACTTGAAAAAAATGCAACACTGATGTCAACTCATAGGAGACTATCACTTAATACCAACCCAAATGGAGGAAGAGTCTGCTGCAGGGATCTCAGTACTTGGAAACTTCATGACACCAACAGGAGATAGAAAAGCAGGAGTGACAGAAACAGTATGACATGGATCAAATCAAGAATCCAGTGCCACCCAGCCCACAGAAGCACATGTCCAAACTGCAGTAGAGTCTGTTGATCCTGGACAGGCCTCCTCAGTCATTTTCTGACGCAGGTAAGACGATCATGGAAGACAATCATCCTCGACTGCGAGGGATTGCCGAAGAAGGAAATGAAGTAAAACCCATAAAAATTATACTATGTTAAAACGTATATTCTAATTAACTAAAGGGAGGCTATGTGGCTGCATAAGGCTAAAGCTTTAACAGACACCCCACAGGAGAACCACACCTAACCTTTACTCTGACCCTTTTGGTTTTTAGGTTCCTGCCATCCTGACCCCACATTTTTACAAGCATACCCTAAATTATGCTAGACTACATTGTAAGAACTCATGCAACCCTGTACCATTTAACTAGAGGATGAACTACATGCATGGTCTTAAAGCCCTAAGCAAGCCACATAGGTTTTGGTGATGCCTTAAATTCCCAATTCCTGGAGAGATGCCCAAGACATCCTTATCAAAATTATATTTTTTTATAATCTGCTTCCATCACATACCTTTATGTACATTTTTTCAAGAAAGCAAATTTCTTTGCTAATAACAACTTTCTACCTGATTTGCACTTGTAATATCATTCAACAATTGTAAGATTAAGTAATAAGTTTACCAAAGGAGATTGCTTAGGTCAGGACTGTTCAACTGGCAGGTTAAAAACTGTGGCTCCCAGGCTCCTACCTGGGCCCTGCTCCCCACCATTGCTCCAGATGGAGAAGCAGCTGTGGTCTCCAAACTTCATCTCCCTCTGGCTTACCCTTCCCTGCCCCAAAGGGCAGGACAGTGCAGGGCAGGACAGCAAGCAGTGCTGAGAGAGGGGAAAAATGACAGAGTGGGGGTACCCAGTGCTAGGGCAGCCCCCCACAAATGTAACCTACAGCTGCTTAAGAAGTTAGACAGCCCTGACATGACAAGAAATGGAGGGTTTTTTCTGCATTATGTACAGAAATCAATTGTTCATGATGAAAGTTTTGATAACAGATAAAGAAAGACACAAAAAGGTTTGATATTATCCAGAATTGTGCTTCTGAATGAACAACAGTATTGCTCGCGGAGGGATAACAACAAAAGTAAGAATCCCTGAATATTATTCAACTTTTATACTATTGGGAAATATCTAAATGATAAAGAAAACACAGTGGTGGTGTGGGACAATTTGCTATAGTACTGCATGATTTCGACACCAATCTTCTTTACAATTATTAAAACCCCAAAATGACTAGACTATCCGATTTCTACTTCAACACATACCAACAATCAATAAACCCACTGTTATACAAATTCCTGTCCCTCTACATTAAAACAGCTTCTATTCTACTAAGATAAGCGTGACCCATTTTTAGGTAAGTTGAAGTCCCAAAACAAACAGATGTCCTCTTTTTAATGGTTCCTAAACATCATCCATGTATGAAAAATTTAAATCAAGAAAAATATGAAATATTACCTAGAACTTCAGGAGGCTCTGACTGGAGGCCTTCTGGTTGCTGGCCTTGGAGCACATTAAGTAGGGCTTGTAGACTCCTGAGACACAGTGATGGATGAGAAAATCTTGTCTCCTTGATCAGCTCAAAAACTTCACATAGTCCAACTTCAATGATCTTTAAAACAAGACCAACACATTTTAACAGAAGACCTGTTATTGGGACTTTCACATGTTCATCTATAAGCAGTCACACAACAGTATTAATTTCTCTAACTTGGCATGAGATAATCTAAGGATCATGGCAGTCCAGACAGAAATAATAAAAAGCAAATTACTACTCAGCTGTAATTACTGTAGAAGAGAAAAAGCTAGAGACATTACTCTAATATGTCTAAATAATGACATATTTAATATTTAAAACACCCCTGAAAAAATAAGCTGATTTTTTTTCCAAGAACTTGTGAACAAGTAAGAAAGGTTAAGCTAGGTAACAGTGATAAGTTTCTGGATTCAATTTCCTTTCCTTGTCATCTTATATCGGGGTGGCCAACCTGCTACCTACATGGCATGGACAGCTGCTGTGTGACAAACCCCAGGTGCTCAGTAAAGGGAAGTGCCAGAATGGAGGCAAGGAGTGGAGCAAAGCAGGGCCAGGACACTGCTGAAGGTGTTAGGTGTCACTGCAGAACCAGGTGCTCTTCCCTAGCCCTAAAACTGATCCCTGTTTGCCATATAAAACTAAAGCAGTTGCAGAGATAGAAAAGGATTAGCCTGGCTCTTGACAGACACGCTTCCTGTTGCAGCAGTATCTCATCTCTGCTCTGGCCTATGTGGTCACAGCTGGAGGCTCAAGCCCCACTGCCTACATTCAGGCACACAAGGACTTCACCTCTGGGGGTGGGGAGGGGGAAGAGAGGGGGTGGTGAGTGTGGAAGTGTGGTTGGGACAAGGATGGACTTAGTGCTGGCCAACCTTTTTGACAGACATACCTCATCTCAGCATCAATCCAATGCTTATTCTGATTAACAATAAGGGCCAGGAAAAAACTCCCCTCCCCTCCTCTTCCCCCTCAACCCAAAGATAGTATTTGGGTTCAGGGAAGGAGAGAGCGAGCTTGCCTTCCTTTGAAGCAGTAAGCATTAGCACTGATACAGATAGATGTACTCTGGTGTGCTTCTGTGGCTACTGATACTAAGAAACCTGTCAGCTGCACAATTAGTGGGTTACGCTCATGCAGATTTGGGACTAGGCAGGAATCTTCCTCCTGGCCAGATTGGCAGGGATTTCAGGATTATATTTGTCATCCTCTGTAAATTAGGCTGTGGTCTGCTTTCTAGATAAATATGGATGAAAATGATGCAAACTAATTCTTTGGCATTGTGGTGGTTCCTCTTTTCCTGTAACATGCTGTATGGTAGTGGTTCTCAACCATTTTTGTACCAAGACCCATTTATAAACATCAATGGCCAGTCCCTGCCCAGTGCTGATCCATGTTTAAAGTTTGTTCATGACCCTTTCATATATTCTTGAGACCCACTTTTGGGTGACAACCCACAGGTTAAGAAATGATGCTGTAGGGTTTCTCATTTGTTTTTGTTATTTGACACTTTGTGGCTGTGGAGTGCAAAAGGAACTTCAGCATATAATTGAGGCCCTTTTTGATTGCTTTACAAATGCAAGGGATTAGATAATCTGATCTGACACGTCCCTCATATGTGCACCAATACATTGGTCCCATATTGGATTGCCATCATTATATGGAAAACTGATGTTATTGGAAATTGGTGCACCTCTACCAGCAGGTCTTCAAGGATCTCTGATTGTGTCTCTATGAAAAGGTCTATGCTCTGGCACAAATTAAGGCAAAACTGAGGAACTCTGGAAGGGGTTTAAAACTGCCATCCCATGTGGCCTGTGCTGAATCCATTGGCTACCCCACCCGCTAACACCAAGACTGATTCAATGAGTGACATTGTGATCCAAGCTCTCCTCCACTGGAAAAGAAGGGCCCATTCTACTTGGCAAGGTGACACCTCATCTCAGCAGAAAAAGAAGATACATCATATCCTCAAAGCCAAAACTCAAAAGGAGGGTTCAGGAAGTCAAAAATCACTGGTGACATGATAAATCCAAGGAAATCCAGCTCTATGCTGACAAAAATGGCATGCATAGCTTTTTACAGGCAACAAAACCATCTACGGCCCCACATCCCACAGTCATACTTCCCTGCCATCATAGGACGGCTCAGCATTCTTCAAAGACTATGAATCTATCCAGGCTAAATGATAAGCAGGGATCCTGGTTTTCTCCATTTTAAAAAAAATCCCCAATTTGTCTAAAAATGTAACCCCAAATCCACGACCAGACAGACAGACAATTTGTGTGTTACTTTTTGGGGGGATTTTTTTTTTAATGAGAGAAAACCAGGATCCCTGATGGTAAGACTACTTTGAGGCACTCCTAAACTGTGAGTCAAATTGTGATAGTACCACCTCTGAGTCCATCCCCCAATACCCTCAAAAGGGATCCCTCACCAACCCTCCTATCTTTGAAGACTAGTGTGCCATCAAGAAAACCCAAGAATGAAGTCACTGGACTGGATGGTGCACCTGCTGAAATCTGCCAAGCTGGTGGCAAGGAAATGGTACTGAGACTGCATGAATTTATTCTCCAAATCTGGAACAACGAAGAGGTCCCTGGGGACTTGAAGAGTGTGAACATCCTAATCATGTTCAAGAAAGGAGACAAGCCTGCATGTAGGAACTACAGAGGTATCATTCTCCTTTCCACAAGAGGCAAAATCCTTGCCCACATCCTCTAGAACCATCTTCTACCTCTTGCTGAGGCAGTCCTGGTGGAATCTCAGTATGGTTTCAGATGATCCCTTGGGGCAAATGACACAATCTTTGTTGCCCATCAGGTTCAACAAAAGCACTGGGAACAACACCAGGATCTGTATGTGGCCTTCATTGATCTTACTAGGGCCTTTGGTTCCATCAATTGCAAAGCCTTGTGTAAAATACTGGTCAGATTTGGATGTCCTGAAAAGTACATCAAGGTCCTGAGGCTTCTCCCTAACCAGATGACTGCCAACATTATTTGTAGTGGATCAGAGATGGATCTACTTGTCTTCTGAACTGGCAAGGATGCATCATCACCTCAACTCTGTTCTCCATTTTTCTGGCAGTCGTCTTGGTTCTCATTAAGGACCACCTTCCTTAGGGAACAGACACTGAATACCAAATGGATGGAGGGATCTTCAACCTGGGATATCTTTGATCAAACACCAAAGTACTCAAAACAACCATCCTTGACCTTGGATATACTGAAGGGCATCCTTACATGTACTGAGGAAAACATCCAAACAGCACCTGATCTCTCTGAAGAAACCTACCGAACTTTGGGCCTCTCTCTCAACATCAAGACGACTAAAATACCCTTATCAGCCTACCCTGGACCATGACTGTGACGGCTCTCCCCAAATTACCATCAAGGGAAAGACCCTAGAGATAGTCAAGTTCTTCCCCTACCTCAATAACCACCTCACTCAGAGAGTGAGCACTGATGAGCAGGTCCAGCACAGGATCTGGTACACAAGTACCTCCTTTGGGAAACTGCTTCAGCACATCTTTATTCATCGTGATTTCCAGAAGGACACCAAGATCCAGGTCTACAATGCAGTTGTCATCACCATTTTCTTCTACGACTGTGAAATGTAACCAGATGACTGCCAACCGCTATCACTAGCAATGCCTCTGGCAAATCCTCCACATAAATGGGAAGATTGCCACACAAGTGCCAACATCCTTGTTGAAGCCAGTGTTACCAGCATGAAGTCAATGATCCTCAAGCATCAACTTCACTGGACTGGACACTGCGTGCAAATAACTGACTCCCAAAACAAGAGCTCTACTCCCAGTTTAGTAATGGCCTGAGATTTTGCAATGGCCAGAGGAAACACTACAAGGATACTTTGAAGGCATACCTCAAGAAAATGGATGCTGACATCAAGAGCTGGGACAAACTGGCTGCCAAGTGACCCTAATGATGCCACAGCCTCAACAAGGCAGAACCCCTTTTTGAGATAAAGCATCTTGCCCTCAAAGCAGAGAAGAGAGAGCAGATGAAAGAAAAAGGGAAAGGAATCCTGGGCTGCAGCCTACTCTCCCGATTGAAAAGACCTGCAGCTTCTGTGGAGGGATCTGTGGTTCAAGCATTAGGCTTTTATGTCACCTTCAAAACCCATCTATAAGCTGTGGTAGAGATGACCTTTGCATCAAGGGATTGTTGATGAATCAAGTGATTGTTGATGATGTACACGTTTCAGAAAATATATAACATATTGCATTCCCCTGACAGAGGAAGTCATACCGGTGATGAGATGTACTGTTAAAAAGATGACACCAAATACATCTTTCTTTAACCAAAGGACTAGTCTCTGTATCAGTGACACTCAACCTCAAGGCACTCCTCCATAACTTTTCTGATTTTTGCAGCACCCTAATTGAAAATCATTGACATACATTTCAAATCAGAAAAGATATGAAGGGGGGACTTGGGGCTAACAAAGTTGACTATCACCAGTCTAGCTGGCGCCACTGAAGAGTGGGCAAGGACACACTGGTGTGCCGTGGCACACCTTTTGGGAACTGCTGTATTAGGGTATCCGATTGAAATATCACCAGGGATCCTAGCTCTCTCAGATTTTAAAAAAATCCCTAATTTTGGTTTTAAAAAAGTAACCCCAAATTCACATTTTTCCATGATTAAAATGAAACATTACTCGGGGGGGGGATTGGAGTTTTGTTTTTGTTTTTTAAGCTGAAAATTAGGGATTTATTTTACATCAGAGAAAACCAGAATCCTTGGATATCACTACCTATAACATGTCCACGGTATGCTAAGAAATAAGTAAATAATAAGCTTTCCCCCATACGAAGTCCAGCAAATTAAAGTAACATTGGTAGAGACAGATTAATATTCACAACTGTCTGCATAAGAGTGAGAGATTTAAAAAATTCTTTAGTGCTTAGACCAGTGGTCTCCAAAATAGGGTGCAAAAGACTATCCCAGGGGGTGCGCAAAGAAAATATTAGAACTTGTAT
>NW_017729032.1:98537132-98548215 GCF_001723915.1 Gavialis gangeticus
CATATATTGGGGGTGCATGCTCAAAAACTTTTTACTGATAGGGGTGCGCAATCCAAAAAAGTTTGGAGACCACTGGTTTAGACTGTAGGATGGGACTTCCTGCATTTAGATGAAACCATTTTGATCAGCGCTCGGGACCATGATTAAAATCTGCTAGTTTTCTACTTGACTGATGTGGAAATCAGACACTACTCTGCTATAAGTCTAGCATACGGAAAGAGCAACCCCTTGTCTGTGAAACAAAGAAGAGGACAGGGCTGGGTCTGTTGCAAAGGTCCATAAGCTCACTCATTCAACTAACTGACCTGGCCACTATTGAAGTAGTTTCCAAAGAAAAAGGAAATAAGCAAGTTCATAAGATTATATTAAGCCTTTAGAGGTCACGTTAGAACTAAACTGACATCCCATAATAGTTACAGATATTCCAATAGCAAATACCTCCCGACATGTCCTTTCACATATTTCACTCACTGTGTGGTTAAAGTTTTTGCACACACAACATGCTCATCTAGCTGAAAGCACCTTTACAGAAAATGGAAAGAAATCTGAAACACAGGTAAATATTTCATACTATGCTGAACTGATGCTAAGAAAAGAGATCCAGTTTTGCTATGCATCCACTTCACAAATTTAATCCATTTGATAGTACCTTCTAGTTGATGGCCTTCTTAATATCTGTTGCTCCTCAAAGAGCAAGATTTTTTTACCATTTGTTTGGACCCATTAGTTGCATACAGCTAGAACCAGTGATATTTTGTTGTTGTGTTGTCTGTAACAATCTGCCTGTAACTACTTTCTATAAATAGGAAATATTCAAATACTCCCCTAGACAAATAATTTAATTATAGAGTACATGCAGTCCTCAGACTCATGACACAACTGGTTCCTGAAAACCACGTCATAAGTCAAAATGTGGTAACTTGGAACCAATTTTCCTATAGGAACAATGTTACAAATGGGGAAGTGTTTCCTTTAGGATGCTGAATACAGCTGCGTCTAGCTGGTAAGTCTGTTGTGGTGGAAGAGGAGGGGGCAGATCAATGCCCCGGCAGCAAAGGAGGGATTGGGGCTAAGGCAAGCACTGTCCTGCTGGGGGGAGGGAAAAGGGATGCAGGACAAAGGCGCGGCTCATCCAGGGGCTCAGGGATAGAGGAGGAGGGGTGACTTCCGCCACTGGTCCAGAAGGGCATGTGCCCCTGGATCTGCATGGAGCAGGCAGGCGCAGCAGCAGGGGTTATGCCCTGCTGCTGCTCGCCCAGCTGGGGTGGGGGTGGAGGGGGTTCAGGACAAAGGTGCCGCTTGCTTCAGGTGGGCATGGCACTGCTGGGAGCAGAAGCTATGCCCTCCCACTGCTGAGCCCGGCTCGTCTGAAGGCAGTGCAGCAGCTCTTTTCCATGCCCACCTCATCTAGGTCAGTGGTGGCAGGGCACAGCGCCCACTCTCAGCACCGCCGCTGCCACAGCTGGGGCGGGGCCTCTGCACTGCCTCTGTCGGAACCTTGAAACAGGGTATCCATTTACAAAGGTCCTAAGTGCCATTCATCGAAACTCAAAACATCGCAAGTCAAAGACTGCCTGTACTTAAATACAGTTCTTTTCTAGACAGCTTCAGTGACTTCAATCTATTACACTGGAAGTCTTGGCAGTCTATCCCTTCTTACAGGCATCTGATATGACTGATAACTGAGCTAGAACAGGAGAGGCCAGCTGACAGCATGTATATACACATGCGGCTGCGACTGGTACTGTGCATGGCATGTGATTCCTAGGAATTCAATAAAGGGAAGCATGTCTGAATGAAGGCAGAGCAGATCACTGCTGCAAGAGGAAGTATCAGAGGAAGTCACTACCAAAAGGCCAACTTAACCCTTGCCAGGCCCCGCAACAGCTGCATTTTTCATATGGTAAGCAAAGATCCAAAGCCCTGAATTTGGTGATGGCTGTAGGATCCTGGCTCACTGTATAAAAACTGCAACAATTGCTGGGCCATGAAAAGGATAAGCAGGCTTTTGGTGGTGACACCTTCTCCTGTAACAGCACCCCTCCTCCACCTCAAACCACCACAGCTAGATGCCCAAAACCTCTACCTCCAATCCCCAGGGCACAACCTTCATCAGGTATGCTTCTAGGGGACTGGGATCAGAATGTCATCTGGAGAAAATGTTATAACTTTCCATGTATAAAATGTAATTAAAGAAAGGCCATCTTAAAGTCTCCCCCCCAACTACTGTGGTGGGGAAAGCAGTGGCAGACGGGCAAGTGGAGGAGGAAAGGGACAAGCAGCCTGACCCCTGGTACCTTCCCCCTCCCCCCACCACTTCCCTCCTAACTGGTGCCAGGTCCCCACCACCACCCTAGGCTGCACTGCCAGGTGCCTCTGCACCAGGTTCCTCACCACTCCACGCATCCATACTGAGTCCTTTGCCACCCTGGGTCCCATACTACTCCTTGCCTAGACGCTGCCCTGTGCCTCACCAAGTGGATTCCTGCTACCTCCTTCTAACTGCAAATACTGTATTTTTACTTGATATGCAATTGTAAAATGAACATTTGTTTTCCCCATCTTGTCTTGCAATCAAGTAAATATGAAAGTTTCTATTTTTTTCTACACAAAGAATTCCTTTCATAGGAAAGGATGTTAACACTCAAGAAAGCAGGACTTTTCTGTTAAAGAAGAAAATTTTACCTAAAGAGTGTTTGTTGGCCTACTGATCTTGATTCAGACAGAACAGACAGACAGGTTCAGACAGAACTCTGTAGCATTATCTAGCTGTGAAAATAAGTACAGACAGCTTGCTGAGAAACTCTAGCAGAAATATATAGTTCTTCTGTCTTTGACATGGTAGACTAATAACGTAAAAATTCAAAAAGAAGTTTTCGTCTCTCTTTGTTCTGTGGTAACCAACCTTTTTGGCAGGTATGCCCAAAGCTCAATGTCATCGTCCATCCCCCCTACCATTCTCACCACAGACCACACTGTTGAAGCTACTTGGCATAACAGATTGAACCCTCCCGCCCCACCAAAAAAAAAAAAACTTTTAGATCAAGAGCTGCAAAACAACCTTGGATAGAAAGGGGAAGTATTATGTCAATGCATGGAAAGAATTTCTTGATGAGCTAACTAGTTGAGCGTCTTTAGATCTGGTTGCAGCTGAAGCATGCTTCCTTTGGTACAAGGACAGGCGAAGCTTAAGTCCCTTAGAACTTCCCATAATGCTTCTGTTTGTAAAAGGGACTACATGTGTAATCTCTTGAAATTCTTTTATGGCTGCCACAAAGCATACTGCTACTGCTTTAAGTAAGACATCTGAGAATAAAGATGATGGAACTAAAAAGGGAGGCCTCTTTCCTCAAGAGATACCTAAGCAGTCCAGAGTAGACCTCATATTCCATCATATCCATTTCATCAGTCTAAGAGACCAGATCTTAAAAAAAATATTCTTTCACACCTTCTACTGACTGCTGAAAAAAAGATTAAAATGCCAATGAGCCACATCTCCAAAAGGTAACAGAAGATTAAAATTGTGAAACCTGCTCTCTTGGAAGCTTAGAATCAGGCATCTCCACAGCTAAAAACTGTTACAGATTAAATGAAAGAGAAAAGGCTCTGTAGTCAGGGGCTGTAACAACTCATTCCCTGAGAATCAGCACAGATGGAGACTTGGTACCAGACTTCCACAGCACCTTAAGATGATGCTTTGAAGGGTATGCCTCACTACAGTCTGACCTTCAATTATTAGCCGATTTCAACTAATAAACAGGGAGCATTTCCACCAATGCAGAATGAGTGGTATCAATACTGAAAACTTGCTGCCAAGTATTTAGTCACCTGTATTTCCAAGAGAAGCAGGGAGCATTTTATAATGGTTGCATCTTACTTTCCCATCTCCTTAGGTGTGGTACAGTGTGACCATGTGGCACAAGAGCCACAAGTGGCACAGACTGCCTGTATGTGAGACATGCCAAATCAAGGTGTGGACAAGCCACACACTGACAGATCAGGCAGAAAACAGGGCAAGAGATCAGACAGGGAACAGAGGGCAGGAAAAGGAAGACAAAGCAGCAGATTAGGCAGGAAGCACATAGTGAACAAAAGGCAAAGCAGCAGATCAAGCAGAGGAAAGAAACTGGAATGCCACTTGGGCAAGGTGTGGGGTCACTTTGTGGCAAGCCTGGTAAAAATGTCAGCTCCCACTGGTAGAGAACAGGATTGCTTTCACACATGGCAATAAGTACATATAAAACTGGAAGACATTTCTTTTATGGAACTCCCAAAATGTCAAATGGAAGGGGGGTAGTTACAAAAGGAAGTTTCACAAGTCATGGCTTTGTGTCCACAAGTTCAAGGAATTGTACAGCATTCTCAGCCTTAAAACAGTCAGAAATGCTGAGAGTAAAAGAGGAGTGTAGGTTATAGCCATGTTGGTCTAAGGACATAGGCAGACAAGGTTCTTTGGGTAAATCTGGTATCTTTTATTAAACCAACTCAAACAGCTGGAAAAATTCTTCTTGGAGTATAAATACTCTTCATCAGGCTGAGGAAGCATCTGCAGTTAGTGTGTCTGTCTGTGTGCTCTTCCTGGATGGAATGAACAGTAAAGAAGCCAGAGGCTGGTATGCATGCAAGAAAGCCAATCAGTGAAGATATAAATTGAGGAGTCAGTGGGCGAGAGACAGGTGGGGGGTAGGGGAAGAGTAAAAGAGGCACATGAGCTCTCCAAGAAGGCTGCACTGCATCACATGTAGATCAGACAAAATGTACTTCTTGAGCAGCAATATACAGAAGTAACTCAAAGGAGACCAGAAGCTTAAAAAAAGGTTTATTAATCCCTCAGAAGGTATTAAAAACAGAAGCATATAAATAGGTTTTTTCAACACATCTTTTAATCAGTTTTCAATCCGAAAGATTCTATTCAACTCCAAGGACCCCTCAGTTTCTTTAAAATTCTGTTAAAAGTATAATTTTAAACAACGTTTTTATGAACAAAAAAGGCATTTCAACTAAAAATGCATCTTCTACTGTCACATTCATTCCATTTTTATTACATGAGTAAGAAAAAACAAAATCAATTAAACTGGAATAATCACTGCAAAATTCACAAATCCTTTGTCCCCAACTAAAAGCAAGCGGATTTATAAACCCCAACTGCAGAAATAAACAGATGAAGGAAACAAGCTCTACACTTTTACATACAAACTGCCATAATGGATTGGACCTACTATTAATTAATTTGTACTATCACAACACCTAGAACACACAGAGAAAAGACAGTCCCTGTCCCAAAGAACTTAGCATTTAGATATAGCACAGATATAGGCAGAGAAATACAAAGAGATTAGTGGTCAACATGACAGGCAGCATTCTAAGCCTAATTTGTTAGGTTTCTGTGGACATCACAGCAGTTTTGAGACGGAATTGTCACAGACAATAAATAAAGGGCTGGTTTTCCAAACAGTTGTGCATGCCCTTTGCAAGAGCAGTAGCATGCAAAAAACTGAGAAGGTGTCAGTTTGGAAAAGACTGATATTTTCCAACCTTACGATACTGAGAAAGATAAAAGGTCGAGCAGATATAGGAAATAAAATCAGGTTTAAACTTGACAAGCAGCAGCTTATGTAAGTGGTCCAGTTTTCCACAAGTGGTCAGCACCAAGTACTTCAAAGTACGATATAAAAAACTCCTGCATTAGAGGAGTAACTTCCTGCATTAGAGGAGTAACTCAGAGGTAACAGTCTCACTTTCAGGTCTTATTCTAAACCCTAGAGTTATAAATTGGTCTAAAACATGGAATCTGAAGTTGCATGATCTCCCATTCTTGTAATATTAGGCATTACAGAGCCTAAAAAACATACTACAGCCTAAAAAAAATATCAACAGATCAATTAATTTTTCTAAGATCTTAATAGATAGCAGTATTCAACATGTGGAAATCTGTACCTTTAGATACTGAAGCCAAGAGTTATTTAAGATACCAAAAAAAGAGGGGGGTTAGAGAAGAATGGGATGGGGATAAAAACTAAATCTTTGGAAGGTTTAAAAATCTTCCTAGTACAATGAATAAGTCAATTCCTCATTGAGAGAGTTAAAAATAAAAGTAAGTGATTTTACAGGAGATTACCTAGAGATTCCTAAATAATTCACCATCGTCAGCAAGGATACTGGACTAGATGGAGTACTGATGTGATCTAGCAACTCCTCCTAACTACTAATTATAAAATAAAGGGATCCAGAGATGCTATTACAAAATTGTCCAAAAATTTGGCACATCCACACTTGAAAAGCAATCCAGAGTTACTTGCCTTTGGAAGTTTGATGGGTGGCTCTTTGGATTCCTCCTCTTCATCACTATCTGAATCCCCACTCTGTACAGTGTTCTTTGATGCCAAAGTTAAGGATACCTCCTTTTTTTGCCATTCCAAAACACAATGGCGGACATTGCAGTACACATTAAAAGCTGAAGGATTGCTGTGTAGTCTGATATCTGGTATGGTTATAGTACTCTCCAGGTTTTCAGTCTGAAAAACGAGAATGATTTTCAAGAAAAAAAAAATATATTCTTCTATGCATGAAGTTTAAAAAAACATTTCAAATTTCACTACAAATACATTTTCCCAACAGTCTCATTTTTGTTTTGGCTAGCAAGTGTTAAAATGTCAGTAATTTATTTTCTAAAGAACAGATTACCACAACTCTGTAAGGCAGAGGAATGCTAGGTGTAAGTCATACACATATAAAATTCCTGATGGTAATGGCACTAGCCATTTGCCAGTACCACTGATTTTAGAATGAAAGGCCTATTAAGCTGAATCAAGATATGCAAGTTAATTCATGCAGGAACAACATTTCCACAGATCCTCGCATGTTATATAAAACTATTACCTTGTTACTTAGAGCTCCTTACACCTCTAAAAGCAGCCCTGATATTAACATGACCCAGCGAGTATCACAGCTCCTACAGTACAGCATTGATACAGGTTGAGAATAATAACTGACTATTAATTGGGTAATACTCTGAGTCTCAAATAAGCCTGTTATGTGGCTTAACCTGCATGTATCTTACACGCTTCAAGGCACAAGCACCCAAAATGGGAAAACTGACATAACGCCATGTGTTCTAGTACTAAAAGCCAAAATTTCAGATTCATAGACAAGCAAGGTTTTCTGACAGGCAAACTAAGAACATTTTCTAATTTCCAGCTGCAATTTATGCACTACTAGTGATAGCAAACAAACCCTAAAGAAAAAAGATAGATCTTAAGAACCCAGTTTGAGCCTGTCAAACAATTGAGGATACTACTTTCCCACAAAGTTTACAGATTTGTATATCATGTTTTTTTCAAATGTGAAACAACACTTAAATCCAATATATGGAAACAAATTACAGTAATCTGGTCTGTTCCAGTCTTAAGCTTCATTCATTTTGACTAAGCAAAAGTAAAAACAAGTGGATATGTGGTATAAGAAATTAATAATACGTATCTAGCACATGTATACCTCTATGAATACAAGCCTATTTGTAACTCAAGACATTTAAATAAGTCAATACAATAAAAATAATTTAAATTAAAACCGAGTACCTTTTGAAAATACCAATTATCTAAACTATAAGATTATATCAATATTATCTAAATTGATATCTAAATTATAAGCTTTGTAACATAAACAATAACCTATAATTACATTACAGCTTTTCCTTTAAGAACTGCTCAAAGTAAAATCTGAATTTAAACAGAGAATGTTAAATACTTTATTTATATCTTCTTTATAGTCTAAGCCTTTTTAAAGTACATTTTAAAGAACTCTATTCAAAACTGAATTACAGGCCATATGCTCTCCTATATAAAAAAGAACTGGAAACAGCAAGTTTTTTAAATCTACTTTTATAAATATAGCACAATAAGACATGCACTAAATTAATGATCCAACTCAGTAAGAAGGCCCAGAGACTTAACAATTGGGTACAAAACACTAGCAAAGTTATCTGAGGCATTGGGATTGTGCCTCCGCCTCCATAATATCTGTCATCAGAATCATCCATTGAATCTTACTGGTGTGGTCTCATACCCTGCCCCACCATTTATAGCTTTTCTTTATCTAATCTCTTGAGCCAGCTCACAAATTATGAGTATTTATAATCCTTGTCCAATAACTACCAACCCATACTTTGTGATGGAGTTAAGTAAGCATTTCTGGTTATTCGGTGTATATAACAGACAAATCAGGTCTGATCAGGTCCCTTCCAACCCTACTAACTATGAAACTATGAAATGCAAACAGCAGTTGAATAATTTCTCAACTTCCTCCTGCCCTGTATCTAAACAAACAAAACTGCACAATGCAAAACATAAGTGGAAGTCTTAAATGAGCATTGGATGTCTTGGTTTTGTTTTTTTGGTTTGTTTTTGTTTTTTGTGGGGTGGGGTTATGTGACAAATGAGGAGAAAGAATGGAATATGGAAACGAAAAGGAACAATACTAGTCTAAAACCTAAAGCTGGTTGAAAAATGAACATTCTTTGAAAAACTTCCAGGGTTAATTTAAACACCTGGGAACTAAAGTAAGTTTCCCCATGGCTACGAGTTTAAAAAAAGCCAAACAAAACAAACACATGGATGTGCAAATATTTTCATGAAATTTCCATACTTCTCATTAAAAAGTAACACATATCAAATGTAAAAGAGTGTGACAAAAAGATCCGAGTCCTAGCTGCCAAAATGAAGTAACTTTACACAAAATACTCATCATAAATCAATGGTTTTAAATGGTGGACACATCTGAAGAAACTGGATTGACTATTTATAGTACACTAATTTTGAGCCATTCTTCTAGGTTACCTGCCATGGATTACCATAACAAGGAGTGATAACTTAGATTGAAATTCCTAAGAAAGTAGTCCACCCAAGAAATTTCAAAAAATGTCAACAACAACAACAACAACAAAATAAAAGATTTTTTGAAGTGAAATCTTCATATTTTCCCAAGCAGGAAGCAACTGTGACCACTTGAAACCTCAGATCCTGCTCCTGCCTTTGTTTCAAGGTAATATGCATCATCACAGACTCTCACAGGAGAGAGGCTCCATACCAGCTATGAACTGACTGCCCAAAGGAATCTTCCATCTATTGACTCCTCTGTGAAATCCTATGAAATATGAACTTTCATTTCTACCCAGGAGAACTTTTACAATCTTTTCTACAATGCCCGATGAAGGGTGTTTGTGCCTGAAGGCCTGCAATTAAAGGATTTTTTTTTGCAAATATCTTGTTGGTCTAAAAAAAGATATCATCTCTACTACGAGTCCTGATTGCCCACCCAAGAACAAATTGGGTGGGAGGTTAAGCACTAGGGCTGTGAAGCTTCAATTGCTGATTCGATTGGGTGGAGATTCAGCCTGATTCAGTTGCCAATTCTCCAAATCCGAATCGAATCAGGAGACCCTTTAATCTCTCTGAATCAAATTGGAACCCTCCGAATCGATTCAGGGATTCGATGATTTGGACATAGATACAGCTTTAAATGTTTTTTCTACATACCTCAAGGTACCAGGCAGCTCGTGAGTGCTGCAATGCTGGGGCAGATGCAGCATCCCACTGCAGCACGCGGGAGGGGAGAGGGGGCGCCCCAGCATGCTCAGCAGCAGACCTGGAAGTGGACTGGCAGCACTTCCCCCCCGCCCCCCAACTCAGAGACTGGTGCTTCCTGGGTCACCTGCGACCGATGACCGAGCCAGGGGAGCGTGGGCAACCCCCCAACGAATTTGATGGAGAACCCAGAAGTGGATCGGAATTACTTCTGGTGCACTTCCAGGTTCAGTGCCAAGCACGTGGGGGGGGAGGGCTCCCGCGCTCCTGTGGGACGCTCCACACACCTCACCATCGTAGCGTTCACAAGCCACACCTGGTATCTCAACATATATAGAAAAAGCATCTAAAGCTGTGTCCATGGCCAAACTGCTAATTCTGTGAATCAGCATCGAATCAAGACAATGATCCAAATCAACAAATCAGATCACTGTCCCTGATTTGGACTCTGAATCCAAACTGAATATGGCCTGTTTTGCACACCCCTACTGAACACCCATGATACATTTAAACATTTCTGAAGTCCAGCAGTAACAGTATATGGACAGATGTATGGGGAGTCCTGTGGGCTATGGTCCTAGACATTAGGTTGGGTGCACAGGGCCCAATCCCTGCACAGGGAACCAGACAGGAATGGCTTGGGGCCCCAGAGCACAATCCCTGCACACAGGACCAAGCCGGGGCAGCATGCAACCAGATCCTAGTCTACAGAGTCCAATGCAGTCCATGAATTAGCCTCACACTCTGCATCTCACCTGTGGGGCCAAAAGGCTGAGCACCCAAGATATATAACTGAACTTCTGAGCTAAAGATTTCTTACTTACTTTTAAAAGTATTTTCAGCTGTTATACAATAACAGGGGCCAGGGCAACGCTGGGACTAAGGGGTTGGTACACACATCCACAGGAGGCCTCAAATGCCTCTACACAAACGCTCGTAGTATGGGTAACAAGCAGGAGGAACTCACCCTCCTGCTGGCTGACAACAACCCGGACATAGTGGGGATCACGGAAACATGGTGGGACTCAATGCATGACTGAGCGGTGAATGTCAAGGGCTATAGGCTGTACAGGAGGGACAAGATAGGAAAGAGAGGTGGGGGTTTGGCACTCTATATGAAGGAGGAATACACATCCTCATCAATTAGCAAGGAATCAGAGGAGGGGCACTCTGAAGTGCTTTGGGTTAGAGCACAAGGCAGTCGAGGGGAAAGAGACTTAACGGTGGGAGTCTACTACAGACCTCCCAACCAGGAAGAAGAGCTTGACCAGGAATTCTTAGGTCAGCTCACAGAGGTAGCAAAGGCTACGGATGTAGTAGTCATGGGGGACCTGAACTTCCCGGACATCTGCTGGGAAGAGCAGTCAGCCAGGTCAGAATGCTCAAGTAGGTTCTTAGACAGAGTGCAGGACCTCCACCTAACCCAGCCCCACCAGGGGTGATGCCTTGTTGGACCTAGTGCTGGCCACGGGTGATGACCTGGTGAGGGGGCTGCGGGTGCT
>NW_017729032.1:98548337-98554167 GCF_001723915.1 Gavialis gangeticus
TGGCCTGTTATAAACTAGTCAGGGGGGATCAGCAGGCATTGGGGGAGTCACTGTTCCCCCGAGCACCGCCAGGAGTGACCAGGAATAACAGTCACAAGCTGGCAAAGGGTAGGTTTAGGCTAGATATCAGGAGGCGCTACTTCACGGTCAGGGCGGCTAGGGTCTGGAACCAACTTCCAAGAGAAGTGAAGTGGTGCTGGCTCCTACCCTGGGGGTTTTTAAGAGGAGGTTACATGAACACCTTGCTGGGGTCATTTGACCCCAGTACTATTTCCTGCCATGGCAGGGGGGCGGACGAGATGATCTACTCAGGTCCCTTCCGACCCTAGAAACTATGAAACTATAATAATATCCCCGCCCCCCACCATTCCCGCCTCCTTGCAACTGGTATGGCATACAAAGATAAGGATTACCCAAGTTTGTATTAAACGTGATTTTCCGCTACAGAAGTGGTTTCAGAATAAATCATACCATTGAGTAGTGATTAATTTACAGTTTTCACCAAAACAAAACAATAAAATGAATAAACATTACGTACAAAAAACAGCCACACCTATACAATTCTTGCTAAAAACGCATAAGAGTATTCATTCCAGGAGCCTACACAAAATTAAAACAGTGTATGATAACATAAAAGAAAAAAAAAAAAATCAAGTGAAGTAGTGAACATTAAAACAAAACAAGAGTTATTTGATGTTTGGCCCTTATTCAGTGCATAAGGCAAATACGTCTAAGGAATATAGGACAGGGTCCAAAGTTAGAAGGAAGCCAGATTGTCTCAAAACTTCCCCTTTTTTAAAACTAACACTCTTTTGGCTTTAGAAAGCTACCTGTCTGGTGCAAAACTACAAACAATCAGAGGCCATTACTAGATTGAGATTCACACTTGTGAGATCTGCCATTGTGGGCAGATGGTGTCAGACCCCATATTTAGACAGCATATGCTCTCGTGGGAAGAATGAGATAAATGAGAAATTATTACTTGTAGTCTTGTTTGTTTTTTTGAAGAAATAAGAGGAAAATGGATCTCTCCATTAATGGGAAATTTTAAACACTGAGTTAATGAAGAAAAAACAAACAGTCTCACTGGCAGCATGTCCATCTGCATGCTGGCATCTTTGATCAGCAACTCAGTAATTTCCCAGGCCATTTGTCTGGAGGAGAATATAGATGTTATTTAACCATTCAAACCAGGGTTTATTTGGCAATGGAGAGGCTTCTGGAATGCACTTCTTAGAGTATCTGGTAGGCATGAAAGAGCTAATTTTTATCCAGTAGATTAGGGCATTTGTATACATGCTTGCGCCACAGCGCCGGGCACTTTTAAAAGCACCTGGTGTTGCAGCTGAGAAAATGGCAGCAGTGTGCTTTTGAACTAAAACACTGTAGGTGTTTTAGTTCAAAAGTGCACTGCCACCATTTTCTGCACACTGACATGCATTTCGTCACTTATACAACTGCACGCAAAGCAACACAGTGCGCGTCAGCTGGCATGCAGAGCAGGCTTGATTAATCGAGTCTGCTCCGACCCGCAGGATTTCCAGTGTGCAGCGGGACAAAAAGGTATGTTTATAAATGCCCTTAGAGTTCTTGACTGAGCTATGGTGCTCACACTTAGCAGTCCAGTTTTAGAGCACATAACTTCTACCTCCCCACATCAGAGAGTCTGGCAGAGGTAAAAGTCACCTTAAAAGGTAATTAGAAAACTTTTCAGTTTTTGAGTGGGCCCTAGGGTCAGCGCCCCAAAGTTCTGCTCCATACAATAAAATGGACTATTTTAGATCAATAGACCTCTAGTGCTTCCAAAATTGCTCTTCTGCCTGTCTTGTAAAAAAATAAAACTCAGTCCAATGCTTGTTTTGCTCTAGTATTTCCATTTTCAATGTGCTTATTCCGTCTCAGATTTTTGCTACAAGTAGATTCCAAGACATTTAAAAGAAGACACCATTTCCAGTTTCTTTTCCAACTCCTTGGATTTAGCTGTGTTGATGTCCAAGCTATCTGACATGCAATACTGCTGAAAAGCATCTAGTAATCTTTGGAGGCCTATTTGGGATTGTGATGCTATTAATACATTATCTGCATAAAGCAGGACAGAGATAGGGTCATTCAAAATCATGGGTGCGTAGAATCAATTCCCTGTTAGCCCATTTTAGATCATTGAAGAATAGAATTAAAAAAATAGCCAAGCAAGCAAACATCTTTGTCATACCCCATCTTAGCTGGGAAACTATTAGACAGGGTACTGCCAACGCCATACCATTTAAAGGAGTGGTACAACTACAACAGCTACAGTAAAATATTTTTTTTCGATTACAAACTTTTTTAAAGCAGCACAGTGAGTGACATGGTGAGTAATCAACCCTCCATTCTAGGTTTGGTTGGGTTTTATTGCCATTTTTTTCAGGTTCTAGCTTAGAAGTAAGGAGTTTTGATTGGCAAATGTTCATCTGCAGTATGTACAACTACAGTCTTCTATTACCGACCCCAGCAGATGATGTACTGGCTGACACACATCCAAAAAAGATTTTCTTTATTAACCAGAAAAACCTGGGTTGAATTCATAATCAAGACCAGCAGATACCATTAATAAATTAAAAGACAGGAATTCTCCTTTTTTATCTTGTTCAAAATAACCATTCATTGACAGGATTAAAATATAATGACCACACTTCACACTCTCTGGAAGAATAAACATTACTAGAGGGCTCCTAGATACATGGTAAAAAAAGGAAAGTGAACACTACACAAAAAAATATTGACAGAAAATATGTTAATCTGAGTCTTGACAGCTGGAGCAATGTATACAATGCTCCAGTAATACGCCAGAATTACAACAAAAGACGGGGTTGTCCGTCTTACAGAAACAACTGATGCATCAGGAAGTGATCATATAGTAGAATACCTAACAGAAGCAACAGTGTACGCTACAACAAACTGATCTGAAAAAATAAATGCATAGATTTGTCAGACCAAGAAGGATGCAAATGTAACAGAGGTGGGAAGAAATCTAGAACAGGAGTTAGTAACTTATGGCCCATGGCCTGAACGAAGCCATCTGATCAGGCCCACAGACATGAGGCTTTGGCAGTGGGGTAGGAGGGGGAACAGGGTTCAGCAGCAGTCACTTCCCCACATTGCTGTGGGGAGAAGCTCTGGTGGAGCTCCCCCACCTTGCCTCTGTGGAGAGAAGTGGCAGCAACTGGATCCTAGCATCAACCTACCTCTGACCTGAACTAGGTCACTCCAACCTGAAACCCAAAAACATAGGTGACCACTGATCTAGAAGATAATGAAGGGAACCTAAAATGTGTTAATATATTGATGCATTTCAGCCAAAGACTTAAGTATTCCAGAGAGAAAGAAATATACTGAAGTTGCAAAATTTCCTCCTTCAAATATTTTGCTTTATTTTCCAGTGGGGAAAAAAGGGGTTCAAACTCCAGCAAGAGGACAACTGAATTAAGCGGCTTTTAAGTCATTTTATTAAAAAATGGTTTATTATGATGACATTTTGTGAATAAAGTCACAAAATACCATATTCATTCTAATCTCAGATGAGGTTTTTTTCCCCATTCAGCATGGGGAAAAAAAACGCCACCTTAGATGCAAGTACAGCTGTTGCGGCTCCAGACAGAGAGGCTCATGCAGCAGGTTGGCGATGCATGGGAGTGTATGGGGAAGGGGTGTGTGGTATGAGGGAAGCAGGGGGATTACAGGGGAAGAGATGCACACAGTGAGGGGATTGTAGGGAAAGGGATACACGGCATGCTGGGACATGTCATGGGGGAAAGGGAGCGTAGAGCTAGGGGAGTGTGGAGGAAAGCTGTAAAGTGTGCTGGGGTGGCAGGGAGGAGACACAAGGAAGGGGCATGTGGAATGATTGGGGACCTGCTGCAGCTCCAGGCCCAAACCCAATGGAGGCTGGAGCCAGATCTACCACTATGGCTGGCTGCCCTATGCCTCCAGCAGACACAAAGTAATAGCAGCTATAAAGGTAAGGGAGACGGGGACAGGCACAAGAAGGGGACATGTGGTAGGAAGGTGAAGGCACTAAGGGGACAGGCACAGGGGACAAGTGGCAGCGACCCTGTGGTAGTGGCAAGAGTGATTAATTTAAAAGGACCCTTCAATAACTAGATCCTAGACATGGAAAATTAAATCAAATTTATAGTTTTCCATGTCTAGAAACTAATAATTGAGGGACTGTCTTAAATTCAGGGTGGTCTTAGATTCGGGTAAACACAGTAGATTAATCTGACCCACCAAAACAGTCAACACTGGGCAAAAAATTTTTAAAAAGCTGACTAACACTGAAACTTATTTTCACAGCGTTGAACAAACTGCAGAAAGATTATTGTTGAAAGGTTTTTAAGAACTTTGAAACATACAAAATTAAAGTTGCAGGAAAACATATTTCTCTCTTTCAATCTACAAATAAAGATGACAAAAGAGATGAAATCTACTAATTTAACATTAGCCAGACAACCTAAACTTAGGCAGAGAGACTGAGGCCATGAACAGGCTTTATATTTATACTTTGAGAAAAAAAAAACAATACACCTTTTTCTTGGCACAAAAAGTTTGAATGGGTTGATTTCTTACAAAAGCGAACTGGCTCTTCCAGAAGAAGTTAGATTAGATACTTATCAGGAAGATCTCCCACTTCCTGATATAACTTGAATGGCTGTATACCACTTCTCTTGGGTTTCGAGTACATACAGTATTCCACAGTCCTCTGCTTTTGGCCCCTCTCTCTAAGGGGACAGAAGGAGCAGCGACTCTCTGACAGCTCACCCCTGGGCAGGCTGCCAGGGAACCCTGTGGGGACCTTGCCTTGAAAAATTCCCCCCCACCCTCACAGATCAGCTGATTGGCAGGATTGAGGGGGTGGAGCATTCTCGCAGGGCTGTAACCCTTGCCAGGATGGTCTCTGGCAGCTGCTGCTTGTCAGAAGCTGCCAACTGCCAATTGACAGCCTGTCCCCTTCCCAGGCTGGGGAGAGCAGGCTATCAATTAATTGGATCCCCTCTAAGGGCAGTAGTGGCCCAGGGAGCACCCTCTAGTGCCCCAGCTTGGCTGGAGAGCTTACATGGGTGGCAGGGAGGGCTAAAATAGGGATGTAAATATCCTTCAAAAATTTATTACATTAGCCTCCTCTACTTCTATCAGTTAAATGGTTAACTGAAAACACAGCTGCTGCTGGGAACCACTCCTGGGGTCCTTTGATAGGGTGGGTGGGGAGAGGAGGTGGCGGCAAGCCCAGCCAGACAACACAGCCCACTGGAAGCCTTGCAGTAGGAAGGGAAGGAAGGGAAAGGGAAGGAAGCTCAACTAGGACCCACAAGGGAACGGAAGCATGGGCCAGGCCAGGGGGAGGGGCATGGCCTAGTCTCATGCAGCGGGGCTCAAGATTTGGCAACTTGGCAGTGGGGAACG
Source organism: Gavialis gangeticus (assembly GCF_001723915.1). Taxonomy (NCBI): domain Eukaryota; kingdom Metazoa; phylum Chordata; order Crocodylia; family Gavialidae; genus Gavialis; species Gavialis gangeticus. The sequence continues at coordinate 98,553,777 of NW_017729032.1, forward strand.
GTGGCCATACTTATTGCTACCACACACCTGCTGCCAAGTTCCCCAATCTATGGGAAGCCCTGTGGACCAGATACCTATGGCTTTGCAAACCTCATTCGTTCGGTCTGTGAGCCAGAAGGTGGGCACCCCTGATTTAAAAGATTTAAATAAAGGATTTTCAGTTGGTGATTTATAGATTTCATAGACATTAGGGCTGGAAGAGACCTCGGAAGATCATCGAGTCCAGCCCCCCCTGCCCAAAGGGCAGGATGTCAGCTGGGGTCACAGAATCCCAGCAAGATAAGCATCCAATTTACTCTTGAAGGTGTTCAATGTAGGTGCTTGAACCACCTCCGATGGCAGGCTGTTCCAGACCTTGGGGGCTCAGACAGTAAAGAAATTCTTCCTTATG
>NW_017729032.1:98559167-98571005 GCF_001723915.1 Gavialis gangeticus
TGTGGATGCTTTGCCCCAAAGTTTGGTGTCATCGGCAAACTTGGCCAGTCCGCTTCTGATTCCAATGTCCACATCATTAATGAAGATGTTGAACAACATGGGTCCAAGGACAGAGCCTTGGGGGACCCTGCTGGTCACAGGACACCATGATGATTGACTTCCATCAATTACGACCCTCTGGGTCTGACCACGGAGCCAATTTCCCAGCCAGCAGATTGTGGTGGACCCAAGGCCACAATTGGCCAGTTTCGCCAAGAGGTGATCATGGGATACCAGACTGAAGGCTTTTTTGAAGTCAAGATATATGACATCAATGTCTTTTCCCTTGTCTAGGTGATAGATCACCTGGTTGTAGAAGGAAATGAGATTGGTGAAGTAAGACCTACCCACAACAAACCCGTGCTGGCTATCCCTTAGGATGCTGGTGTCGGCCAGTCCATTAAGGATGGCCTCTTTAATAAACTTTTCTAAGATCTTCCCTGGGATACAGGTCAATTTAAATTAATCCAGCCTGATATTCACCTTAATTTTCAGCCCTACAACTGAATAAACGGACATACATTTCGCTGATCAACCAAAATGTACTTCACAGAAATACCTTCTCTTCCTATTGGAAATAAGTAAGATATTTCTTTCAGTTACCCTCAATTTAACTTTTTTTAAAAAAAGGGTCTGAGAAGAAAGAATAAATATAGAGAAAGAGTACTTTTTTACTATTTTGTTTCAGAATAAATGGGAAATCTAAGGACATTTAGAGCTTCTTTCTTTTCTTTCATCACTTGTGATCACCGAGTCAAGATATTTAAAGCCATCAACCAAATTTAATTCTGGTCTTCCTTGCAACTCTTACACATTTTAGGTTCTTTCTTCTTACTACCACTCCATGCCTCATATTTATAATCTCCAACCCAGATTCTTCAGTACTGAAGCTATACATATCAGGACAATATAGCACATCTCCACCCCAAGTCATTAAAAGATCGCAATGTTTCATGGAAGCAAAAGCTAAAAGGGATGCAATACTACCCTGATCCAAACCATGCTCCATGTGAAACCATTGAATCGTCTCACATCTTGTTTCCATACAACGAACATGAACTCTGCACATTCCTTTCTACAACCCATGTAAGTTTTATTCACAATTAACATTTCCAGCTCTTGCTATATACTGTAACCTGTCTCAATATCTATGAAGGCAAAGGAATTTTTTTATATCCCCCACAACTCTTTTCACTCAATTGTTTTGTAGCAAACATTGAATCTGTTCTTCTAGTACCCATATTGTTCTTCACTCAGTTTCCTTTCTGCCTTCTTTCAAGTCCATCCAAATGTAACTGACTCAAATTTCTTGTCACAATGTTGTACCTAAGTGTCATTTTCCCCAATAGCCACGTTTCTCATGTTTTTTCCAGATAGCACTACAATTCCTGTATTCCTGTTTTCTGGAGTGTCTATCAATCAGTTTTAAGTGCACTCTGAAGAGATTATATCCTCACTTCCCTGGTGCCATGGGCGTCTGTATACGACTACTACAGCTCTTTTTCATTTAACAGTTCTGGTCACCATCTCCAAATCTCCACCCTCTCCTTCTGTTCTTCAACATTTAACTGCCTTACATCATATTTCTCTTCCAGATTTTTTTATATTCAGTAAATTTTCAAAACATTCCTTCCACAGTCCCAGATGGATTAATGACCAAAATAACACTTTCCTCTTGCATTAGTCCTGGTTCTGCTGGCCTTATCTTTTTAACCAGTGCAGAATGTTCTTGTTATCCATACTTAACAAGAACTCCTTGTGTTAACTCTTTCCGTGCTTCTTCCTTTTTCCTACTTGTTAATATTATTTTTTTTCTGTTGCCCATGTTTATCTTTAATGTCAATCAATCAATCAATCAATCAATCGGGTTTTCAGCAATCCCCTCCATGACTTTTCAAACTGCTTTTAACACATTTTCATTGTACCACCCTATCTCTTTCTATTTCAGGAGTCGGCACCATTTTTAGGCAGAATACCAAGAACATCTGCAAACCCTACTTGTAATAAGTTGGCGTGCCGGGGGCAGATGGCAGGGCACCGGGAGGGGACCGATCCTTGTTGTGGTAGTGCAGCCCTGGCCCCTTCCCCATTGTCCACCCCAAGGCGCATGTGCCAAGCAAAATGCCTTCACATGCCACACACACTGGCACCCATACTGAGGGTTGCCTACCCCTGTTCTCCTCAACTCCACTGGTTCTTTCATAAACTTATCCTGCCTACTTTACACATACCTCCAAATTCATTTAATTCTACCTCTAATGCTTTGAATCAGCCTGTGGGGATGCTTACTTGCTATTCCTTCAAAGGAGTACAACAGCAATATCTTGTAACTTTCATATTTTCAATTTACTTCTGCTTTCAGAGGGTTGTTTGAAGCCCCCTACTACCAGCATACAAACTCCTGCCAATGCAGTCTTCGGGATCATATTCACATTTTCAGAAAGTTCTACCTAATCTGTAGAAACATACAACTCCCACTTCTGCCATCTCTACTACAACACGTTATTAAAATGCAGGGGTACGCCGATAAAAGTTATCGTGGCCAATACCAATAGCTGGTAATTAACCAACCATATGGGCCGATGCCAATCCAACACTCAATATTTAGTAATAGTACAAGGCATTTTAAAATACTGACCAACCTTTTTTTGTTTGTTTTGCATTTAACACACACAAATACACCCCCCCCACACACATTGCCCCCTTCCCCATGGCTCCTACCCGCAGCCCTGCTCCCCATGCAGCCCATGTTGCCACCACAGGTGGGTGGGGCAGACCCTCACGTGGACAGCAGCACCAGGCACATTTGAAGCCCAAGAGCATGCTGCTTGCTCAGTGCCAGCAGGTCTCATCAAGTTCCTGTGACCATCAGAGAGAAGCTGCTTTTGCAGAAGTACCTGGCAGAGCAGAACGTCCTTCGTGTGGCACCTTACCTCACCCATGCACAGAACAACGTCTACATAGCAGCCCTGGCGCTTAGGGCCCCTGTTGCGTGCGCAGTGTTTCCGTGGCGCCAGCAGCACAGTAGGAGCCAGTAACGGTCCCTTTGTTGCTGAACGCGTTGCCCCATGACCGCTCACCGGCACCGGGCCTCCCCCTCCCTCTGCTTGCTGGGACCTGTAGTCTGCTGCAGGTTTGGGACATGGGTACTGGACTATGTTCACCAGGGTTGTTCAGGCACATGGCCATAATTATCAGCTACAACAACTACAAAAACCTAATAGCCAGTAACGTAATTTCTCCTTTTATTAATGCCAATCTAATAGCCAACCAATATGTCAGTGCACCCCATATTAAATGCATCTCTTTCAAAACAAAGCATTTCCAATGCTAACCCCTTTCTTTGTCAATAGTTTAGTAGTTGCTCACCCTCTTCATTGCCAGTGCCATCTCTACATGATCTTAAGTTTTCTTCAGTGTTCAAGTTAGTAGACAGAATAAAATTTGAAGTCATCCAAAATGCTACCCACTCTCCAAACAAATTCTCTCTTCTACACTATATCCCATCTTTTAGGCCATACACTTACAAAATCTTGACTTTCTTTTGCAACCATCACCATAATCAACCTGTTCAAGATAGGCCTCATTTGTTATCAAGTCCCCCATTCTTACAATCAGTATGACAGCCATGCTGTTTCTATGAATGTGTCTATTGGCCAAATAACCAGATTTCCCTTTCACTGGCAAATGGAAAGGACACAACTGGAAACTGATCCCTGACCCCTTCCCTCCCCACCCCCAAAAAAACTGGCTCCTCCTACCATGAACAAGTGGTATGGCAGGAGGCACAGTAGTTGGGAATCAAGGATCAGATCCCATAGTGCCTTTAAAATAATGTGTGTCGGAGACCTCGAAGCAGTGCCCACTCAGGGCAACGACCTATGCATAGTAATTGAAAACGTGCAATAAGGTATCCCTTTAGCTGTTGCTGGAGCAGGACAGCGCAAAGAACTCATCTACTAACATAAGTTGGTATGAGGTAATGATTAGATATCTACCCTGTGAGATGATCGATCTGGGGGAAAAATAATTAACTCCTTTATAGATTTCCCCATTTCCTTATATAACATTTCTCCCTTTGAAGTTACTACAGCTTTTAGGGTAAATTCTGACAGGCAGAAGTTAGTGAAGAAACTAAGGAGGAAGCTTTCCTGGCCTTTTCATGCTATGCATTAAATTATGCTCCCTGCAAGACAGGAGGAGTTACAGCTCAGCTGATTTTGCTTACAAGCAAACTTTGCTCTACTTCCTCTCCTGTTAACTGTAATACTTAAGGCTGACACTACAGGAAGCACAATAAATGTGAAAAGTCTGAGTTGTCACAGAATCAGCATAGATCAAACAGGTATAATGGGGGAAAATATTACAAGAATGAAAATGAGAGAAATTTCCCATCCCCCACCTAGCTTTTATTCTACATTCTGAATGGGGGTACAGGGGGAGTTCCAATAATTACGAAGAGACTGGACTTCTGGCAATACAGACCCTCAGAGCCTGAAGATATGAAGCCAGTTAGCTCTCGGTTGTTTTGTTTTGGGTGTTGTTTTTTTAATTATGAGTATACTTTTTTGAAAGCATGACTTGTTCTGCACTAGTACAGCTGCACACGCAAAACCTAAAACCAATACCAGACCTCTCCCGCCACTGACTGATTGACAAGCCCAAACTGTCTCAAGGGATGCAGGCTGCAGAGTAAAAAGACCCCAATGTCGTAAATCTGTGGACCTCAAAAATAAGATTCACAAAGAAACCCCTTTTGCCTCCTCAAAAAATAATGCCAGCTTACCACCTCAAGTGAAGTTGCTGAAACCCTTATGAAAGATAGTAAATTAATGTCACTTTACTGTCAGATATACACCATAAACCTCAGATAGCAGTCTGTAGTGGCTAATCAGCAGGGCAGCCTTTCATCTGAACTCAACAGGTATAAAGGAAGCAAGAAAGGGGCCCAAGGAGTCACCTTTATTTGCCAGCTTTTCAGAGAGCAGCAGCCTCAAATTCATTGTCTGGCACTAACCTAGCTGAAATAACATGCAAAAAGCAAGCTACCCCTGCCCATTATTGAAAGATGGTCTAGAGCTGAGGAGGTGTCCTACTTAAAGAATAAGTTAGCCTCAAAATGCAGAGCGCGTTAAAACCAAGTACATCTTGTAGTGTACTTTAAACTTCAACTACTAAATTGACCAACAATCCAGGAGGATAGCTATGATCAGAGATAGAAAAAAAATTGGAAAAAGTTGATATGTCAGGCTACCAAAAAGTTTAGAAAATATGGATTTCAGCTAGAATAATAAACTTTTTGCTATATGTTTCTGAGGAAATAATTTTTAAATGACTTGCATGACTAAGTCCCCTGAACAACTAGAGTCTGGAGTTGCTCTATTATGATAAGCAAAATAACTTGGCAAACATCCAAGAAGCAAGACAGCTCTGAGCAAAGGGATACTAGTTTTGCTTTGCCCTCCCAAACTCATCTTTGTTGAGACAGAGTAGCCATAAGAGGTTTGGCAGGCATGGACAAGAAAAAGAACTGGATATCTAGTCAAATTTGTTACAAGGTTATTCATCTGCCTTGTAGACTAATACATTAATTCAAACTGCTCTTTTCTGAGCTACCTTCAGTACCTGGCTTGAGCAATCAAAGAATTTAGTTTCATATGCAAATTAATAAGAGAAATTAAGAACTGCTCTTTTAAAAAAATTAGTTAAAACACGATAGGCTAATCAGACTTATTTTGATACTGAAACATTTTGGTATACCTAAATAAAAAATAGCCACGTACAAAACATATCAATTATTTTTACTTCATAACTCAAAGTTTTAAATGTTAAGAAATCCTTCTCTTCTGTCCTAGCCCCATCACTTGTGGACAAACAGCATCATTCCATCACAGCAGAATAACTTACAAAATACTGCTCAGAATTTCACAAAGAATAAACTTAAGAAAGTTTTTTCGAAGGGAAAAGAGTGGCAGAAAGAGTAAGATTCAGTATCCAACTCCTATTCCAGCAGAGAATACTGCATCTCCTAGTAGTTTAAAAATAGGGTTCACAGTTCTATTACATATTTGGGGGCCTCTCTTCCAGCAGATGTGGATAAACCATTCCAAAAGTAGTTGCTCTTGATGCTTTTACTAGTAGGTGCTCCTGAATTTAAGTTTCATGATATATTCATTTAATATGATCATGTCCAAAATAAATGCGACATTTCTCTGTGATATAAGACAGCAAATGTGTTCTGATCTGTAGTTCATGAACATACCCACTAAATAAAAATGGATCAAATGAAGCATTCAGTAAAGAACTACAGAACATGATACACTTACAGCAAAAATCATGTTATACTCAATAGATACAAAGCCTATTGTTCTCTTTTCTTCAAAACAAAGATATAAATTATTAAAACTCCATTTCATTTACTGTCCATTTTCTTTGAAATAACATTTTAGCTCTCTCCAATATGAAGCCTGATATAGCTATTAAATCATTTACCTTATTTCGTGTTTTTACTTTCAATTTAGTCTTCTGCTTCCGTTTCAGTTTTTTCTTGCTTAAAATTTTCTTACCCCTAAAAAAGAAAAAAGGGAAATTCATGAGAAAAAGCAATTTGAAACTGTCCCATTGCAATCACAACCCCAAGGTAACCAGCAGCACCAGGAGGGAGGAATTTGTTTTTGTGAGCCTTTATAAGGGTTCCGTAAGCCAATGGCATTTAACACTTTGGCCCCATGGGCCAGATAAATGGCATGGGGCCACTCCGTGGGCCGAACTGGGCCCCATACACTGGGATCAGGGCCCTGTGCTGGTGGCCCCCCACCCCATTAAGATCATTGTTCAGACCCCATTAAGATCAGTGCCCAGAGGCACCGCTCCCAAGCCTCCAAATTTTCAGACCTGTAGGGAGCCCTGCTGGCCAGATGAGACAAAGCTGAGGGCCATATCTGGCCCATGGGCTTGAGATTGAGCACCCTGACTCCAAGCCAAGGGTCAGCAACCTACAGTCCACAGACTAGATTCAGCTAGCAGAACTACTGGATCCAGGCTGTGGACACAGTGCTTTGGCAGTGTTTGGCAGAAGGAACTTTTTTCCCCATGCTGCTGCACATGCGTAAAGCAGCAGCAGTTGCCCAAGTCCTAATGTCTTCCTGTTTCTGATTCAAACTGAGGCATTTGGCCTGCAGTCTTAAAAGGCTGCCAACTGCTGATCTAAGCAATGAATAACAACTACAGCTGTAAATACAAATCATGCACCAATGGTCTCTAAACACTAGTAAGCATAATTAAATTGGCTTTTATAACGTTATTGATATTGCAGGTTTTGGGATATACCAAGGGATGTACTCTACTTGTGATTTTGCCTTTTTCATGGAAACTGCAAAAAAAAACAGTTTCTGCAAACCCCACATGAATGGAGATCCCCAAAAATTTAGCACGGAATCACCCCCTCCACCAATCAGTGGCAAAGGTCATAGCTGCACAATGGCCAATCAGCAGCGGTGGTGGAGGAGAGAGGAGGAGAACACCTGCAAAAACATGTACGCCATGAGTGGCCCACGATTTTTTCTTTCACCTTAGTGTGATTTAGGTAGATCCCTAGATATAGCCAATGTATTTTTGTTTCTCCCCCAGTGCTGGACACTGCCATCTTGTAAAAGTTAACAATTCACATCTAACTTCTGTCCCTTCTACACTTAAAATAGAGACCTCTTTCTGTAACAACAGATCTCATAGGATTTGCAACAAATCTGCCAGCCACTCCACTTTTTTCAGTTACCACGCTGGTTCTCTCAAGAGAGCCACCATCATCCTTCTGCTGCATGCTCAAAATAGCAAACTCATCTCAGTAAGCTTCTCTGATACCTGCCCCTCCTGTCCCAACATTACACACTCTCCTTCAGCAATGCTACATATTCACATGCCAACTGCACCATGTTGAAAAAAATAATATCATAAACTTGTCTAAGAGTTGAGATTTCTGTTGGCCTACATCAGTAGCTCTCAACCTTTTAGACCATTAAGCCAAGAGCAACAAGGCTACAGGGTAGAGTAACACTCCCCTCTGGGTGGGGGATGGAAGAGGAGGCCACCAATGTCAGAGGGAGGGGAGGAAGGGCAGGGAAACTAAACAAAACTTACCTCCAGCAACAACTGCCTACCTAGTGAAATGAGGAGGAAGAAAGAAAAGGAGGGAGTAGAGCAGGAGTGGAGGGGAGGGGGGAGTGCTGTATAGGGAATCAGCAACATGGCGCAGGACAGGAAAGGGGGCGCACCAGGCCAAGGCTGCTTGTTGCCAATCCCTCCATATCGCACGACAGTCCCATTCACTTCAGGGACCAGACCCAGCCCGCAGGTTGTAGGTTGAGCACCACTAATCTATATAATAACTTTTGATCAACCAAGTGATTCAGCTCATTAACACAAGTTTGTCACCAGTACAAACCTTACCAAGGCACTTTTTATTTTTTGGTACAAGCCTACTAAAAATTACACTACAGTAAGCAAGACTAGTTAGGAGTTTATACATATATTAAAAAGACACTAAAACTGACTGCAAGACAGAACACTGGCATAGCAAGCTAAGCATGTGCACAGGGGTTATAAAAACATTATTTTAGATGCAGAAAGTGCTCTGACAGGACTCTAACACTGTAAAGCAGAGCTGCCTTCTTTGGTTTCCAAATAGGCAGCTATACCCTTCCAGCCATGTAGAACCTCAGGCAATACCATTTTGATTAACAGCAGAAATGGCTCCCTTTACTTTCTGGAACCCACCTGCTTTGTTGTTCCCACAACATTAAGACTTTCTATAGAAACATGGGTGCAAATCACTAGACCAGCCTCAACAGGGCACATCTCCAAAAAAAGGCCCCAGTATTGCAGTTAATAAGCACCCTGGTCCTTATTAAGAAAGGGATTTAAGTAACTTGAAGAGGTACTGGATTCTTCAAAGTAGGCGCACAAAAAACATCCCTGATAATTTGCTCCATGCAATTTTCATTTAAGAGACTGCATCTTGCAGGCTGCTCAAAGTGTCTTAAAGGCACAAAATTTCTACTTTCTAACTTTCCACAGGGGCTATTCCCTTGCTCTAATGGATGATGTGCATCATACCAATTCAAGACCCATCTAATGCTTGCCAGCTTCTACCCTTAAATTTAGCATTTGTCATCTACTCTTCAATATTCTAAAGGCACATCCCACTATCACCCTGCAGGTGCTATAACAGTAGTTATGCAGCTATGCACGAGTTACATTTCAACTGACTTGCAAAGCCGCAGACATCTAATGACAACTACAAAAACACGAGCGCAAATCATTGCGTGTTCCCAAAGTACAAGTAAAGGTCTGTTAAGAGCCTGAAAATAGTACTAACCACTGGGAGAAGCAGACTGTGAGATGGCAATGACAGAAAGCAGAAGATACTTTAGACATGGACTATAATGACCTCTAGCTTCTGTTACACAGCTTATCATCCAATAACAACAAATACAAAAAACAACGCACACTGCACAGGGCCTGGCACAGCACAGAAACATAGAATAGTTGCCTACAAATTTGAACATGTACATTGGAGGTTAAGTTCAATGTGGGACATCACTGAGCATGTGCATCACATGAAAACCATTGTGGAAATCATCACAAGGTAAGATATGGCTGATGTTTATGCCCTTAGGATGCAATTATATAACAAACAGCCAATTACATTACTTAATATAATCATGGGGGGGGAAATTATAGGTATAGGTATGTACTTACACACACAAAATATATTTGCAGTAAAAGAGGTGGCTAGGGGAAGAGATGTTAAAAGACAAGTTGGTTTGATATTTAGATACTAATATGCTGAGAAAGGAAGCAAGGTGGCAGGCAGTTAGCTCTTCAGTCCACTGTGAGACTTCATATAAAACTGCAATTATTTGCCTCAAAAGCAATACTACAATGCTATAAAATGAGGACATAATTGCTAAAATTACTGGAGCACACTTAAGCATAGGTAGCGTAAATACTGAACATGGTAATGAAAATACCTGACATTTGATGGAGTTTCTCAGCAGTTTGTCACTAAATAGTTTGCCTCCCCACAGGCTAAAAACTTAAGGTGGGAACAACTTGCAAACTGGCTTAATTAATCAAGAACAGGAGACTATTGTAAAAAGACTTCATGACATCACTAGACTTAGAAGTGATAAGAGAAGAGGCTACTGGTAAGCACATTCTTTTGCCAAGAGGCACATTATGACCAGACACAACTCTACCTTTTAAGATATGCAGAAGGCAATTTCCTGCTCTTTGACTATGATCTGCATTTGAGTCATTTTTACATCTCAGCTGTAGGACAAGGCTGCAAAATGCACATGAAGATCATACAAAGTTCATGACACCTAGTATCTGAGTTACCATCCACTAACATGAACTGCCCCATTGACACCTCAGCCTATTACTGTAAGTTGGTAAAATCTGAAAGACTCCACTGTATCAGTTACACTGCAGGTTGTGAACATTATTTACAACTACAGAAGAAAGATGTTTACATTTTCAAAAACCAAAGCCAAGTTTCTGGAGGACAAATTAGCCTGTCTTGGGGCTGCATACAGATGTTCATTTCTACTAAGAGAAATTTCTTCTGGCAGACAAACAACCCCAGAGCTGGACTGTATATACTTTCCTCCATCCCCATGACTAGACAGCTACTCCCTGGGCCACCCTCATCCTTAGCGGGAACTCATTACTTGTCAGCCATATTGTCTATTGTCTGGGAAGGGGGCAGGCTATCAAGTGGCAGCTGGAACATATTGAAAAACAGCAGCTGTCCTGGAAAACTGGGAAGGGTTCCCAGGAGGAGTTAAGTCAGAAGAAAGCATATAGATGTTCGGGCTCCTGGCAAATGTTACACTTATGCTGTAATTCATCAATTAAACTGTTTTAAATAGTACCCTACCCATGAGTTTAAACAATTAATGGTGCAATAAAATGTGAAAACCCACACAATTATTCCATAAAATATGGGACAGTGTTTGGGTGGTTTCCACTGTGCGTTAAAGTGAAAGTGTGGCAGGGTCCCTGCCATGCAGCCTGATGCCAGTTGCATGGTATGGCTCTGGAACCAAGGTAGGGACCTATAATCAGCTGATTATCACTCCCAGTCCTGGGACCACACTAGTTCACTGGGCATTAGGCTTCTTGTCAGGGTAGGGGGAGTCCAGCATCATGGTACTAATGGCATGAATAGGATCTGATCCCAAAAACCCACGTCCTGCCATGTCCATATTTTTCCAGCTACAATATACCTTTTTCCAAAAACCAGGTGCCGAAGATGAGTGTATATTATATACAGGGATACACGGTAACAGCAGTTTCTGCTGTTTAAGCTTGAGCTAGGCAAAGGCAATACCAATAGTTAAGTGAATACGTGATCCACAGGGCACAGAATACTGAGCAAGCTCAGCTCCCTCAGCTACTGCTACCCAGCTACTCACAGGGAAAGATCTTTTTTCCTTCATTCTGCCTTTCACAATCAAAGCGAGTTATCTTCATAGTTTCATAGTTGGTAGGGTCAGAAGGGACCTGAGCAGATCATCAAGTCCAACCCCCAGCCATGGCAGGAAAGAGTATTGGGATCAAACGACCCAAGCAAGGTGTTCGTCTAGCCTCATTTTAAAAACCCCCAGGGTAGGAGCCAGCACCACTTCTCTTGGAAGTTGATTCCAGATCCTAGTCACCCTGACAGTGAAGTAGCACCTCCTGATATCTAGCCTAAATCTACCCTCTGCCAGCTTGTGACCATTATTTCTAGTCACT
>NW_017729032.1:98571166-98574530 GCF_001723915.1 Gavialis gangeticus
GCACCCAGAACTGGACACAGTACTCCAACTGCGGCCTGACCAGTGTCGCACAGAGGGGGAGGATCACCTCCTTGGACCTGCTTGAGATGCATGACAAGGTACACTTGGCCTTCCTGACTGCTTCCCCACACTGTTGGCCCATGTTCATTTTGGCATCAATACTGACTCCAAGATCCTTTTCGGCCTCTACAATGACAAGAAGGGAGCTCCCCAGCCTGTAGGTATGCTGCTGCTTCTTCCCCCCCAGGTGCATCACCTTGCATTTGTCAGTGTTGAAACCCATCGTGTTCTCATTCGCCCACTCCTGTAACATGTCTAGGTCTGACTGCAGCCTATTCCTCCCTTCTAGCATGCCCGCTTCCCCCAACATCTTAGTGTCATCTGCGAATTTGAACAGGTGCTTTTTACACCATCGTCCAAGTCACTGATGATGTCGAACAGTGCAAGCCCAAGGACCAAGCCCTGCAGAACCCCACTGCCCACATCCCTCCAGGTTGAAAGGGGCCCATCCGCCACCCCTCTGGGTGTGGCCCTCCAGCCAACTAGTGACCCATTTGACTGTGTAGGTGTCAATGCCACAGTCCCCTAGTTTAATTAGAACAAGGTGAGAGAGAGCATCAAAGGCCTTCCTAAAGTCCAAAAAGACTACGTCCGCTGCTACCACTGCATCTAAGGATTTGGTGACCTGGTCATAGAAGGCCACCAGGTTAGTCTGACAGGACCTGCCTCTAATGAGCCCATATTGGTTGCCCCCATGCATAACCTCCCCTGCTGGCACCTCATGGACATGCGCCAGGATAACTCTCTCAAAAAGCTTACCCAGGACCGAGGTAAGACTGACTGGCCTATAGTTTCCTGGGTCCTCCTGCCTCCCTTTTTTTGAAAACGGGAACCAAATTGGCCCTTTTCCAGTCCTCTGGCACCACACGAGAGCACCATGAGTGCTTGGAAAGCCGTGCCAGGGATCCCACTATGACCTCTACTAATTCCCTCAGTGCTCTGAGGTGGAGATCGTCAGGACCTTACTCTGGGGCATGTTGTATATTATAAAATACAGTGCTTTAAGGGTGCCCTAAGAGAATTATTAGTTATAAGTTGCAGGAGATTCAGTCCCTGCTCTATGCAGCCATTACTCTGGAAAAACTTTTTTCTTCACTGTGCCTTTCAAAAATAAGTTATGTATTACTTTACAGGGCATGTTCTATGCAAAAAATAATATGGCGCTAGAAGGACAACAGTGCTTTGTCTTTTCAAGTGCAATTCCAAACAGTTTACTTTCACATATCAACTGCAACATTATCTATTAGTAAGTTATCTGCAAAACCATATGTACAAGGGCAATTTGCCATTTCACTCCACCTGAAAGATTTAAGTTCTCCATTCTTACTGGAAACTTCCAGCTCCTCTTGTTTGTATTACAAAAGTCTTTCCATCATAGCAAAACTGACACCTTTTGAACATTTCCAGCCCTAATTCAAATACAAATAAAAACCTGTAACAAACTAAAACAATAATGCTTCAAGAATTTGCTTAGAAGGAACATGAACTTTACAATACAGGATGAAAGCTTACTACTCTTTAGATGGAGATCAGACCTATAGGGTCAAATCAAAACTAGGCACATTTGTGCCACTGCTAGTTGTCCCCTGGGAATGCCCCTGTAACATGCACTCTGGCGCATGGCAAGTTGACACAGGTGGGGTAAGGGCTGGTCCCAGCAGCTTTACCTGAGTTACTGGGGCCTCCCAGGGCTCCAATGGCAGCGACCTGGGTTTGCAGAGCCCAGCCAGCAGCAGGAGCATGGCTCTGGCCGGCCACGATCGTTTCATGAGGCACATGCTGCCACCACGTGCGCTGCCCCACTTTTTTTTTTTGGCTTGGGCTTTCTGACACCAAGATCTCCCAGTGTCAAAAAACCCTGCCACACTGCAAATCAGCAGAGCAGCAAATATCTGCATGTGCGGCACATGCAGTTTGCTGCACTGCAGATGGGTCTGCAGCACCGCAAACTGTACATGCATGCTTGTCTGGATGCACCCAATATGGCAAGTACTGTACACTGTTAGGCAGCCCTGCAGTAGAAGACTGGGATCATCCAGGGAACCTGGTTTTCTCTGTTTAAAAATCCCAAATTCTCTGATTTGAAAAAAATTCAAGTTCTCCGATTAAAAAAACCCAAAGTCTACTTTTCTCCATGACTAAAATGAAATGCCATTATATCTATAAGTATCAGTTGAACACAATGTTTTATTGATAGCTTTATAATTTTAAAGCAATTTGGAAGCCTACCAGCACCTCAATCATAATAAAATAAATTCTACGTACCTATACATTTTGGCATTTGATTTTGTTTTACCATGGAAAAAAAAAATCAGAGCTCCTTCTACCCTCTTCACTCACCAGGATGTGGGTCCAGCTGTAGCTGTCCCCCCAACAACCCTCCCACCCCCACTTTGTGGTGCTGATTAGCTCTGATATGCCAGTGCCTTGCTCCTGCTGTCCCTCCTCACTCCTAATCCACAGACCCTGGCCCTGACAGTGTCCCTCACTCCCAACCCACAGCCCTCCCAGCCCTGTTGGTGCCCCTCACTCCTGATCCGAAGCCACACAGCCCTGCCGGTGCCCCTCACTCCTGACCCAACGAGCAAGGACACAGGTGACACACTGGGAATAAGAGGGGCATGTGCCCACCTACATTTCTATGCCCACAGTGAGGTGTGGGGAAGCAGCCGGGCAGAACCAGCTCCAGGCAGGAGCCGCCTCCGCAGCCCAGCAAGCAGGACCCAGTATGGGAGGAGAGCCCTGCTGCCATGGCTGCCAAGATGTGGCATGGCAGTGGCGTGGACTGTGCCCTGCTAGTGCCAGGTAGGGGTCACCGCACCTTGGAGGCTATACTAACACACCATTCCTTCCCGCTGGGCTGCGGAGGCAGCTCTTACCCAGAGCCGGTCCGGCCTAACTGCAGCCTCGCACCCCACTGCAGGCACAGAAATGGGGGGGAGGGAGGAAGGGGGGGATGCCCCAATGCATTGCCTGTGCCCCACAGACCTACCTGAAGGAAGCTGTGGGAGTTGCTCTCCATCACACTGCCTGACTGCCATGTGCCCCCTGCATCCTGCTCCCCCCACCCCCAAGCCCCTTGCAGGCTAGAACTCTGTCAGCCTATAAGGGGAAACCTATCATTTCCCACATTTTTCTCCTTTAAAGGAGAAAATCCATATTTTTTCATGGCAAATGGAAAACCCGGATCCCTGGTCATCAGTTAGGAAGGATCTAAAACAAAACAAAAACAAACCAACCAATTGTCTAATGTCTTGAAGAAAAAAAGACAGCAGAGAAAGACAATACCCAGACCTGGATGATG
>NW_017729032.1:98579530-98591318 GCF_001723915.1 Gavialis gangeticus
AAAGAAAATGGAGTTGTAAATAGAGATAAAAAGGGTAATGGGAGAGGTGGCAAAGATATTTTTGAGAGATTTAATTTAAAATGAAAACAGGATATTGAAGGGAGAGACGAGAGAGAGAGAGAAATACACTGGGTTGCTGGGGGGAAGATCAGAAGTGTTAACTGATAGGAAAAAAAAAAAAAAGGAAATTACGTAAGAAATAAGGAATTCAATTTTGGCCATACTAAGCTTAAAATCAAGGCAAGACATCCTACTGATACGACTTTCTGTGATTTTCTAAAAGGACGTGCCAAGAGATTGATTCTGAGTCTCTTGTATAATGATTATACTTGACTTAACTTGCTGGCGCAGCTTCCACAAGGAAAAAGTGGTAAGCAGGTGGGAGAAAGGATGGGACACGGACTTTGTTGTTTCGGGGAGTGGGGGGGGTCATTTGTTTTTTTACTTTTAATTTATTGGCTTATTTAAAATAAAGGGGGCAAGGTTAAAAAACCAATCAGTTAAAAGCAACCAATTAAAAGCAGAGAACTCCATTATGGAGCTAGTTAGGGAAAAAAATAAAAACCACCACCAAAGAACAACTCATTCAACCATGGGGCACAGTAGATCCTGGGTTGCCCTTTACTTCAAAAAGTAATCTTCACCTTAAAAAGGCTGGAGACCACTGGGCATGGCAAGACAAATGCGTCTTCCTAGCTTTAAATTAAAGGTGCACATAATACCTCATAGGCACTCTGTTTCTAAAAAATAGATTAAGAAAAATCCTTTTAAATTTTAACTTAATTTTAAGAACAGTGCAAAAATCTAACAGAAGTACATGTATTCTATTCATTTTATAAATAGTTAGCATTCACTCAATTTCTATAAGTAACTTAACCTGTGTTTGAGTTTAACAGAACTTAGCCCTGTAAAAACAGTCTATGCTACTATTGCCTCATGCCCCATGAACATCTTAAATTAAAGCAGTCACAGAAATGACTCCATTCAGAGAGAAGCATCCAATTCCTTTCTGTTAGTGACAGCTGAACAGACTTGCTACAAATGCCCTCTACTTTAATACCGATCAGACATCTGACAAATGGAAAGGGATTTGGTAAACACAGTTAGCATGACCCATCTGCCTGCTAATAAAGACGTTCAGAGGATGTGGAAACCCAAATATGCACCCATACACAGTCTAATTTACTCCTTACGGCAATAAATTGATTGAATGCCAGGACTAATATTTTCTAACACCCCGGTCTTTGATCAGATCTTTGTCTCCAACTTAAGAGGTATCCAATTGTTAGGCGTAGCACTCTTTTGACAGCAACAGACTTACACAAGTTGCAAGTATCTGAGCTTGACAAAGTAGTATAAAAAGCTTCTTAAAATTGTGACTTTGGTAACACTCGTAAGTCAGGTGAGACAGCTGAAACTGCCTTTCTGAAGACCTGAAGTGCCAAGCAAACCACAACTCCAGGAAGTTGCCAAAAGGTAATGAAACCAGTAAAGTAATTTTGCAAAATACCCCCTAGCAACTGAAAACAATAAGGGAAATTAACTATACTAAATATCTGCAGTATCTACTCTACACAAAGTGTGAGGAGTACTACAAAGGAAAATATAACTGTTGGCAAGTACTACAGCTGAGAGAGAGATACAGAGAAAATATTTTACATAAAAAGCAGAATTTTCCACACGTGAGATGGATCACAGTAGAACTGCAGAAAAAGGTCATTTTCCTTAAGTTTTTAGATATTGAGAAGCAAGAAGAGTTAGATCAGCAATTGTCTACATTACTGAAGCTTTAATATATATTTGTGTACCTAAAAAACCATGCACCTCACTTCTATACCAAAAGATGAACCAACTAAAGTAGAGAAAATTCAGAAGCAATCCAGTAAAAAAGTAAGATGTATTTAAATATACATTCAGGAAAGCATGAAGGAAATTAAGCCAAACCACAGTGAAGACTTCTTCCCCTACCAAGAAAAATTATTTTATATAAAAAGATTTAAAAAAAAAAAGCTCTTAAAATTGTTAAGATCCTACTCTAAAGGCAATCAGCAAAGAACTGAGTATCAGGGAAAAAATGTACGTGAATTTGCCCCCATTTTGCCAGTAATATACTTGTATCAAGAACAAGATACAACTGAACTTGAACTGCTGTCAAGAACAAAACAGAAGCCTAGATCATCCCTCCCAAATATTCCCTCACCTGAATACTTTGGGGCAGAACCACTGTTGAATTCACAAAAAAATTATTTTAACTTCAAGTATCATTCTGGTCTTGCACCAATATTATTTCTCTATTCAGTTTTAACAGGATTGCAGAATAATTACTGACAGTAAAAGGACAACAAAGTTGCTGAAGAAACCATATCTAAGAAACTGAATACTGCTGCAAGTTACGTGTTGAAAAATTATAAACTGGAGCTCTGTGTTATAAGGCAATGAAATAAATCATTTACACACAATAAAGCAGCATTTTCTCAAAAGTGAGAAGTCTCAAACAGCAACCCATTGGCCACTGAGTTAATGGAACTGAAAGCCAATACAAAGTACAGGTGAAAAAGCAGAAGTTGACAAAATAAGCTGTTCAAACAAAGGAAAAGCATCAACTGCTGCTTGGAAAGATAGACACAGGAGAACCCAGTAAGCTGCTTGCAGACAGTTTCAGATATAGAAATAAAGACCACCACGATAAGAATGTCAGACAAAGAACAATGATTCCAGAAACCAGCTAGAAGGGAAACAGAAAAATGAGGGTTACCAAGAGAAATTCATATTTCCAAAGCCATATATGTAGGAAAATTACAGGAAAGCAGAGAAAAGTGACAGCAGTACTTCCTCTAACCTAAGTTGCGTAACATTAGTTACCTAAGCAGCAAGCAGAATAGTTAGCTTAACTGAAACTGATTATAAATAAACAATTCCCTCAAAGCAAAACATCAACACCATGCTTCAGTGTCCCAACATGTAATGGGACACTGAAGCTAAGCAGTGCAGCATCTCAGATTAAGAGATCATCTCCCATCATTGGTCCCTCCCCCCCCCACCAATCAGAGTAAGAGACAGGCACCACTGTTGCAAGTTACCTAATTATGGCTTCTTTACTTTTCATTCCATCCAGGAAAAGCACACACCAACTGCAGAAACTTCCTCAGCCTAAGGGTTTTTAAACCCAAAAGCTTGCTTAAATATTTTTTTACAACTATTTAAGTTGGTCTAATTAAAAATAACAGATTCACCCAAAGAACCTTGTCTATGTCTTTAGACCAACACGGCTACAACCTATACCCCTGTAATTATGCACCAGCACCTAGCTTCACTACCAATAAGGCCTGGATACAAAGAGTGTAACAGTAGTGGTAAACCTGACTTGCTACCAGGCTGGAAGATCCTTATATATTAAAATAAACAAACAAACAACAACAAAATGCACTAGTCAAAATGCCTAAAATGGATTCTTTTGTCACTAACGAAGTCTGACATTTTGAAGGCATGAACGAAGACAGAAAGTTTACAGCAGATTAAGTCTGCTATTCTAGTCTATACTCAATAGATAAGACCCTTAGACATTGCATCAATGTCAAAAGAGATAGCAGTATCAAGAACCCAGGGCTAAGCCAGCAAAAAAGAACAGTCCAAAGGCTTATCTATACTTGAAAGTTAATGCAGATTAAGACAGGATATGAATTTAAAGAGCAACTGCTACTTCAGAAAGTAGGTTTCTTTCCCTGCTCAATTCAATCCACTTTCAAGGTAAATTGAGATAAACAGAAGCAAGACACTCTGTCTTGAATAACTGTGTCCACAGATGGAGCTATTCAATAACAGATACTTGCAAAAAAATCATGCCATTTGCAGATAACCCCCAAGAGATCAAGATTTGTACAAACCAGCAGTGAACTTGAACGAGTTATTCAACATAGAAAACTTTCTCTAGAGATGGAGACAAAAAAAAAAAAAAAACAAACAGATCTGTAATGCTATTTAGCAACAGCAGTATAAGAAAGAGAGCAATAGTCAAAAATTCTGATCAGGAATGCCCAACCTCTGGCCGGCAAAGCCACAACATCTGGCCTGCAAAAATCCCCACAGGTCAGAAGAACTGGCAGCTGGGGAGCCAGGGAAGCTCCACAGAGCTGGGTCCAGGCCAGCCTAGACCACTGGAGCACAGTGAGATCAGGGCTAGGTCTATCTTGATCAGGGCTGGCATGTTCACCCCATCCCTTCCCTGCACACATCCAGATGGGGACCAGGCCATTTCCCACCCCCACCAACAGATGGCTCAGACCGCACATCTACCTGCCCGTGGCTGGGTGGGGCCCTGCCCACCTGGATCAAGCTCAGCAGCTGGATCAGGTCTATGGTTGAAACTGGCACCTGCCCATCTGGCCCATGGGGCAAAAACACTGGATACTACTGGCCTAGACTACAAGGAACTGAATGATGCAGGGAGAACCCCACCAGCCATTCCTTCAAATCAAAGAAGCCATGAACAAATGAGAAGGTAGATCTAACATGAAGAATTAAAATTAAAGGAAGATGACAGATTTCTGGCTGAATAAAGTTATCATAACACTTCCCAGGCTGTTAGGAAAGCTAAGGCAGATACAGAACTAGGGCTAGCATCAAGGACAACAAAAAGTCCTTTTTCAAATACACAGGGAGTATGAAGAAAGCACCGGGTAACATGGGGACCCTGCAGGATACACAAGGCAATCTGGTGGTTGCACCAGAGGAAAAGACAGACCTTTTTAACAATTTCTTTGCCTCCATTTTTTTGTGCAGGGACCAGGGCTCCCCCATTGAGACTCAGGAGAGACTCGGACAGGCCTAGGGTCAGGGAGGACCAAGTTAGGGAACTTCTGGAGGGGCTGGACGTGTTCAGATCAGCAGGTCCAGATGCTCTCCACCCTAGGGTGCTGAGGGAATTGGCAGGGGCTACTGAGGGGCCCCGGCACGGCTTTATGAGCACTCGTGGTGCTCTGGCCAGGTGCCAGATGACTGGAAGAAGGGCCAACGTGGTTCCCATTTTCAAAAAAGGGAGGAGGGAGGGCCCAGACAACTATAGGACTGTTAGTCTTACTTCAATCCTGGGGAAACTCTTTGAGAAGATTATCCAGGAGCACATCTGGGAAGAACCTGCAGGGAAGACAACGCACAGAGGCAACCAACGTGGGTTCATAAGGGACAAGTCCTGTCAGACCAACCTGGTGGCCTTCTACGACCAGGTCGCAAAATCCTTGGACCCAGGAGTCACAGTGGACGTGGTCTTTCTGGACTTTAGGAAGGCCTTCGATACGGTGTCTCACCCCATTCTCATAAAAAATTAGGCAACTGTGGTGTAGATGCCTACACAGTCAGGTGGGTCACAAATTAGCTGGAGGGCTACACCCAGACAGTGGTGGTGGATGGGTCATTTTTGACCTGGAGGGATGTGGGCAGTGGGGTCCCCCAGGGCTCGGTCCTTGGGCCTGCACTGTTTAATATCCTCATCAGCAACTTGGACAAGGGGGTGAAAAGCACCCTGTTCAAATTTGCAGATGACACTGAGATGTGGGGAGGGGAGGGCACGCTAGAAGAGAAGGACAGGCTACAACTAAATCTGGACAGGTTGCAGGGGTGGGTGGATGAGAATAGGATGGGATTCAATACTGACAAGTACAGGGTACTGCACTTGGGCAGTAAAACCCAGCAGCATACCTATAGGCTAGGGAACTCCCTTCTCAAAAGCACAGTGGCAGAAACAGATCTTGGAGTCATTACAGATTCCAAAATGAACATGGGCTGCCAATGTGAAGATGCAGTCAGTAAGGCCAAACACACTTTGTCATGCATCCACATATGCATCATAAGCAGGGCCAAGTAGGTGATCCTCCCCCTCTATGCAACACTGGTCAGGCTGCAGTTGGAGTACTGCATCCAGTGCTGGGTGCTGCACTTTAGGAGAGATGTGGCCAGCATCGAGAGGGTCCAGAGGAGGGCCACTCGCATGATCCGGGGACAGCAGGGCAGACCCTATGAGGAGAGGCTATGGGACCTGAACCTGTTCAGGCTTCACAAGAGAAGGCTGAGGGGATCTAGTGGCCATCTACAAATTTACCAGGGGGGACCAAAGGGGAATGGGAGAGACCCTGTTCACCCCCTGAAGTAACATGGAATAACAGCCATAAGTTGTTTGAGAGTAGGTTCAGGCTGGACAACAGAAGACACTACTTCACAGTCAGGGTGGCTAGGATCTGGAACCAACTTCCAAGGGAAGTGGTGCTGGCTCCTACCTTGGGGGCTTTAAAAGGAGGCTTGACAATTACCTAGCTGGGGTCATATGAGCCCAGTATTGTCTCCTGCCCAGGGCAGGGGGTTGGACTTGATGATCTACTTAGGTACCTTCCGACCCTATATCTACGCATCTATGAAAGCTGGATCTACCAGTAGGAAAAATTTCTTGTGAGACTGATGCTATTATATGCACAACTGCTAGATACTAAATACCAAAACTGGAAGTGAAACCTTGGAACCAAAAACAACTAAATTGGGGAGAGGGATGTGATAGAGTGATATAACAATCCATTGACATTCCTACCTATCTAGAGCTCCAAAAGACATTAACATACAAGTACAAAAACTACTTACTGCCCAATATCTAAATCCAATTATTAGGCTGGTGAATGTATAATGGAATTATCCTCAAGTTTGCCACATATTTTACCAAGTACTTGTTTCTGCATCTTAACCTTGATCATATCTAAGACTGATGTTTAAATGAAACAATATTTACTTAAAAGATTATTCTAAACCTAGTGTTATAATTTTGGACAAGTTAACTTAATTCAATATATTTTTAAATTGCTTGCTGTGTACCCAGTAACCGTAACACTAATAATATGGGAACTTTATAGCTATTCAAGTTATTTCATGATATTAAATTAATAACTCTTGTACACTTTAATGTTCAAAACTGATGTTTCTGATTGGCAGTGGAACTGTAAGTATGAGGAAAAATATCCCCAATGTGATTAGTGAAATGCAGAAGTAATCTAAAAGTTGCCAGCAGTAGTATCATAGCAGGTGAGAAAGGAGAGAAACTCAGACTGAACAGCAAATTTTGTTCAGAAAAATACTGGGGTATTAAACATATGAGAGAAAGCCAGCTTCACAGCATGAGAAGAATCAGCATTTTTACCACAATTTAAACACGAGTGGTTTTTTAGATCTCAGGACCTTAGTAATTAAAGGAAGCTGCATTTTAAGCTAAGCTCAAATATTTTTTCCTATTTTTCAAGGCACTAACATGCACAGAACCTTTCCAATGCAATTTTATCAGCAATTACATCCAAAGTGGGAGGCAAAAATCTGTAACTACACATACTGAAACACTATAGTACCACGAATCTTTCTGCTAAGATTTGACTACCCAGTGTAAGAAATTAATTAAGTGCATGTCCTACTAATGTTCTCTCCATGTCCAAACCATTACTAGACAAGCAAACAAATGCACAATATCACTATTTCAGAATCTGAACATCTCTCTCTTAGGACCTGACACAAAACCACCCATTCACTACTAAAATGTCACAATGTAACAGAATCTTTGTTCACTTCTACATTGGGTTGGAAGTTATAACTTAAATAGGTAGGGCCTGTATATCCCTTTAGGATGAATCTAATCACTGTATCATGCCTTGCAGCTTTAGGTAAGTTAACTATATACTGTCTAAAATGACTTTTCTTGAAGGAAATACTAAGATGCAAGACTACATGCCCCTCTTCTTTCACCAGTGAGATTAAGTTCCAATACCTTAATGCCTGAACATTCCTGTTGTCAACTGCACGCATCAAGGCATATAAACTTTACTTACACCAGAGCTGTCCAACTTCCGAGTAACCAGAAGCCACATACTGCACACCCTCCCTTTCTGTACTGGGCAAAGGACATGACACCCCCCATCCCTCTCCCCCTGCCCACCCCTCCCCCACACACAGCCAAAGGGCAGGGACTGGAAACAGAAGCACGAGGAGGGAAGGGAACCACAAAGACCCTGGCAGCATCAGTTGTGGGAGGAGAGGCAGCTAGGCAGAAGCCTAAAGGCTATGTATTGACCTAAGATTTCCAGCTAGACGGCCCTAACTTATATCATTTAAGTCTAAAGGACTTAAAAAGCTCAATTTGTCAATTTAAAAAATGTCTGACTAGGAACAACATTCATATTGCAATTTTCTATCCCTCCCCTTCCACCCTGAAGTCCCCTGCCAACCTGCTCTGCTAATAACTTTAAAACTAATTAATTGAATACCTCCATTACTTTACCCATAGACGTTTCTTTATGTAACACTGTACATCAACGTTTAACCTCTTAAATTCTGTCAATATTTCTGTCACCAAGTTTATCAAATATTATGACATATATTCTGTATCACACTGCATGAGCTAAGAATCAGAGCTCAAAATAAATGCTTTCAGCTACTGATTGAGGACTAACTAACATCAAAATAAATTAGAAATATTAAAATAATGTATAAAGTTATACATAAGCTGTGTTTGTCATGCTTAAGAACTATGAGAACATCCCAAGATGAAGAACAGTTTTCACAAATGGCAGGTGCTCGTCAGTGCTGGTTCCAGCATGGTTGGAAGACCACCGTACAAATAGTACAGGATAGCCAAGCAGAAGATTGCCAGAGAAGTGGAAAAGTGCTTTATGCTTAAAGGTACAGATGAGTTTAATTCATAAAATGTTCATTACATTGATAACTCTACATCTATTAATCCACCCTGTAAAGTACATCTCACTCTTGAGCAGCGAGTGTCAATATCAATCAATTCCTGCTGAAAAAGTATGTCTGAAGCTTGGGGGAAGCGAGGGGGAGAGAGGGGAGAACTAAGAGAACCACACACTGGCAAAAGTTGCCTCATTATTCTCTTCAAGTTTTCATGGCATTGGTTAGCATTATTAGCTAGTATTGCCTTTATGCCACAGAATGTTATATACACAATGTCAGAGTCCTAGTAAATAGTTTAAAAGTACATCTGGAAACAAAGAGAAAAATCAAACAACCTCATTCAATATCAAAATGTTTGCAACTTTCTTCCATCCCTCATTATTTATTATTAAGAGCACTGACATGAAAATATAGTATGTGTTGTAAGGTTTAAATTGTCCTACAGCCCACTTAAAGCAGTCATACTTGAAACTACTGTGCTTTCAGAATCTCTGTTTGAATATAGAAATACTGAAGTTACTTCAAATTACTTAACACATTTTCATTATAGAAGCAACGTGAAAATACAATTGTTTTTATCTGTCTAGAATTGAAAAGCCATTAAAGGATGTTAAATCCTAAACTACATGTTTCTGATATAATATTCAAAAGGTGGGAAGAAGCAGACTGTTTGGCAGGCCAGATAAAAAAAACCCAAGCTTCATATGTGATGAGAAGCCATACAACTGCGTAGTGCTTTTTGCTACAATTAATTTTTTTAATTGC
The DNA here is from genome assembly GCF_001723915.1 of Gavialis gangeticus. Classification (NCBI taxonomy): domain Eukaryota; kingdom Metazoa; phylum Chordata; order Crocodylia; family Gavialidae; genus Gavialis; species Gavialis gangeticus. The sequence goes on from NW_017729032.1 coordinate 98,589,008, forward strand.
TCAACAAAAACAATCCAATATATAAAACACTGTAGCTCTTTTTAAGTTACCTAACTGCTTACTGAATTTGCAAACAGCAAAAAAGTCAGACCAGAGTGTGGGTTAAAAAAACCCCTCCCCATTCTTCAGCAATGTGAACAATGTGCCTTTACCACTAGAGAGGGTTAAAAACAGACATTCCACTGTTATAATAACCACAAACATAAGGTTTAACTAAAATTTACCAAACACTGTCCTTTAAAATTGATCTTAGTTGGATCAACTAGCTACTAATTTTCCCCAATAGGAGTAAGTGCTATGTCGAATATTTCTATCCAATTATGGAAGCTGGTGAAGCGTGCTAAAGCCATATAAAACTTATGAAATACCTTTTACCTTCTTTTATGAGGTACTGTTAAATCTTTTTAAACATGCAGTAACAATCACTTGTTACTTTCAAGCAATTCACCTTTGCATGATCACTCTCAATACATGATCTCACACAGTCTGTTTTTTCCTAACTTTTCAAAAGCATTCAAGAAAACAAAACAAAAAAAGGGTAGTTTATCCTATATCTTTCTATCAGGGAGTCACTGGTCATACCTCCATTATGTAAAACCCAACTCAATACAAGAATTCAATCTCTTATTTTGCAACAAAAATATACGTCAACCCCCAAATTGTAACATTTTCTCTAAATACAGGAAGCACTGTCTTGAGAAATTGAGTTTATTAGCTTGACTATTATTAATTTAAATCGATCCTCCAAAGACCTTACTTTTTCGATTCCCAGAATTAAAAACTTACTAAAAACTCCTCAAATACAACAAATTAATTACAACCTGACCTCTTAACTACTGGCATCTAGTTAGGATTAGAATTATCTAGAAAAGGTTACATTTTTTTCAAAAGTTCCTGGAAAATTTGAACCTCTTGTCAAAAAATGTCATCCCTTGATTTTTCTACCAATCTAGTTCTGAGTGCAAACCTGGTAGTGTAGGACTAAGACCCCCCCTTAACTGGTGTTATTTTGACAGCAGAGTCATTCAGCCTGTAAACTCTCTCTTCCAACAGAGTTTGCATGCTGCTGTTCTCTTGGTTATGATGAGTCAGTCAGTGATAGCAAAGAGATGGTGATTCTGTATTAAGACCTCACACTGATAGGTTACTTAGTGGTTTTTAAGAGTTCTACAGTCCAAATATGGTAAAATTCACCAGCAATATCCCTTTGTTTTGCACTTCAACAATACAATGAAGCTCTACATTTGATTTAGCTAATACATTTTGGTTTCTGCACCCTGTTCTGAAGTGTGCTGGCAACTTCACATCATACCAGCGTACCTGGCCCGGCAAATGAACAAGGAAACGTTTTAAAATTGTACGCATCTTCCTTCACTTAAGTCATCACACAGATGATCTGTTTCTGTGATTCCCCCCCATACAATGGGGGTGAGGGTGGGGATCACAGAGTTCTAGCAGATAGCACGTAGACGGAGTTCAAACACAAAAACTGTTAGGACAGTTGTAAGAAAGTTATAATTATACCAACCTAACCTTAAAAGAAATCCCAACATGACAAGCTATTGGCACCTTTCTTCCGCCATATCATGTCCCCCAACACAATAATCAGACAACTGAGGCTGAACCTGAACTATCTAATGTTCCTGTTTGTCCTCCCAGATAAGATGAAACCCACTGAAACCTCCTGTTTGGAAAAGGAAAGAGCGACACAAGCCTGGAAACCAGGCGTGCCAGGAGCAGCAACATTTCCAGAGCTCCTGCACGAACCAAAGGTGTTTGTCCACAACCTGGTGCCTGCGTATGCCTCCCCCGAGTCAGGCAGGCAGGGTCCTCACCTTGTCAACAAGAATCAGGTGACATTACTGTATTGGCAGGACCCTTCTTTTCTACATCTTTTTTTTAATTTAATTTTGCGGGGGGAGGGGGGAGGGAGCAGAGCTGTGCTGTGCTGTCCAGCCACACGGTACAATGCAGAGCAATGACGCATGGATTCACCTCATCCACTCGCCCCCTAGTATGGGATGTGGGCGCCCTGTGCCGCAGTCGGGGTGCTGGGCAGGAGGGGAAATCAATCCTGGGGAGGGAACAATGAGAGGGAGGGAGGTGGCTGGGAGCCTGCAGGCCTGGCTAGGCCAGAAGAGGAAAGCAGGGAGAGATTCAACTCAGCAAGGTCCCCTCCGCTGCTCACAAAGCAGCAGCCGCCGCCGCCCCTGAAACCATGGCGGGGTCCCCGCTGCGCCCCTGCCCGCGGCTGCGCCCTGCGCTCCCCACGTGGCGCTGCCCGCCCCTCCCCACAGGCCGGCAAGGGGCG
>NW_017729032.1:98591768-98604037 GCF_001723915.1 Gavialis gangeticus
CCCCGGCGCGCCCCTGGCAGGGGCGGGGGCGTCCTTGGCCCTCCCAGGGCGCGGCCCCTGAGCGCGGCCACGGTCTTCCCGCCGGTTCTGCGGCCTTCGGCTTCGCCAGCCCCATGTGGAGCTTAAACTTCCCAGGCTTTCGCAGGGCCAGATTTTACACACGCACGTAGTATTTCCAGGCTTTTACAGGACGAGATTTGATACACACACATATATGGTTACGTATTTTATACCCACACGTATTTGCCCTGTGAAAACCTGGAAATACTACATGTGTGTAAAGATACATATGCACACACAAATATAAACATATATATTTAGACACGTGGTATTTCCAATCTTTATACATACTTACATACACACACGGATTTGCACACATGTAATATTTCCAGGCTTTTGCAGGGCCAGATTTTATAGGCACATGGATACATGTATATGTATGTGTGTGTGTCTGTATATATCAGGGCTGAGCAAAATGCGGCCCAGGGGCCGGATGCAACCTGCCAGGCCATTCTATCTGGCCTGCAGGGCCCCCCCCAAAATTAAGAATATTAACATTTATCTGCCACTGGCTGACTGTCATGTGGCCGTCAATGGCTTAACAAAACTCAGTAAGTGGCCCTCTGCCGGAAATAATTGCCTGCCCCTACACACATACATGCGTATACATACATAAACATATATATGTGTTAGGGATGTGCAGAATTTCACCAGCTGTTTCATTTCAGTGCTGTTCCGACTCATTTTGAGCTCGAAACAGCAACATCAAAATGAAACGAATGGCTTCCAAGCAGCCTTGAAACTAAATGAGGCAGTTGAAATATTTCAAAAGTTTCAAAAGGTTTCAAGTTCGAAGCTGAAGCTGGGATTTCCTGCAGGGAAACAGAAAGTAAGGAGAGGGGCGGGGAAGAGGGGAGAAGGACACAGTAAAGGCATGCCTTAACACACACACAGTCACACAGTGAGGGCACGTCTTAGCACACACGCTGAAGAAGAAGATCCTGGAGGAGAGGAAAGAAAAGCTTTGTCACAGTTTGGCTGCCTGAGATGCTGCTGATGCTACTGTGCTAGTACTCACTAAGTTATTTTATTACCTGTTGTCATTTAAAGTGGTGAACTGGACTGAGGCTGTAGGGGAGGAGTCCTCATTGGGGCACGCTACCGTGTTGTGTAGAGGCCCCTCACCCAGTGTGTCACCCATGTCACGAGATTTGCTTGTCAGCAGCTTGAGATGCAGTTTTCCAAAAACCCCTGCACCTCTCTCCTTGAAACATGGCAGGCTTCATGGCCTCAGCAAGGGCTACCCTCCCTGCAGTTTTCACCCCGCTGTGCCTTCATACTTACAAGTGACATGAGTTTTGCTTTCAATACTTTGAGGTGCATTTTCCCAGAAACCCCAGCATCTATTTCCTTGAAGGCTGGCAGGCTTCATGGCCTTAGAAGGGGTTACCATCTCTGCAAGGTTCATCTGAATTGGACAAGAAATGACAAAGTTATAGGTAGTTTCATGCTTCCTCATTATAGCCTATGGGCAAAACGTTGAAACAGCGTCAAAACAGCGAAGTTTTGACAAAATGAAACAGAACAGTGCTTTCTAAATGAATCAGAACTTGAAACAAAACACTGTCCCATCGAAACAGCAAAACGGAAGTCAAACGAAACGGTGCTGTTTTGCGCAGCCCTAATATGTGTGTATATATACCTACACCTGTGTGTGTGTGTGTGTGTGTGTGTGTGTGTGTGTGCGCGCGCACGCAGGGGGCTGGATCCGATGATCTTGCAAGGTCCCTTCCAGCCCTAATGTCTATGAAATCTATTAAATATACATAATGTGTATATATATAGACACACATATATACGCATGCATATGCATATATGTGTGTATATGCATATATGTGTATATATACATTTACACACACACACATATGTGTGTGTGTATATGCGTGTATATATATATGTATTTATACACATGTAGTAGGCAACTGTTGATCCTCTGGATCATGATGTGCAAGTAAGAGGTCTAGTCAGCTGCCAGATGAATCTGCTTGTGGCTGACAAGCCCAATTGGAGAGCAACGCAGCTGGCTACAAGTTTCACAGATCAGCATGTTGCCTGAGTTGGAGTCAGCATGCTGCTTTCTTCTTTCTCACTTTGCTTCTATCCTCTGAATCAAAGCTGGTTCATGTTGAGCTGCACCCAGTGCCACATGTTCCCTCCAGATTGGACAGGATTCTGCACGATCCTCCCAGCTTTTTATGTTCATGTTGAACAACTTCATATTTTTGCACAGGTCATGGTACTGCCATACAGGGCAACTCTGCTGTCTAGAGCCATCTCAAATCTCATTATACAAAATATTCTTGGGGTTACGGTCTTCTCCAGTTCTCCTGACATGGCCAATCTCAACCTCTTCTTTTTTATAGTGGTTTTTAAGTGTGTCAGTCCTGTGCACTCCAGCACTGTTGTGTTTTGTATTCTGTCTTTATTTTCAGGATCTTACACAGCCATCTCATGTATATGCATATGTATATATATGTGTGTGTGTAGCAGGGAACCAGAAGGCAGGCTAAGCTAAGCTAACTACCAGAGGACTAGCCATCAGAAAGCAGACAGGCTCATAACAGGATAGGGGCTACCCCTGGGGGGGCGGTGACTACCCCAGGAGCTAGCTGCAAAAAGTAATACGCACAGGGGGTGGACATCCAGGTTGCCTAGGAGCAAAAGAGCTACAAGCAGCTCAGCTAAGCCACCACCGAGAAGGGCAGGTCAGCCCTCAGGCCAAAATGGAAACCCCTGTGGACAACTGGAAAACCATCTGACAGGAAGGGGCAGGGCTTTTTAGGTACATAAGACCAGTGCCTGAGGACCAGGGATCCTGGTTTTCTCTGATAAAAAAATCCCCAATTTTCAGATTAAGAAAGGTAACTCCAAATCCACCTTTTTCCGTGATTAAAATGGAACACCACTAAAATATTATCTATACATATAAAAGGCTTAGTCTGTGTGTCTGCCTGTGTTTCGTAAGGCTCCTGGGGGGCGTGGCTCCTGGCAGTGCAGGGCTCCAGTTAGTGCTGCGTCAAGAATGGTGGTGGCCACCCACTGCCCTGGGGTGAGGGAGTGGGGCGTGGGGCCAGATGCAGAGCAGGCAGGGAGTGGGTGGCACGTGGCTGGATGCAGAGCAGCGGCAGCACAGGGCAGTGGGTGGCAGCAGCATGTGCAAGCTTTTTCCCGCTTGTCCTGGGGGGCAGCACAGGGTGGTGGGTGGCAGCACTCCATACCCACCCGCTTCCCCTCTCCCATGTTATTCTTGATCGGCAATTAGCTAGTCTATATATAGCGGTGTATCATTTTGATCATGGAAAAAGATTCCTTTTTTAATCCAAAAATTGAGGATGATTTTTTTTCCAGAGAAAACCAGGATCTCCGATGATAAGCTTCTCAATGGTGGACAGCATCTCTACTCTGAAAGCCTGATCCTGACCAATGTGGAGTCATGGCAACTCCTACTGAAGTCTTTACTGTTCAGGGTGAGGCCACAAGTATTTGAAATGCTTTTCTTAGCATCGCATGGTGTTCTGTTCACTTTGTTTTGCACTATCAGAGGGCACTTTCCATGTCCATAGCAATCCTTATGACTTTGGGATTGGCACGAGTGATGAAAGGGATGGCAGAGCAGCCCTTTCATCCTGCATGTCTCTCTTCTACCTACATAACAGAGGCAGGGGTCACATTATGGGAGGGGTCACGGGGGGCTGAGCCTCCCCCTCTCTCCCCACCAGAAAAGACGAGAGCTCCCCCATAAGAGATAAAGTCCTCACCCTGGGGTTTATCAGAGAAGACCAGGAAAGAAAACCCTCCTGAGGACAGTCTGGCAGTCTGGCCTTGCAAGCAGCAGAGAGAGGAGCTCTAGAGCAGGAGGGATGCAGAAAGGGATTTACCGGCGCTCAGGATATTCCCGAGAGATGCAGGTATATTGCTAAAAGGGACTTATAATATGTGAGGAAGTTATTGACCAAGAGTGTAAGATTTTTGTTGTTGTTGTTACACTGCTTGTGGGTTTGCATTTGTGTTCGGATTAAGACCTGGAGGACCAGAGTGTGGCTGAAAGGGAGGACAAGAGACCACACAGGGGTGCCTGAGAGGCATTCCAGATTTTCAGCCCTATCAGGGGTAGGCTTCAGCCATGCAGGCCAGGGGCAAGGGCCCAAGCAGAGCAAGATGGGCTAAGGGCCAGACAAGGCTAAGTCCCAAAAGCCCAGCCAGAGGACCTGTACAAATGGTGTATGAATCTAGAATAACATCTGCGAGGCACAGACATGGCTGTAGAGGCATAAGAAGGCCATATAACTCCATCAAAATAACTCCATCCAAGTGTGCCAGATAACAGACAAGGGAGCGTACTTGAGGAGTCAGAGCAGGGCAGGAGCCATGTGGTCATGAGGGGGTAACACTTCCTCCCCTAGGGCTCAGTCCTACCATAATATGTTTGTGTGTGTGTGTGTATACACACACATACACAATTACTATACATCAGGGATATCAAGCATATGGCCTACAGGCCAGTGGGGTCCATAAGTTGCTGGACCAACCCTGTGTGCCAACCCCAGCCACTCATGCCCTATGCAGTGTGCAGGGTGGACCTGGTACCGCACCCCTTGCACACAGTCCAGGGAGCTGGCCTAGGGAGCACACTGCAGTGAGTGAGGTGATTGGCAACAGCCCATCATGGCTTCCCAGACTGCGAGCCCCTTCCCAGCAGGGGGCCACACTGTAGGGCCAGCACAACTGCTGTGGAGCATAGCGGTGCTGTGGGGGCATGGCCAGGCAGGGCACCTGGGGAGGGCAGGGACAGGGGTTATTCCTTCTTCCTCTGGCCTCCGGCGGGAGATCAGCTGCGGGTCCTATTCAGGGCAGGGATGAATACTGCAGTGACAGCAGGCAGACCTGGCTGCCAGTGGGGGTACAGGGGAGACTAACTCTCCTCCCTGCCCCGCTCTGCCTCAGGGGCCATGGTGCCCGGTGCTACAGAAGGAGGAGGGAGCAACCAGCAGACCCTGCTCAGGTCCCTGCTGGTGGCACAGGGAAGGGGGTATTAAACCCCTTTCTGGCCAGACCCCCACCCTTGCCTGTCCTTGCTTGGGCTGGGGAGCAGAAATGGCAGGGCAGCCTGGCTGGGCTAGAGCAAAGAGCCCCTCTCAGCCCAGAGAGCATGCTGGGATGCTGGGGGTCTCTGGTTTATTTTAAACCAGCAAGGAGTCTGGGACAGGCACTGCATAAACCAGTTTAGTCAAATCAGTTAAGTCTGACACTACATTCAGCCGGGTTTATCTCAAACCGGTTTTAGCCATTTTGAAATTGGTTTATGTGCACTGAATGTCTGTTCTGTTATAGATTCAAACCAGTTTCTGATCACTTAAACTGGACCCGAGGGAGGGGGAGGAAGACTCAGTCAGTACACCCGAAGCCTGTGCCAAGGCAGTCCACAGGAAAGCAGGAGCTCTGGCAGATGACATCCAGGAGAGGATCATGAGAAAATGTTTAATAGGAGAATGGGGATTGAAGCATTGAGTCGAGAGGGATCCCATGCCATGGAGCCAGGGGCTCCTGACACTTTAAGAGGAGAGAGCAGCAGGAGCACAGCCTGATCCTTAATTAAGAGAATGAAACCTCCTGTGCATGGGGAAGGGAAAGGTAAGTGATTGGAAGGAGGTGGGACTCCCAGGTCAATGAGGCCAGGCCCTAAGCCCAAGCAGGCAATCAAACCCTGAAGGCTTCAGGGAGAGGAACTTCCGTAGGGAAGCAGACTGTAAGAAGCAGTGCCCAGAGGAACAGAAGCTATGCATGAGGGTGAGAAGCTGGCCTAGCCTTCGGAGTTATAGTTTATGGGAGGCGAACTCCATGAAGGCAGTGAATAGATTATAGCTGTACTAAAATACATTTGAGTTTGAAGCAGTTGCTTGCATTTTTTGTTTTAGTTTAAACCAGAGGACTGGATGTGGCTGTACAGGGTAGACTGGAAGCCACAGGGGGCTATAGGGGCACGCAGCTTAGAAGTCTACCCGAACTGGGGACCCAGTAGGTTGTGTGGGGCTAAATCCCAAACACTGTAGGAAGCAGACCTGAAAGCTGCCTTGCCCATTTTACCCTATTACATTCTAAAGCAGTCTCTTTTATACCATCTACTTCTACCACTCCAACAATATCCTCTTATTCCTTGAATTCATTTGTTTCATCCTGCATTTATTTCTTATTAGAATTTTTCATCCTTAGCGTCAGATCTCTGTACAAGAAAAAGTTCTTTGTCCATATTTTCACTTTATTTCCTCCTGCATACCACCCTCAAAGCCTCCCATACCTAAGTTCTACTTGAACTTTTCTGACTCTTCTTGTTAAGCTTTCTTCCATGCTGACCTTCTACACTTGTTAACTCTCATTCTCCTAGTCCAACCATTTCCAACTCTCTTCTCATTCAAATACCCTTAAAACTTACTTAAATTCTGGGGGAACGTTTGTCCACCAGAGCGCCCAAGGGATGACGAGGTCGAATGGTTATAAACTACTGCAAGACCGTTTCAGGCTGGACATAAGGAAGAATTTCTTTACTGTCCAAGCCCCCAAGGTCTGGAACAGCCTGCCATCGGAGGTAGTTCAAGCACCTACATTGAACAGCTTCAGGAGTAAACTGGATGCTTATCTTGCTGGGATCCTATGACCCCAGCTGACTTCCTGCCCTTCAGACGTGGGGCTGGACTCGATGATCTTCTTAGGTCCCTTCCAGCCCTAATGTCTATGAAATCTATGAAATTAATATGAAAACTGTCAAAATACATGCCATATATTTATTAATTTGTTGCTTTTGAAGTTTAGACCTTCAGCTTTTTTTATCACTTTGGACTTTATATACTAACTCTTGAAGTAGGGATAATAACACTGTACAATAGTAAGTTGAATAAAACAATTAATCTTTTACTTCTACCATGACAATTGGCACCTTATAAGAACCTAAATATAATGTTTACAAAGTATATATAAACTTAGCCCCATCGTTCATGATTAATTATTTTCCTTTCACAGTCATGCAGGCAGATTGCCTAACGCCATCATATCTTTCTTATTTTGGACACAGAGACAAAATGTGCATGCAACAAATGCAATAATAACTGCAATAGATTGTAGTTTACATAAACAAATGTATTTCCAGCAATATTAACATATCCTGGTCATGAGTTATACTTTAAAAACGGTTGAGGAAAAATAAGGAGGATCCAAAACAATCATAACATTTTAATTAACAGGATTGCAGTATGTGATTAACCTAAACGCAGTTAATTGTCCTAGTGTTTAGAGAAACACACGTCTTTGAAAGCAAAATACAGATGATATATTATTACACAATGTATATAGTTTTGCAATTATAGAGCACTGCAAATCTCCAAAATATTGAAAGCATAAAATAAGGATTCCTTGATCTTGAGATTGATAAGACTAGTAACCTAATTCCAGCTCCTGCGGACCTAGCTGCACCAAGGCCAGGCAGCTTTCAGCTGAACCTGCATGATACCTTGGAGGTAGGGGCAGTATCACCTCTTTGCATCTATTCGTCATGCCTCTGCTAATGTATGATAAAGTGCAGTTAGCTTTGCTGATGATTTTGTTGCACTGATGACTCATGTTTATCTTGGAGTCCACTATGACTCTGAGATCTGTGCTGCTGAAAGGGTCTTTCCCCAGCTGGTAAGTGTGCTGGATATATTTATGCCCTAGATGCAGCACTCTGCATTTTTCCTTGTTGAACTGCATCCAATTGTTTTCAGCCCACTCTTCCAACCTGTCCAGGTCCACTTGCAGTCATTCCCTACCCTCTGGTGTGTTCACTTCACCCCACAATTTAGTATCATCCACAAACTTGGACAGAGTACACCTTACTCCCACATCCAAGTCACTCATGAAGACATTGAAGAGTACAGGTCTGAGGACCGAGCCCTGTGGGACCCCACTGCTCACATCCTTCCAGGTTGATACTGACCTGTCCACCACCACCTGAGTGTGACCCCCAAGCCAATTTGCCACCCACCGGACTGTGTAAACATCTAAGTCACAGCCTCTTCATTTATTTATGAGAATAGGGTGAGATACCAGATTGAAGGCCTTCCTAAAATCCAAGTAAATGATATCCACTTCTACTCTTGCGTCTTGGCGTTCTGTGACCTGGTCATAAAAGGAAACCAGATCAGTCAGGCATGGTGTATGTGCTATGAACCCATGCTGGTTGCCCTGCTGCGTTATTTTTCCCACTGGACTCTCACAAATAGGAACCTTTATCATTTTTTCAAAGACTTTTCCAAGGATCAAGGTAAAACTAACTGGCCTATAATTACTTGGATCCTCCTTCCTTCCTTTCTTGAAAACAGGGACCACATTGGCCCTTTTCCAGTCCTCCAGGACCTGACCCAAGCACCACAAGTGCTCAAACAGCCATGCCAGTGGTTCTGCTATGACACTGGCCAATTCTTTCAGTACCGTTGGATGCAGCTCATCCAGGCCTGCTGACTTAAACACATCCAGTGCATCCAAATTGGGGCTTGAGTCCGGAGTGGGCGCACGTGTGCCTCCAGCACACATGTGCCCCCTGTACTTACCAGTGGCAGCAGAGACAGCAGTGGTGGATCCTCTAAAGGTAAAGCCGGCACAGCTGTAGAGGATCCGGAGGGGGAGCCTCCCAGATCCCTCTTAACTGAGCCGGCAGGAAGCCGCACTCTCAAGCCATGCACGAACAGAGCGTGCAAACAGGTGTGCTCTGTGGGGTGTAGGCAGGCAACTGGCTAGTGGGGGGACTTCCCCCTGGGTGAGGGGGGACTGTCCAGAGGCTGATCCCTGGGGCAGCAGCTGCAGCCACCCCAGGAACCAGGCCTCTCCCTGCAGGAGGGTGACACAGGGATCTGGGCTGCCAGCAGGCTGTGCCAGGGAAGCCCGGAGCAGCCTGATTGGCAGAGCCAGGCCACAGCAGCCTGATTGGCTGCTGGGCGAGCGTGGGTAATTCAAACCATGGCCCTTACAAGCCACTGTTTGATCAAGCCTCCAGAACACGTGTGCCCCCTGTACTTACCAGCGGTGGCAGAGGCAGCGGAGACAGATCCTTTAAAGGTAAGTGGGGCACGGAAGCTGGCACAGCTGTAGAGGATCCGGAGGGGGAGCCCCCTGGATCCCTCTTAACTGAGCCAGCAGGGAGCTGCGGTCCTAAGCTGTGCACAAACAGAGTGCGCAAACAGGCGGGCTCTGTAAAGGCTCGCCGGCGTTTGCGCTGGCATTTGTACAAGGTGGGCATGCAGCAGGAGCCAGGAAGGAGTCTCCAGCAAGAGAGAGAGGAAGACTCACAGCTCCACGGACATGGTAAGAACACGGGGAGCAGCTGCTAGGGACCACGCCTCAGTGGTAAGGACACAGAGGGCAGCCACTGGAGACCCTGCCCCAATGGTGCCACCTACCCTGGGCTCCTCTGAGGCCTCCATCCAGATAGAGCCTATGGTGGGATAGGTGGCCCCCTGCCCCCCTGTCTGTGGGAGCTGCCTGGTGGGGACCGGGAGGCCGTGGGTGGAGGAAGGGTCTGGAGGCTCCCTTGCCTGTCCCTCTTGTGCCCAACTTCGGGCCCTAGAGGAGCAGGTGAGGAAACTTCAGGCTGAGGTGAGCAGGCTACAAGGAATCGGGGCTGCGGTGGACAAAATTGACACATATTTCCATTCTCTGCAGGATTAGTCTTCCAGCAGACAGACCTCCTGGGAAGGACACACAACAGAGGAATGACAGGAGGTGACCACCAGAACCAGGGCTGCTCAGGCTAGCATGGTGGTGGCTCCCCAGGTACAACTGGGGAACAGATTCTAGGCCTTGGCAGCCTTGGAGGAGAAGGTCAAAGTGGATGCCTCTGCGGGGGGATGGTGCCACTCTACACACAGCACAGTCTGAGCAAGGACGGAACACAATGAGGAAGAAACGCCAAGTCCTTGTCATCGGAGACTCCATCCTCAGGGGAACAGAGGGTCCCATCAGCCAACCTGACCCCATGGCACATGAGGTCTGCTGCCTGCCTGGGGCTCAGATTCAGGATGTTACAGGCATGATCCTGGACCTCATTTGACCCTCAGACCAGTACTCCATGGTCCTAATCCACATGGGAACAAATGATGTGGCGGGGAGCAGTCCAGACCACATCATGAAGGACTACGAGGCCCTGGGGGCCAAGCTCAAGGAGACAGAGGTGCAGGTGGTATTCTTCTCTATTCTGCCAGTAAGTAGATGCAGACGGAGCCACGAGGCCTGCATCAGAGTGGTCAACCGGCGCCTTCGGAGTTGGTGCCACCAGGCAGCCCTCAGGTTGCTTGACAACAACCCACATTTTCATGCAGGGGAAATGCTCGGGTGTGCTTTAAGCTAGCTTTGCTGAGGGATGGGGCCACAGTGGGGGGACACAAGGACACTTCCCAGCCAAGACAGGTGACGAACACAAGAAGTACCCAGATAGTGACAGGGGTCTGGATAGACCTGGGATCAGCAGGGAGGTGCATGTACCCTTAGGAGGCCTTAAATGCCTCTACACTAATGTTCGTAGTATGGGGAACAAGCAGGAGGAACTTGCCCTCCTGCTAGCTAACACAATCCCAGACACAGTGGGGCTCACTGAAACCTGGTGGGATTCAATCCATGATTGAGTGGTAAACATCAAGGGCTACAGACTGTTCAGACGGGATAGAATGGGGAGGAAAGCTGGGGATGTGGTGCTCTACATCAAAGAGCAATACTTGTCCTAAACAAACAGCACAGGGTCAGAGGAGGGGCAGACTGAGTGCTTTCGGTTGGAATACAAGGGGGTCGAGGGGAAAGGGACTAAATGGTGGCTGTCTACTATTAACCACCTAACCAGGGGGAAGAGCTGGACCAGGAATTCTCAGGTCAGCTTGTGGAGGCAGTTAGGTCAAGGGACCTGATCATCATGGGTGACCTAAACTACCTGGATATCTGCTGGCAGGAGCAGTCAGCCAGGTCTGACCACTCATGTAGGTTCCTAGCCGAGATACAGGACATCCACCTAGTCCAGGAGGTACACAGTCCCACCAGGGGAAATGCCTTGCTGGACCTGGTCCTGGCCACAGGCAACAACCTGGTGAGGGGACTGCAGGTTCTCAACCACCTGGGCGATAGCGATCACCACCTACTGGAATTCACCATCCAGTACAGGGTGTCAACAGCCTGCAGCAAGGCAGCAGACCTTGACTTCAGAAGGGCCAATTTCAATGAGCTAAGAAGATTAGTCGGGGAGGAACTGAGGTCCTGGAGAGTAGGGGAGTTGGGAGTCCGAGATGAGTCATTGTTCCTTAAGGAGACGATCCTCTGTGCCCGAAGGGTGACAGTCCCAATGCGAGTCAAAGGAGGCAAGAGTGTTCAAAAGCTCCCATGGCTCACCAAAGGCATTCAAGAATGTCTGAAAGCTAAAAAGGAGGCGTACACCTGATGGGAGGGAGGGGCCGTCACCAAGGAGGATTATACCTCCGTTGCTCGAGACTGTAGCGGGGCTGTTAGGAAGGCTAAGGCAGAGGCAGAACTAGGACTAGCAACCAGGATCAAAGATAACAAGAAGTGCTTTTTTAAATACATAGGGAGTAAAAAGAAAGCACTGGGTAATGTGGGGCCCCTACAGGACACGCTTGGCAATCTGGTGGTTGCACCAGATGACAAAGCTGATCTCTTTAACAAATTCTTTGCCTCCATTTTTCTGAGCAGGGACTGGGACATCCCCCCCCACCGGGATTCCAGACGGACTCAGGGGAGGCACAGCCAGGCCTAGGGTCACAGAGGACCTAGTCAGGGAACTTCTGGTAGGGCTGGACGTGTTCAAATCAGCAGGTCCAGATGATCGCCACCCCAGGGTGCTGAGGGAATTGGCAGAGGTTATTGTGGGACCCCTGGCATGGCTTTATGAGCACTTGTGGTGCTCTGGCCAGGTGCCAGAGAACTGGAAAAGTGTCAATGTGATCCCCATTTTCAAAAAGGGGAGGAAGGAGGACCCGGGATACGATAGGCCCTTTAGTCTTACCTCGGTCCTGGGGAAGCTCTTTGAGAAAATTATTCAGGAGCACATCTGTGAGGGACCAGCAGGGGAGATTATACTTAGGGGCAACCAACATGGGTTCATTAGGGGCAGGTCATATAATCATAGAATCATCATAGAATCATAGAAGTAGGGTCGGAAGGGACCTTGTAGATCTTCAAGTCCG
>NW_017729032.1:98604255-98612490 GCF_001723915.1 Gavialis gangeticus
AGCACCACTTCCCTAGGAAGTTTGTTCCAGCTCCTAGCCACCCTAACTGTGAAGTAGTTCTTGCGGATGTCTAATCTAAATCTACTCTCTAATAATTTGTGTCCATTGTTCCTTGTCATGCCAGGGGGCGCTAGGGGAAACAGTGTCTCCCCTAAACCCTTCTGGTCCCCCCTAGTGAGTTTATAGACAGTCACCGGGTCCCCCCTCAGCCTTCTCTTGTGAAGGCTGAACAGGTTTAGGTCCTGCAGTCTTTCAATGTAGTGTCTGCCCTGTAGTCCCCAGATCATGTGGGTGGCCCTCCTCTGGACCCTCTCAATGTTGTCCACATCCCTCCTGAAATGGGGCGCACAGAACTGGACGCAGTACTCCAGCTGTGGCCTGACCAGCGTCACATAGAGGGGGAGAATCACCTCCCTGGCTCTACTTGAGATGCACCTGTGGATGCACGACAAGGTCCGGTTAGCCCTGCCACCTATGACCTCGCATCGTCGGCCCATGTTCATCTTGGAGTCAATAATGACTCCAAGATTCCTGTCAGACCAACCTGGTTGTCTTCTACGACTAGGTCACAAAATCCTTGGACGCAGGAGTCGCAGTGGATATAGCTCTTTTGGACTTTAGGAAGGCCTTCGACACTGTCTCACCCCATTCGCATTAAAAAAATGAGGCAACTGTAGCATCGATGCCTACACAGTCAGATGGGTCACAAATTGGCTGGAGGGCCGCACCCAGACAGTGGTGGTGGACAGGTCATTTTCGACCTGGAGGGATGTGGGCAGTGGTGTCCCCCAGGGCTTGGTCCTTGGGCCTGCACTGTTTAACATCTTCATCAGTGACTTGGATGAGGGGGTGAAAAGCACCCTGTTCAAATTCGCGGATGACACTAAGATGTGGGAAGAGATGAGTACGCTAGAAGGGAGGGACAGGCTACAACTAGATCTGAACAGGTTACAGGGGTAGGTGGATGAGAAAAGGGTGGGATTCAATACTGACAAGTGCAAGGTACTGCAGCTAGGGAGGAAGAACCAGCAGCATACCTATAGGCTGGGGAACTCCCTTCTCACCTGCACAGAGGCAGAGAAGGATCTTGGAATCACTGTTGATTCCAAGATGAACATGGGCCGCCAATGCAAGGATGCGGTCAGTAAGGCTAACTGCACCTTGTTATGCATCCACAGATGTATCATGAGCAGGTCCAAGGCAGTGATCTTCCCCCTCTATGTGACATTGGTCAGGCCACAGTTGGAGTACTGCATCCAGTTCTGGGCGCCGCACTTCAGGAGGGATGTAGACAGCATTGAGAGGGTCCAAAGCAGGGCCACTCTCATGGTCGGGGGCAGCAGGGCAGGCCCTATGAGGAAAGGCTACGGGACCTGAACCTGTTCAGCCTCCACAAGATAAGGCTGAGAAGGGATATGATGGCCATCTATAAACTTATTGGGGGGACCAGTGGGGAACGGGTGAGCCCCTGTTCCCCCAAGCACTACCAGGAGTAATGAGGAATAACAGCCACAAGTTGACTGAGAGTAGGTTCAGGCTAGACATCAGGAAGCACTACTTCACAGTCAGGGCAGCTAGGATCTGGAACCAACTTCCAAGGGAAGTGGTGCTCGTTCCTACCCTGGGGGTCTTCAAAAGGAGGCTAGATAGACACCTTGCTGGGGTTGCTTGACCCCAGCATTCTTTCCTGCCCATGGCAGGGGGTCGGACTTGATCTGCTCAGGTCCCTTCTGACCCTACCAACTATGAGACTATGAAACAACTATGAAACTATGAAGTGACTCTCCACCAAGTCAGTGTCAACAGTTGGTGGTCTGGTGCCTGCTAAATTGAATTTATTGTTTGCAAGCAGGAGTGTGAGTTCTTCCTGCTTGTTCCCCATGCTCCTAGCATTTATATAGAGGCAGTTGAGCCCTCCAAATGGTGCCTTTGGTGTCCCCCCGTTCTGATGCCCAATATTCAAGCCTTAGTATTTACCTGGGATGTTCTGCTGCATGTCTCATAGACTGTAGGTCTTAGATTTTCTCCATCTCCTGCATCCCTGTCCCCCATCAAACCTAGTTTAACTACCAATCAACGACCGATTGTTCTATCCATCACACTGTAGGATATACTTGTAGGGACACACTCATTCCCTTCTGTTCAAGCTGTTCAAATTTATAAAATAATTAAATTGTCATTGATCCAATGCTAGCATGAGCCTATCACTTAGTGGGTAGATCATGCACCTAGCAGGAGAGTGCTGTGCATTTTGTTGTCTGCCCCACTCTGTAACATTCTTCTAGTCCTTCCAGTCAACTGAGTTGAAGTTAACCCCTTATTCACAAGATCATACATCTCTCCTGCCCATTGTCGTATGGAATATTCAGTGCAATTCAGTTTAATCAGTTCTGTCTGTTTAATCAGTTGCTCTCAAATCAGGTTATGATTGTGAAATAATATGTGACTAAAGTTCATGACTTAAGTATGCAGTCTTCCTTGATTTTCCCCTCTTTAGGTAACAGAAAATTGGTATTGACATAAGTAATTCCCCAGGATTAATTCTAGCCTATTCATTTTTCATTTGCTTTTATCCAGTTCCCACTGTTTCATTAGGGCAGCCAAACTATATTAGAAGCAAACCAAGAAACCAGATTTCACCCATATAGAAAAGAGGTTATGCCTAAAGAGTCACTATCCTCAATTTTACTTCTTTTCTTAGAAAAGCTTTGTTTCAACTTCAACACCAGTTGCAGTGCGTCTGCGTTTTTTTTACAAATAGAATAATATAACTTTTACCTCTTACACCAGACAGAGTAAGGAGAGGAAAGGGATAATCATTCTTGACATTTTGAACCTTACCACTTTCTATGCCTCTCTTATGTATTTCTTTGTGTCTGAAAATCTTCACCTTTTCTAGGATAAATAAATTTATGGTTTCCCACATCAGAAGTAAGTATTGAAAGCTCATGACCTGGGTAAATGGTCTACCTATAAAAAGATACTTGTTGTTTCCATCTCTTAAATGTTTATATTATACGCTGTAGGTGTATTAATACTACTTCCACAAAGAATAAGCTGCCAGAATCAAATAGCATTTCGTGTTTTTAATTTTTATTCTACTATTTTATATTGCTTAATTTTATTTATTGTTATGTATAATATATTATATTAAAATTTTGTTTAAATAAGTAGAATGTGTAATTTTATTATATGCTTTTGCCAATAGCCACAAATCATGCAATTTTATTATTATATATTATTTTACTATTAATGCTACTTTATCTTTTTAACAAAAGTTGCAAATAAACTACTACTATTATTTATATGATAGAAAGTTTGCTAAAATTGTAATGTAAACTAGTCTCTTGGAGCTGGTTAATAGAGGTGATGGAGAAAAAGACGTTTCAATTTGGGCATGTCAAAATACTTTGATTTGACAATGTTTATCAAAATGAAACATTTTGCTTACTTGATAGTGAATATTTAACAACTGTGACTACCTAAGCTGCCTCAGTGCTTCATAGGTTCTCATTTGTCATTGTCATCTTTTTGACTGTGCTTTCCAGACAGATTTCATCACCCAAGATGCATTCTTATTTGTTGATATCACCATTTAAACATGCAGATTTTTAACTAAGTATAATGTTTACACTTGATTTGGTACATGTTATTGCTTCCTAAGAGAGTACACTATAGGTACATTTATTTAAGTAATGATATAGCTGAATCTTTTCAGATTCTTATTAATTTTACAAGTATATATGTTAAAATAATATATTGATTATTTACTCAATATAGTCTTTAACATTTTGCTCATGATTTGTGTCAAGGAGATGCATTCACATAGCAGTATGAAACCACAGTGGATCATCCTAATGACATATATGACAGGGTCTCATGAATTAGAAATCAAGTCTCAATTCAGTAGCATAACAAAGGATGGGCAACCTGTGCACCGGCCCTGGGTGCCAACTTTGAGGGGGTGCAAGAATGACAGCTGCTGCCACTGCTGGCTCAGCCACTGCTACTACTCGTGATGCCCAGAACCTGATTGTTACATTTCTGTCCCAATGGCTGTGATTACTTTGCAAGTCTCTTATATCCGGGGCAAATCTCCTGGTTTCTTACAGGATCAGATCCCTAATACAGAGGCTAACTGATTTCCCTACCATACAGGAAGCCTATGGCAGGGACCTGAACCCACATCTCTCAAGATCTGTACTATTCTGAACTATCCTCCTTCCCTTTACATTTCTTTGTGACTGAGCCATCACAAGATCTTATGGTAGTTTCATGTGACACTATGGCCTATTAACTTAACCCCAAATGAAATGTTTCATTTTGATGTTCCTGCCAAAAAAATCCTATGAAAATTAATCTGTTAATACAGAACATGTAACTTTCAACCAATTATTATATTCTGATGGTAAGATGTTGTTTAAAAACTATTAACTGGTTCTGGTTGAGTGTCTCATACAATATGAAATAATTGTATTTTGCAACAGCCTCCTTAATGTTGATAATAAATAACAATACTTTATTCTTATATATCATTGTATTTCGGAGTATTTCCAAATCCTAGTTCAAAAACCATTTTACCTTGTGTGGCAGGGCACTGTTTGTGCCTGCCACTTTAAGGGCCTGAAGACAGCTGCAGGCAGGTGCCTAATTAGGGCAGCCATTCTGGAGTCAGGGCTGCCCATATAAACAGGGCATTTTGCTGCTGGAAGGCTAGGCAATAACATTGCTGCTGGAAGGCTAGGTAATAACGTTGCCTGGCTGCAGGGCTGCTGGTATCATCTGGAGTAAGGGAGGAGCTGCAGAGGATGGTCAGGAGGCTCCTGATCCTGGGCATGACCTAAAACTGCACCCTGTTGCGAGTGGGTGGCCTGGTGGGGCTCTCAATGGTGCAGGAGCCCCCAGGAAATGTTAGGCCAGTTACCACCCCAGTGAAAGTGGGGTCAGGGCACCTTAACCCCAGCTCCCACAACTGGGTGGGTTACCCCCTTGTAGGGTCTGGAAGGTGGACCCCAGTGAGAGAGTGGAGCCATAGACTCAAACCTGTCTTGACATCCCCTGACTAGTCCATACTGGGGCCAAGACCAGAAGGGTTGAAGGGCCAGGGCCCACTGTGAGAGATGCCCAGAGCTGAGGGCCTGGGGTTCTGACTGGCCTGGAGGTGGGCCAGGGCAAGTAGAGCCTTAAGGTCCTGGGGAGACCACACCCATAAGGGAGAAGCAGCTCAGGGAGCTATGTAGCTTGGAATGAAGGCAGAATAGGCTGCCTGAATGGAGGGATCCAGGTGGGGTTGTACCAGAAACAGGTGGGCAGGCCACAGGAAAATTGGCCCCGAGAAGGCCCCCTGTTATACCTTGTCTTGGATTAATGTTGTTCTTTCTTTTTTGGGCAATTCTTAGAGGAACTTGTACCCCATTATTTTATATATGCTTCTGTTATCTCTGCTCATACTTGTCTCTTTCAAAAAATCTTATTTTTACTCTTGCTGATAGCTAGAAGCATAGCAAAGCTTTGCTATCTCATAGGCCCATAGACAAATAGGTCTGGAAGGGACCTCAGATGGTCATCTAGCCCAGCTCCCTGCTCAGAGCAGGGTCATCCCTGATTAAACCATCCTAGTCACCTTCTTGTATAAATTGTTCTTAAACAATTGTTAGGGTGGAGATTCTACAACCTCTCTGTAAAGCCTATTCCAATGCTTAATCAATCATCCTATGGTGGGTTTTTCTAATATCCAACCTAAATTTCTCGTGTTGAAATTTAAGAACTTTATCTAAAGAATAGATTCCTTCTTAAAGATTCCTTTCTTAAATATTCTATCATAAAGAATGGATATTAAATCATCTTCTTTGAGATATATTCCACTACGTCGGGGGCCGGCAATTATTTTGGGCAGAGGGCTGCTTACTGAGTTTTGGCAAGCCATCAAGGGCTGCATGACAGGCAGCCCAGGGCAGATTAATATTAATTTTCTAAATCTTTTTAGGGGCCCCACGGCCTGGATAGAATGACCTGGTCAGTCACATCTGGCCCCCGGGCTGCATTTTGCCCACTCTTGTACTACGTGTTCATGCACTCAGAGTGCATACATAGAAGAAAGAGGAAGTCTGTTCTGGATCCCATATCATGCTCAGTTTATTGCCAAACAACACTTGGGATTAGCTGTCTTAGAACACCATTTCCACAGCCATAACCCAACTGTGGTCCTACAGAAACTGTCCAATATTGACACTGCTAGTGCTGATACTAGGAACTTATTTACCTCTGGGACTTGCATATTTAGACCTATAACATTTACCTGGCATTGAATGGTCTTTCAGTCTCCTTGTTTTTGGTCTCCACCCACTTACAGTAGCTAAAGGTACTGAAGCTACCCCCATCAGTATTGGAAGCTCTAGTATTGTCTCTGGAACCAGGGGAATCCTGAGTATTTACTAAAACTCACTTTCCAGTGTTCAAAATACACCAACTGGTATGCCCCATTGTTTGCAAGAGGACTACTTCCTTTTTTCCAGTTGACCAGTTCCAGGGATCCAGTTGACATGCTATGTTTTGATTTTTCAAAAAGCTTTTGACAAGGTCCCTCACTACAAGCTTTTAAATATCTGAGTTGCGACTGAAATGGAAAGAAGGTTCTTTCATAGACTGAGAGCTGGTAAAAAGCAAAGAGTAGGGTTAAATTGCCAGTATCTAGGATGGAGGAAGGTCAAAAGTGGTCTTCTACAGGGATCTGTGCTGTGCCTGGTTTTGTTCAATATTTTCATCAATGACTTGGACTTAAGGGTTTACAGTGAAAACGCTAAGTTTGTAGATGATACTAAAGTATTCTGGGTAGTCAAATCCCAAGCCAATGGATAGGAGCTGCAGAAAGATCTGACCAAGCCAAGTGAATGAGTAAAAAAATTACAGATTAACTTTGGTGTTGAAAAGTGCAAGGTAATGCACACGGGAGTGGCGGGGGGCGGGAATAACCTCAGTTATACATACACAAGGCTGGGTTCTGAACCAGCTGTTAGGACTCGGGAAAGAAACCTTGGAGTCACTTCATTGATATGATAATTGAAACTCTTGGAAATAGTTTACAATTATATGGCAGCACAAGTTATCGTCATTGATTCTACATGCCTTGACAAGACCTACAGGCCTACCGTAGTTTAGACATTTGCGATCCATTCAGTGTTTGCCACTATGTAATATTAAGAGTCTATGAAAATGTTATATCCTTTTTCATATGCCCTAGTATCTTAAAACATTGTTTTTTCTGTTTCATGTTTCAAGTATGCTATATGGCTGTTTTGTGACTACTATGTTATTGTCACTGACATCATCAGCAATCTATTACTGACTTTATTGGGAATAAAAGAATTCAGCAGGAAACACAAGGGGAAGAGGACAATATGGCCATCTCCCCTGAGTTTTAAAATACAAGATGTAATTGCAAAATCGAGCAGAAGTCAGAGTGTAAATGTACCTTTATACACTAACGAAATCAGAGATGCATAAGCTTTTGTGAGCTCAAATCATCAGATGCTGACAGATGATAGAAGATTTACCTAGTATTTAAGGTGCATCTCTACCCTGACTTCAGACAAACACAATAAACTACTTCTCATTGCAAGTTCAGACAGGATTATGAAATAATCTGGCAAGAATCCACTGGTGGTGATAAGTGTTGAAATAAATGACTCGGCAATACATGGGACACAGCTTAGAGAAAGTTCCAGGGATCTTAGAAGGAAATGGGACAAGAGGATACGCAGCACCCCAGCACTCTTTCCTGCCTAGGCAGGGGGTCAGACTTGATGATCTGTTGAGGTCCCCTCTGACCCTAGCATCTATGAAAGTTCAAGTGCTAGTCTCAGGGATCCTTCTAGTCCCCCCGTCTCCCCCCCCAGAGAGAAAATCACCGGTTTACCTTATTGAAAGTAAACCACTGGCTTTGTGATTAGCAGGGATCCTGGTTTTCTCTGATTTACTTATTTATTTATTTTTTTAAATCCCGAATTTTTAGATTAAAAGGTAACCCCAAATCCACATTTTTCCCATGATTAAAGTAAAACACCACTAATATCTATCCATCTATCTATCTATCCCTGGACAGGTATCTACATGTGCGGGCATTTGGGAGCAGATTTGGTGCTTCTGGCATTAGCTTCCTCCCACCCTGTCTGGCCCTGCACCAGGCCCATGCAGCTGCCAGTGGGAGCTGGAGTCTCTGGCCATGGGCGACTGATG